>NW_027507786.1:7224968-7722468 GCF_037356315.1 Lithobates pipiens
TTTCCCGCGAGCTCGCTATGAACCGCTTGCCTGCCAAAAATAAGGAAGGTGCTAATGGATGGTTGTTTCCTGTCCAGGGAGTATATTTGTTGCAATACATTCCATAATGCTAAGAAGTCCCCCACCCAACCCCCAAAAAATGATAGCCATTCCGCCATTACCCATCAGCCAGTTCACCTTCCGACTTGGCGGATGAGGCGTTAAGCCAAGCGATGCTTCGCTGCAGGAAGAGATATCCCTAGTTATCAGATTACTCTGATTCTGCATCTGCCTGTAGATATTTTCCCGGCCGCCTGTGGTTGTGACAGTCCCACGGAGAGCTTTTCCGTTATATGACAATCCTTCACACTTGGCTGACAATTTGTATAAATTCCTTAATTCAGGGACAGATACAGAGATTCCTCGTATGAGCCGCGCTCTGCTCTTCTGTGGCCCGTGTTGCACAGGGAAATTCTGGCTGCACAAATATAGACACGTTATTACGCGTGATAGATGAATGCTGTCTTCGGAGTCGGCGTCCCAGGGGCCCCCCCCCGCCGCAGCTAGCTGGGGAGGCTATATAGTAAACCTTCCTCCGAAAAGCCATTTCATGGTGGCTGGATGTAACGAGCAGCTCCCTGATATTTACTTTGCCGTTTTGGCCTGCTGTGGAATTGCGCTCTGCAAAGGTCTGCGGGACTTGATATTTGTGCGGCACAGCGGTTAGACCAACAGTTTTTTTTCTAAAGACATCTTGCTCCTTTTCTCCAGCTGGTGGGCAAACTGGGGTTGGCGGAAAAAAAGTTCATTCAATTTTGTAAACTTTTTTTCAAACTGGAATGCTGAGAAAGTGGAGTCGGCTTATTCTATAATGAAAATGTTTTTATGAATGGAATTGAACTGGCAAAATGAATGTCAGTCAGGACCGGGACAAGGTCACCCAGCAGAAGCCAAACTGTGCCCCCACTTCATGACTGCTGAGGCGCAATGGGCTTAAGGCTGGGTTCACACCGCTGCGATGCGGGAACGCCGCAAATCCGCGGCGTTTTCCCGCATCGCATTACTCCCGCCGGCAGTTCACACTGCACTATGCGGACGGCTGGGAGTGTCAATGATATGTTAATGACACCCCCAGATCCGTCCGCATATCGCAGTGCGATCTGCCGACTCGCACAGGAATCAGATCACATGGTGTGAACCCCCATGCGATCCGATTCTGTTGCGGACCAAAAAAAGGGTCCCGTGCGAGTTTGCTGCGGGAGCGATGCGAATTCAGCCATACTATCTGTATGGCTGTACTCGCATCGCTACGGAGATCGGATGTGATTTGCGGTGCGAATCACATCCGGATCTCCCCCCGCAGCAGTGTGAACCCAGCCTAAGTCTCAATTAACGTAACACAAAGGGATCAAATCCCCCAACCACCCTTGCCCTTTAGCCCATTAAATAAGACACTTACAACCATTAGGTTGGAAAGGGCAAGGCCACAGCTTTATTAAATTCCAACACATAACATGTGAACATATTTAAGCAGTGCCAGTCACAGCCGTACTGTGAGCACATAACCAAAAGAGGGAAGTGGGGCCTGTCCTTACCATATGTGCTGGACAGACAGCCTACTTCCAATTTTCCATCAAGGGCATAGCCCATTACAGCAAAAGTGGAAGTAAACCCTCCTATTATTTTCAGCCATGGAAGCTGCCATCTTAGCCTCTGTTTAATCCTCAACTGCTATGATGCTGCACATGTGATCAGTTATGACACCAGCCATTGGATGGTGTGACAGTTTGGTTGAGAGCACAACCAATGTGACAGTTAGCATTTCCGGCATGCCGGGAATGTAACTGTTTTTTGCAACTATTAAATCGTTGGGTTTACTTCCGCTTTAACTGCTGGCAAGGTCAAGAAAACCGCAGCAAGCTGTGACATACCCTAGCATAGGAAAAAGGAGGCGGGAGGGTGGGCAGCTCTTCCAACAACTCTTCTGAAAGACCCAGAATTCCCTGGGGCACACGATTTCTTGAGCTCAGGCCCAACCCATCGTTCCCCTTGTCATGCACCTAGCCATGCCCCTATCCGTCAAGGCTCTCTTTCCCTAGGGAGGGCCTTAAGAGGCCTTCATTATGTGTCAGCTTAGGAAATGCTACCCCCAGCAGTCATCCACTTGTTAAAATGCCTTATATCAGAATAAGCTCGATGGAGCCCCCATCCATACAGTAAACTGCTGCGCCCCTCCTGCCCACACCTTGTACTGTCCTTGGTCACAGTCAGGGGTCAGGCTTGGAGACCAGTAGCTGTAGCAGTAGAGAGGCTCCCACTGACCGTGACCAGCAGGATAGGTATGCAAGCAGGTCACCCTGGCAGAAGACATGGGCTCACCCAAGGGTATACACAGTATTCACCAGTGGCGGCCCATCCATAGAGGGCACACTGGTGCCACCTCCTTTATCCATGCATCTGGCCCCTCGATCTACATTTCATTGGCACCGGACCATGGATTCCAATGTAGGGGTGGGTGTTCTTTTGAAGCACCTGATTAGAACCAGAGGCTCTAATAGGCCTAAAAAAGGGTGGCCTTGGAGAGCAGAGCTATTACCACACTAAAGTTCCTCCCCACCAATCAGGAGGCAGGTCTGTGAGACCTGTTTCCCGATTGGCCAAAGCTTCAGGCGATCTTATTGGATGCCCAGCGCTTTGCCAGAAGCCGCTGCCCGCACTCCAGGAGAGGAGGAGAGGACACCACAGCCCCGCCACATGAGCGTGTAAGTGCCTGACTACCCCATGCCGCTGGGGGGTGGTGTTGTTTGGCGCCCCCCCCAAAATAAGAAACCACCAGCCGCCACTGGTATTCACCAGAGCTCCTGATGGTGGAGCTGGGTTTTGCTGTGTGTTAGTACCAGGTCAAGGTCCCCAGGATCTCCCCACCAGGAGGTGAGCAAGCCAGGGTCCAGTAGAAGGTATAGCATGTAGTGATCAAGCAGAAGCGTAGTCAGTAAACAAGCCAAAGGTCAGTAATGAGTGATTATAGGTTGGGATCAAGCAGATGTATAGTCGGGGAACAAACCAAAGGTCAGTAACAAGCAGTAGTAAAGATTCTGACGGCAGCAGTAGTTACAAGAGTGAGATATTGACTAAAGAGAGCACAATAATCTGGCAAGCAGAATGTGCAAAGGCGTGGTTTAAATAGGAAGCTCATGGGAGGAACAAAGAGTTCACAATTCCCAAGAAGCAGGGTACAAGGCAAAATTGTCTAACAGATCAGAGAAGTAGCCATCTAGCATCTCAGGTTGCTCAGCAAGAGCAGCCACCACCAGACACAACAGAGGCCAAGTTCAGATCCAGGCACTGACAATTAAGGTTTGGAGATCACATTTAAATTTACTGTAATGGGGTAATTTTTATAGAATTTGAAGCCTTCTAACATGGTCCTTCCCTATCGCTCACTCTTTATTTGTAATTTTATACAATTTACACTGTGACGAACGTCTTCCATTCATTGAGAAAAACACAAGATGTTTTCTGATTGGACTAAGTGGAGATGCTGATATGGCTGCCCTGCCTTACCACCTTGTCCAAACAGAGAATGCCTTGAATGCACTGTGGAAAAAGGCATTCTCCGATTACACCAGTTTATGATCATGACATCTTGCCACCTTGTCCAATGGGAGAATGCCTTGCATACTTTGAACAAAATGCAAGGTGTTCTCTGATTGGACTCAGTGGAGTTCATGACAATGCCACACGCTTTGAGACCTCATCCAATTAGTAAATGCCTTGCATTCATTGAGAAAAATGCAAGGTGTTCTGTGAATGGTGCCTGTGCCAAGGAGGCCACACTCTGTGGTTACCATGCAGGAGGGCAGCCACTTGGGATGTGTGTGACTCAGAAGACAGCAGTGATTACTGTAGTAGTGATATAATATTCATGTGTTGGTGGTCTTCAGGGGTCAGCAGGGTAAAAACTAAGGAGCAAGGTGGAATCCCGATGAACAACCCAGGATGTTCACCGGTGCCTACTACGGTGATTTCCACCTTGCACAGAGATTGGGCCATGCTGGTCCAACATACCTATGCAATTCAGACCATTCCTAGAGTTGAGCTCCTTTGATTATCTACCAAGCATGAATGCAGCAGTTTTGGATTCATTATTTTACAGGACCTACTTATCTTAGAGTATATACAAAATTGGCAATAATGGGAGTGCAGCTTTACAAAAGGAACAAATGGCACCCTGCCGAATAAGCATCAGGTAAGTGGTTGAAAAGATACGAGAATAAGACAATAATGCTGTGTACACATGGACTTTCCGGCAGAAAAAGTCAGACAGAATCTTTTAATGGGATATTCCGATCGTGTGTGGGCCTCATCTGACCTTTTTTTTTTTTTTTAGAAAATTCTGACGGACGTAGAAATAGAACATGTTTTAAATCTTTCTGACTGAATCACCATTCGTCTGGTATGCCGTTCCGACGGACCAAAAACGACGCATGGGCAGCTATTGCCTACTCGCTATTGAACTTCCTTTTTCTAGTCCCGTGGTACGTGCTGTACGTCACCGCATTCTAGACGATCGGACTTTGGTGTGATCGTGTGTAGGCCAGACCGTTTCAGCGGAACTCCGTCGGAACTCCGTCAGAAAAACCGTCAGAATTTATTCTGACAGAAAAACCGGTTGTTTGTACGCGGCATTACATTTGCTTCTGTATAAACAGACCTCATTGATAATTCAATATATGTTCCCTGTAAAGGTCCCAACTCACTAAAAATCCGCTCTGCTTTCCCAATAAAGCTCCCCCATTCACATTCCCCCCTCAATGTCACCTATTCAGGCAGAAGATTCACAAACACCCGCCACGTGGAAATTATGATTAAATATCAAATCCTCCATTGTCTGGATCCTCAGTAGTGGCATCCTCGGGATTCCAGAATATGTATCTTTTCATCTGATAATTCATTTATCTTTGTGACTGTACAGGATAACATTATCCGAGCCGAGGAATTTTAATTAGATGAAGAAAAGCCGACTATTTTTTGCTTGCTGCTCTGGAAGCAGATAAATCACGCAGAGATGGATAATTTGCTTTTGCTGTCACTTGAGACGCAGTTTGCGAAGGACGGAGAGGTAAGACGCATTCAGCACATTGCCGAGCGCTGCAGAGAGGAAACTGGCACCGGCGGGGGCTTGTCGGTGGAAGGGATTTACCTTGCCTGGAAATGTTTGTGTGTATCGTACATCTAAGGAACTGAACACATTTTGTTTGATCAGCAAGGCCAAAAGATGTTCAATATCTTATGGTAGCCATTCATCTCTTGAATTGAAGGTGTTGCTTGGTCATCTGAATCACCCCCTGAAGCAGCCTTTCTCTAGCTTTTTCAACATGAAGGAACCCTTGAAATAACTTTCTGGTCTCAGAGAATCCCTGCTAAAAGTTACTAGATGTACAACTCAGGATACATCAGTGTGATAGTCAATGGGAAGAATGTTCCTTACACTTATGGTCATTGAGAAGAATGACCTCCTTACAGATAGCTATAAAGATCAATGGTGTCAGTGGGAACTTATCTGAGAGGTAGACATTTCTCATTGCTCCCTAGCAACTTCTGGAGGAACCCTATGGCTCAATGGAAAGCTGTTTGAGAAATCCTGCCCTAGAGTCTGATAAGTCTTGAATACTGCAAGAGTGAGATCCCTCTACTAGAGATGAGCTTGGGGTGGCTTGGGCTCAGTCTGAACCTGGAATGAAGCTGTAAGTGCCTTGCCAATCAGTTGCATGTGGGGGATACCCACATGGCCATATCAGGTCCCTGACCAGCATCTGACAACTTTCTTCTGAGTTCAGATGAAACTCAAGCACACGCCTACTCCCTATCATAATTTTAAGCTCTGCTCCTGTCTACCTGGGAGTTTTGGGTGTTCCCGATATTTATTTGGTGCTCCAGCAATGCCCATAAGATTCTACATATTAGATGTAGCGGTTGGTTGCTACTTATTACAACATCCACACATATCACCCTGCTGCCAGACATCCAGTAGACACACTCCTTTAGTCAATGAACAGTCTCTTGCTTGTTTTTGTTATTTTATTAGGGGATTGAACTTGGTTGGGGGAAAAGGGACATGGGGTGCCCATAGGATAAATGAGTACTTTGAAGAATATAGTAACGGTGTCACACTTCTCAAGATGGCTGACCCTAAACTTGACAGTCTTTTACCTCAGAACACTTCTTCCTCCAACACAGTCTTAGTAATCCAGTCACGCCATCAGAACATGACTAGGCCTCACTACTTGATGACCCTTTGTAGGCCGAGGCCTGCAGTATCCCTTTATGGCAGCAACCCTTTACTTGAGAAGAATAAAAAGTGATGGACTACTGATCCCAGCAAGTCTGACTTGCAAATCCTGCCCGCCTTCATGGCTACATCGATTTGACACAAACTCCACAGTTTCTCCCTCTGGCTTTACATCCAGCTCCCCTAGCATGTCTCTTCCAGTTCTCTTCACTGTGCTCTCCACTCACCAACACCTGCCCTGGATCCTTCCTGAAGGACTTACTCCGGACGTGTGGTCCAACTGTCTCCTCCAGCTTCTGTTCCAGGACACCTCTCCATGACCGTGTAAGGAGAGGCTCCCTCTCAGCTTCTGAGCTCCTCCACCTGAGGTACACCCCCCTAGATAAGGGTTTCCTCAGGCACCACAGTCTAACACTTCATCTTCTAGTTTACCCAACCAACACCTTACCCCCCAGCAGGCTGACCATGGGAATATGTAGGAGGGCTGCCCCCTGTCATTCCTAGCTGGGGATTGGTCAGAGCTCCTCACATGCACCCCATGTCAGTCCAACTCTCAGCCCTGCTCCTTTTCCAGAACATTCTCCCTGGAAGCAGAGGAGGCGCCCAAAAGCTGAAGTAGATGTGAGTCACCTACTGCTACATTAAACCACTCCCCTGCCCCCAGATCAAAAACAAAAAGGTGTGTAGAGATCTAATCAGTGTAATTAATAGATGGCCCTATTTGTTGCCCCAGAAAATAATATAAATAAATACTGTGAATTAATGTGAAATGTGTAGTCTCCTGAGGACCACCATATAAGTGGTGTCTGCCAAATACTATATATATACTTCTTATAAATGCGTGTTGTATAAATAAAATTAAAATACCTGTTGGCGTGCAACTCAAAAAGTGCACATGTGCTATAACCAAAGAATAGTAAAAATATTGCATAAAATTGTAAATGAATAAACCATATATGCTAAGTGAGAAAGATCATATGCGAACCACAAGCCACAATATTAGTGGTCTGTAAACTGTGCTCTATATTATGAGTCCCAAGAGTGACAGTCCAAAATAGTCATAAAAATAACAAGAACAACAAAAAACAAAAGGAATTCTTTCAATGCCCAAACAAATTTTTTCAAAATCGCATCACTCAGTTGCTGGAAAAAACGCATAAAGTCTTTTCAAATAAAAAGGATAGACCAAAGTGACTAGTGCAGAAAGGTTAGGAACATTCTTCTCCGGTGCGCCACTCAGTGTCAGGAAAATAATTGCGCTCACCAGACAGAGAACCCTAAAAGGGTTAGCCGAGCAGTCACAGTATAAGCCACTGTGCAGCTTTCCTTGGGCTCTGCTCCTGCTGTGCTGGGGGAATGTTCGCCCTTTTACTTCCGCAAATAGTCCGTTTAGCAAGTGCATGAGGGAGGAAACAGAAGTACAACCATAGTGCAACACTGTTTTTTAACGATTTATTTACCTAAAATCCAAATTACTCACAATATCCAATAAAACAATTCGCCTTTGTAATAGCTGCGCCGGCGTTGCTGCCTGTATACCAGTATGAGGTGCACGTCCTAGGCCACGCCCTACGCGTTTCGTCAGAGCGACGTCATCTGGAGCGGCCATGTTGGTGCACCTTTTCGCTTATGTAGGGTGCAGCGCTCCACTGCGCTTGCGCGATGGATCCGCGCCATTTTAACTATGGGAATGCTTTAACTGTACCGCTACGGATCCTACTACGTGCTGTGTGTTCCCTTATAACAGCACAGATACGGAGAAAAGTCCGTTTTTTCATCTCCACTGCGGGCACAGGGCATAATAAACTGTTGTATTATTATATTAAACTATGGAGCACTGCAACCCACATATTTAATCCAGGCACTTAGAACCAAAGCAGGCAATGGAAAAAACTAATAAAATACAATATAAAATATAAAATACACACAAATATATAAATAAAAATGTGTCAATAAAACGGTATGTATGTAATCCACTAACAGACTACCCCATACATATGACACATTCAGAACTCCTAAAATACCTGATTTGTTCTATATTTAAAAAAATTTTTTAAAAAAATTAAGATTACAAAAACAAAAATCAATCTGTTGCAGACACTTCCCTAGGAAATGAATGTAATTATGGCATTCTAATGGACAAGGAATCAGGAAAAAGGAAAGATGAATGAAACAAACTAAAAACATGTGTGTGTGTATATATACACACACATCTATACACTCACCTATATGTATAAGATTGCAAACAATAATGAAAATATATTATATAAAAAAATTATATAAAAAATTATTATAAGAAATTTATAATGCAAACCCATTCAGTCAATCAGTTAACTGAAATCAATGGATATGGGATAAGGTAATATGTAACCACAGGTGAAAATAGGTTTACGAGGGAAACATATTATGAAAGAGTACCGGTATGTTTCCATTTTGGGGAATACTTACTCCCAAGGGTGGAGAAAATGAAAAAAGAATATATACATATAAATCCCTCATTGGTGGGTGATGCGTAATAATCAATCTATTGTAGGCTCAATGTTTTTTTGTATGTATGTGTATACTACCCCCAATAGGGGACATGTGTATAATCCTTTGTTTGGGCCCCAAGTTATACTATTAGGGGCCAGAACTTTAGGTGGGTCTTTTTTATATAGTACTACAACTTATTATTCAATGGATTAGAAGGAACCTAATTTATTTATGGGTCGAATATTATGCTTAATATGATGTCTTTGATTTCATGGATGTAAACCCCTATTATATTCAATCCTATCTCAAAAGGTGTATGGTCTAACTATAAGGAAGGGGAAATTAAGCACATTCAGAAATTGGTCAGAAAGCAATTCAGATCCAGCTCCACATTCATTCCCTGTGGTTGAAGGGTGTCTAAGTCATATATCCATTTGGTCTCATTTCTAGATATTTTAATTGTTTTGTCCTCTCCTCTCCAGTGAGCCCTTATTTTATCAATTCCATAGAACACCATCTGCCCTGGGTCACGGTTGTGGAAGTCCCCAAAGTGTCTGGAGACACTGTGTTTGGGATACCCTTTTTTGATGTTCCTAATGTGTTCTCCGATTCTGGTTTGGAGTTCTCTCGTAGTTCGCTCTACATATTGCTTGAAACAGGGGCACTCTATAATATAGGTGACATGAGTGCTTTTACACGTGATGAGCTCATTTATTCTGTATTCTCTTTTATTTGAGGATGACTGAAAAGTGGTTCTCTTTTTTTCTGTTCTTTTACTGTTTCTGCAAGGGAGGCATTTGCCACATTTGAAAAAACCTTTTAACCCTTTCCCGCCGAGCGTACGCACATCTGCGTACTCGGCTTCCGGGGGTTATACCGGGATGATGCCCGCACCTGCAGGCATCATCCCGGTACCGATTTTTACAGCAGGCGATTGGCTATCCAGGCATAACAACCGATGCGGCTAAAAGCCGCTCGGCTGTTATGCCGGAGGAGCGGGAGGGGACGCCCCCCCCTCCCGCCGCCTCTCGCCGCTGTTACCGGTGCTCCCGCTCGATCGGGAGCACCGATTAAAGATCCGTCGGCTCTGGCTGCTGGGGAGGAACTGGAACGAAGCCGTAATCGGCTTCGTTCCAGTCTCCTCATCGTAAACATGGAAGCGACGTCATGACGTCACTTCCCGTTTACTCGGCTGCCAATGGCGCCGGTTTAAAAAAAATATCCGGTATTCAGAATCGCCGTTTTCGGCGATCTGAATACACTGAAGTGTAAAGGAGGGGTGGGGGGTCTTTTAGACCCCGATCCCTCCATAAAGAGTACCTGTCACCACCTATTACTGTCACAAGGGATGTTTACATTCCTTGTGACAGCAATAAAAGTGATCAAATTTTTTTTTTTTTTTTTTAAACAATTTAGTCATTTAAAAATAAATAAAATAAATAAAAAAATAAAAAAAAAATTTTCAAAGCGCCCGCCGTCCCCGCGAGCTCGCGAAGCAAAGAAAACGCATGCGGAAGTCGCGCCCGCGTACGTAAACGGTGTTCAAGTCACACATGTGAGGTATCGCCGCGATCGTCAGAGCGAGAGCAATAATTCTAGCAGTAGACCTCCTCTGTAACGCTAACCTGGTAACCGTAAAAAATGTTTAAAGCGTCGCCTATTGAGATTTTTAGGTACCGTACTTTGTCGTCAATCTACAAGTGCGCGCAATTATAAAGTGTGACATGTTTGGTATCTATTTACTCGGCGTAACATTATCTTTCACATTTTGCAAAAAAATTGGGCTAATTTTACTGTTTTGTTTTTTTTTTATTCATGAAAGTGTCCCTTTTCCCAAAAAGTTGCGTTTAAAACACCACTGCGCAAATACCGTGTGACATAAAATATTGCAACAATCACCGTTTTATTCTCTAGAGCCTCTGCTAAAAAAATATATATAATGTTTGGGGGTTCCAAGTAATTTTCTAGCAAAAAATATGGATTTTAACTTGTAAACACCAAATTCCAAAAATAGGCTTAGTCATGAAAGGGTTAAATTACCTGCTACTTTTATTTGTCTTGGGGGATCAATGGTATTTTTAACTAATTTATTTCTCAGTGTGGGTGCCCTTCTGTAAATAAACAGAGGTTTTTTTGGTAGAATATCTTTGAGTGTACAGTCCGCTTTCAGGATAGGCCAGTGTTTTTTGATAATGGATTCCACATCCCTGTGTTGCCTATTGTATCCTGTGAGGAAGGCAATTGGTAAATTGTTAACCTTTTCTCGTCTTTTATCTTCCAGTAGTTTGTTCCGTTCCATTTGTTTTATTTCGTTTTTCAACTTGCGTAAACCCTTTTCATCATATCCCTTATTTTTGAATCTTTCAATAATTATTTCCGCCTGTTGTTCATAATCAATGCTTCTGCTGCAATTTCTATATAATCGCATCAGCTGGCCCTTAGGTATATTCCCCAGCCACTTAGCATGATGGCAGCTGTTTGTGGGGATGTAGCCATTGCGGTCCGTGGGTTTGAAAAAGGTGCGTGTACCCAACCTATTGCCTTCCTTATATATTTGTAAGTCGAAGTAGTCCACACTGCAGTTGTTATAATTACCAGTGAATTTTATGTTGTAAATGTTGTTATTGATCTCATTAAAGAACTCCTGTAGTTGTTCCGTTGTGCCTCCCCATACAATGACGATGTCATCTATATATCGACGGTACATTTTAAGGTTCTTCCTGTGTATGCCATAAATTTGCTCTTCCTCCCATCTATTGAGAAACAGATTCGCTACACTTGGGGCATATTTAGCCCCCATGGCTACACCTTTGGTCTGATTATAGTATGTTCCTTTATACCAAAAGTAGTTGTGATTCATTGCCATTTTTAAACCTTCCATCAGATATTTAATCTGCTCTTGTTTTAGGTCAGACAACTGCTGCAATGCCCACTCAACGCTACTGAGCCCATCATCCTGTTCGATATTAGTGTATAATGATTCCACGTCGATGGTGACCAATAGGTCGCTCTCTTCGATCGTCAAGCCTCCTAATTCCCCTATCAGTTGTTTGCTGTCACGCAGATAAGATTTTCCTCTAGTTACCAATGGTTGTAAAAAACCATCAATGTAGGCCCCTAATCTGGAGAACAAGGAGTCAATCCCACTTATAATTGGTCGCTCTGGTGGGTTGTTCTGGTTCTTATGAATTTTGGGGACATAGTATATGATAGGAGTTTTAGGTGCCTTCTGCACCAAATATCTAGACTCCTTTCTGTTCAAGATACCGAGGGTTTTCCCCTTATCAACATACTTTTTGAGTTTCTTTTCATACTCAGCTTTGGGGTTTTTCTTCAATTTCTTGTAGGTATTAGGAATATTAAGTAGATTTTCCATTTCCTTCTCATAATCTTGCTTGTTTAGAATTACCAAACCCCCCCCCCCTTGTCGGCTGGTCTGATGACTATACCCTTCTGCTTCTCTATTCGTTTAATGGTTTCCCATATATTTTTTCCTTTGGTTCTTTTTATTCCTAAATTCTTCAGGTCATTCTCCACCATCTTCTTAAAGACTTTTATATTTTCATCCTGTGTTACCTTGGGGTTAAATATAGAGTTGTTCCTCAACTGGGAATGTTTGTATATAGTATTGTCATTGTCCCTTGCGTTTGGCTTTGCTATGCCGAAAAATTTTTTGATATTGAGTTTTCGCACGAATTTTTGAAGATCAATGTAGGTCTCAAATTTGTCAAGGCCCCTATCAGGGGCAAATTTCAACCCCATATCCAAGACCCTGAGTTCCTCTTCTGTAAATTCAATCTGACTAAGATTATAATTATAATCTTAGTCAGATTGAATTTACAGATGGCTACATCCCCACAAACAGCTGCCATCATGCTAAGTGGCTGGGGAATATACCTAAGGGCCAGCTGATGCGATTATATAGAAATTGCAGCAGAAGCATTGATTATGAACAACAGGCGGAAATAATTATTGAAAGATTCAAAAATAAGGGATATGATGAAAAGGGTTTACGCAAGTTGAAAAACTAAATAAAACAAATGGAACGGAACAAACTACTGGAAGATAAAAGACGAGAAAAGGTTAACAATTTACCAATTGCCTTCCTCACAGGATACAATAGGCAACACAGGGATGTGGAATCCATTATCAAAAAAAAGCGGACTGTACACTCAAAGATATTCTACCAAAAAAACCTCTGTTTATTTACAGAAGGGCACCCACACTGAGAAATAAATTAGTTAAAAATACCATTGATCCCCCAAGACAAATAAAAGTAGCAGGTAATTTAAAAGGTTTTTTCAAATGTGGCAAATGCCTCCCTTGCAGAAACAGTAAAAGAACAGAAAAAAGAGAACCACTTTTCAGTCATCCTCAAATAAAAGAGAATACAGAATAAATGAGCTCATCACGTGTAAAAGCACTCATGTCACCTATATTATAGAGTGCCCCTGTTTCAAGCAATATGTAGAGCGAACTACGAGAGAACTCCAAACCAGAATCGGAGAACACATTAGGAACATCAAAAAAGGGTATCCCAAACACAGTGTCTCCAGACACTTTAGGGACTTCCACAACTGTGACCCAGGGCAGATGGTGTTCTATGGAATTGATAAAATAAGGGCTCACTGGAGAGGAGAGGACAAAACAATTAAAATATCTAGAAATGAGACCAAATGGATATATGACTTAGACACCCTTCAACCACAGGGAATGAATGTGGAGCTGGATCTGAATTGCTTTCTGACCAATTTCTGAATGTGCTTAATTTCCCCTTCCTTATAGTTAGACCATACACCTTTTGAGATAGGATTGAATATAATAGGGGTTTACATCCATGAAATCAAAGACATCATATTAAGCATAATATTCGACCCATAAATAAATTAGGTTCCTTCTAATCCATTGAATAATAAGTTGTAGTACTATATAAAAAAGACCCACCTAAAGTTCTGGCCCCTAATAGTATAACTTGGGGCCCAAACAAAGGATTATACACATGTCCCCTATTGGGGGCAGTATACACATACATACAAAAAAACATTGAGCCTACAATAGATTGATTATTACGCATCACCCACCAATGAGGGATTTATATGTATATATTCTTTTTTCATTTTCTCCACCCTTGGGAGTAAGTATTCCCCAAAATGGAAACATACCGGTACTCTTTCATAATGTTTCCCTCGTAAACCTATTTTCACCTGTGGTTACATATTACCTTATCCCATATCCATTGATTTCAGTTAACTGATTGACTGAATGGGTTTGCATTATAAATTTCTTATAATAATTTTTTATATAATTTTTTTATATAATATATTTTCATTATTGTTTGCAATCTTATACATATAGGTGAGTGTATAGATGTGTGTGTATATATACACACACACACATGTTTTTAGTTTGTTTCATTCATCTTTCCTTTTTCCTGATTCCTTGTCCATTAGAATGCCATAATTACATTCATTTCCTAGGGAAGTGTCTGCAACAGATTGATTTTTGTTTTTGTAATCTTAATTTTTTTTAAAAAATTTTTTAAATATAGAACAAATCAGGTATTTTAGGAGTTCTGAATGTGTCATATGTATGGGGTAGTCTGTTAGTGGATTACATACATACCGTTTTATTGACACATTTTTATTTATATATTTGTGTGTATTTTATATTTTATATTGTATTTTATTAGTTTTTTCCATTGCCTGCTTTGGTTCTAAGTGCCTGGATTAAATATGTGGGTTGCAGTGCTCCATAGTTTAATATAATAATACAACAGTTTATTATGCCCTGTGCCCGCAGTGGAGATGAAAAAACGGACTTTTCTCCGTATCTGTGCTGTTATAAGGGAACACACAGCACGTAGTAGGATCCGTAGCGGTACAGTTAAAGCATTCCCATAGTTAAAATGGCGCGGATCCATCGCGCAAGCGCAGTGGAGCGCTGCACCCTACATAAGCGAAAAGGTGCACCAACATGGCCGCTCCAGATGACGTCGCTCTGACGAAACGCGTAGGGCGTGGCCTAGGACGTGCACCTCATACTGGTATACAGGCAGCAACGCCGGCGCAGCTATTACAAAGGCGAATTGTTTTATTGGATATTGTGAGTAATTTGGATTTTAGGTAAATAAATCGTTAAAAAACAGTGTTGCACTATGGTTGTACTTCTGTTTCCTCCCTCATGCACTTGCTAAACGGACTATTTGCGGAAGTAAAAGGGCGAACATTCCCCCAGCACAGCAGGAGCAGAGCCCAAGGAAAGCTGCACAGTGGCTTATACTGTGACTGCTCGGCTAACCCTTTTAGGGTTCTCTGTCTGGTGAGCGCAATTTTTTTCCTGACACTGAGTGGCGCACCGGAGAAGAATGTTCCTAACCTTTCTGCACTAGTCACTTTGGTCTATCCTTTTTATTTGAAAAGACTTTATGCGTTTTTTCCAGCAACTGAGTGATGCGATTTTGAAAAAATTTGTTTGGGCATTGAAAGAATTCCTTTTGTTTTTTGTTGTTCTTGTTATTTTTATGACTATTTTGGACTGTCACTCTTGGGACTCATAATATAGAGCACAGTTTACAGACCACTAATATTGTGGCTTGTGGTTCGCATATGATCTTTCTCACTTAGCATATATGGTTTATTCATTTACAATTTTATGCAATATTTTCACTATTCTTTGGTTATAGCACATGTGCACTTTTTGAGTTGCACGCCAACAGGTATTTTAATTTTATTTATACAACACGCATTTATAAGAAGTATATATATAGTATTTGGCAGACACCACTTATATGGTGGTCCTCAGGAGACTACACATTTCACATTAATTCACAGTATTTATTTATATTATTTTCTGGGGCAACAAATAGGGCCATCTATTAATTACACTGATTAGATCTCTACACACCTTTTTGACACCAGGGTGTTTGTTAGGTAAGGTTTAAGGTTTTAGCGCCACAGCTTAATTCATACTTTATATCTCTGGCCTACTCCTTTTATTTTATTTTAAGTGGTAGGTTCTAAGCACAGGCAGCTTCAACCTCTCGAGTCTACTTTTTATTTCACTTGATTTTCCTTTATTCTTGTAGTGAATAGGTATTGTATAATCTGTCCATAGCGCAATCTTATTTACTTATTTCCAAAAACAAACAGGCCTAGCTCGCAGCATAGGCCTGCTTAAATTTACCTGCACTGGCAGCTTACACAAACACCCTTACATTTAGCACCTACCTAAGGTAGAGGGTGCTACACAAAAAAGAAATAAAAATACAGTAAGTGGACTAATAAAGGTTTGCTGCGCATAGCTGACCTATGCGACCATAAAGGGGCCTTGTCGCGAGCATCACTACAAGATAGACATCAGCTCCCGAGGTCGGAATTCTATCGCTATACTCAGATAGCGCACTTTCTGGCAACATTAAGTCGCACTTCTGACCTCGCTACGTGTACCCCAATGGAAATCGCCTGCAGGACATACGACAACCACAAGGGTCATATTTCCATGATATACAATATCTTATTCCCGACCTCTCAGAAGCTGCCTTATATGGAGAGATGGGAAAGAGATATGCAATGTACCTTGCGAATGGAAGAATGGTACAAAGTGCATCTAGAGCCCTTATTAATACTTCTTTGATTGAAGCAAACTACAAGGTGATACTGAGGTGGTATATGGTTCCAGCTCGAGTGGCTGCTTTTGCTCCGGGGGCGTCCCCGCGGTGCTTTCGAGGTTGCAATGCGGATGGGACCATGTATCACATATGGTGGTCATGCCCTAAGGTGCGAAGGTTCTGGATACGCACGTACAATTTTATATACTCTTTGACCCGAGTGAACCTTCGGAAGTCGCTGCTGCACGCGCTGCTGGGACGCCCCATGGAGGGGGCATCGAAGCCAATGAGAACGCTTATAGCTTTCATATTTGTGGCGACAAGGGTCTCTATAGCTAAATCGTGGAGGTCACCAGTAATACCCTTTTATTTACTTAAAACAAAACTGTCCTGGATTATGGTGAATGAACGTCTATCGGCAATACTAACTGATAGAATGGCTTGGTTCAATAGAGTGTGGGGTCCGTGGATTAGGGACCTGGTTACAGACTAATGGGTCTACCTGGCCCGCCAGGGTCGGGGGCCCCCCCCCCGGAGCCGGAGTGCATCCCTTCTTCTATCTCTTCTATCCTTTTTCTTCTCTTTCCTCTCTCTACTCTTTTTCACTCATCTCAGTCTATGATAACTATCTCGTTTGGTTTTCCCCTTCTCTATCGGGGGAGTTCTTTGTTTTTGGTCGCATATGTCCCTTTGATTACAGTACGGTTATTAAGTTGTACTGATTATGGTACTGGAACCGGAATTGAGGGCCGGGTGGCGGGGTCCCAGTACTTGCCATGCCGCTCTCATATAGAGCAAGATAAACACTTGATTCCGGTATGTGTTGATCTAATTATTCTTTGAACCACCTTTTAAGCCATGCATATGCGGACCTACCTTTTTTTCTTACGGTTACTGTTATGCTATTTGAGTTGTATTATTATAAGATTTCTGCCTCTCTGTGTCTTAACCACTTCAATACAGGGCACTTAAACACCTTCCTGCCCAGACCAATTTTGAGCTTTCAGCGCTGTCGCACTTTGAATGACAATTGCGCGGTCATGCTACACTGTACCCAAATGAAATTTTTATCATTTTTTCCCACAAATAGAGCTTTCTTTTGGTGGTATTTGATCACCTCTACGGTTTTTATTTTTTGCGCTACAAATAAAAAAATACCGAAAATTTTGAAAAAAAAAATGTTTTTTTTGTTTCAGTTTCAAAACTTTGTAAATAAGTACGTTTTCTCCTTCACTGATGGGCACTGATGGGGCTACACTGATGGGCACTGATAAGGTGGCACTGATGGGCACCAATGAAGTGGCACTGATGGGCGACACGGATGGGCGACACGGACGGACACTGATAGGTGGCACAAATTGGCACTGATAGCTGGCACAGATGGGTGGCACGGATGGGCATGGATAGGCGGCACAGGTGGGCATGGATAGGCGGCACAGGTGGGCATAGATAGGCGGCACAGGTGGGCATGGATAGGCGGCACAGGTGGGCACTCATAGGTGGCACAGGTGGGCACTCAGGCGGCACAGGTGGGCACTCAGGCGGCACAGGTGGGCACTCATAGGCGGCACAGGTGGGCACTCATAGGCGGCATCGGTGTTATAGTAATGGATGCCAATCAGTGCCAAACAATAATGCATGCCAATCAGTGATGCCCATTGTGGCCACTGATTGGCATCCATTATGGGCACTGATTGGCACCCATTGTGCTGACTGGCACCCTGGTGGTCTAGGGAGGATTATGGATTTTTATTACCTTTTCCCTGGTGGTCTAGTGGTGTCCCTGGTGGTCCAGTGTGGGCATCCTCGGGGGGGCTGTGCTGATAATCGATCAGCACAGACCCCCCCCTGTCAGAGGAGCAGCCGATCGGCTCTCCTCTACTCGCGTCTGACAGACGCGAGTGAGGGAAAGCCGATCACCGGCTCTTCCCATTTACACTGTGATCAGCCGTGATTGGACACGGCTGATCACATGGTAAAGAGTCTCCGTCGGAGACTCTTTACCGAGATCGTAGTTGCCGGGTGTCAGACTGACACCCCGCAACAACGATCGCCGCGATGCGCGCCCCCGGGGGCGCGCAGCGGCTCATAATCCTAATCACGTCATATGACGTCCGGTTAGGATTATGAAACCACTTTGCCGCCGTCAATTTGTAATAGGGCGGGCGGCAAGTGGTTAATGATGCCAAATACTGAGATTGTAATTTCTAAGTGGAAAAACTTGAATAAAAATATTGAAAGAAAAAAAAAATACAGTAAGTGTGGTGAAAGACCCTCAAACTGAACCCAGTAGGTGTACAAACCTGGAAATAGGGATGAGCCCGGCGTTCGTCCGTTCATCGAAAACAGAACTTTGTGGGCCGTTCGCATCAAATTCGTGTGATACGAACGGCCCACAATGCACTGCGCCAGTCGCAGTGCATTGCTGCTTGATGATTGGCCAAGCATGCACTGTGACCCCACATGCTTGGCCAACCACAGCGCCGGCAGCGAGGAGAGCCATAATTGGCCACAGGTTGGATGCCTGTGGCCAATTATAGCTCAGGGAGTATAGTACACGCCCCACACTATATAAGGCCGCCAACGCGGCGGCCTTGTGTAGTGTGTTGCGGCGTTCATAGAGAGAAGGATAGGCAGGGACAGTGTCAGCTGTGCTTTACTTCTTTAGATAGCACTGTTACAGTGAGTGTAGTGTTCAGGGAGAGAGCAGGATAGGCAGGGACAGTGTCAGCTTTGCTTTGCTTCCTAACCTAGCGTTGTTACAGTGGGTGTAGTGTGCCTCCTGCACAGCATACACCTGAATCTACCCCCTCGTTGCTGGTGTTGTGTAGTTAATTTGTGCAACACAGGCATCTGCCTAACATTAACATAACATATTTTGGGTGCGGGGTTCCCCTTAATATCCATACAAGACCAAAAGGGGCTGGTAATGGGCTGGGGTAGGGGGGTGATGGGGTAGCCATGCCATTTTTCTCAAAGATTTTCCTCCATATTGCCAGGACAAGACATTACTTAATAATTACTTTATTAATGCTTTAATAGCCGCAAGCAGTTTTAAATGGCTTTTTTTTCCTTTACAAATGTCATTTTGTGCAGGGACTGTTCTAAACATGGGAAACACATGCCACTTCACAGGCATACTAGAGACACCCCCCAGGTACGATATTTAAAGTAATATTTCACTTTTTTTTTTTCACTTTATGCATCATTAAAATGACTGCTCCAGAAAAAACGTACGTTTTTAAAACTTCTTTTTGCATTGATACATGTCCCCTGGGGCAGGTCCCGGGTCCCCAAACCCTTTTTAGGACAATAGCATGCATATTGGCCGTTATAATTAGCACTTTAGATTTCAAACGTTTGTGTCCATTGTAATTAATAGGGTTTTAACGTTCGTGCGAACTTTCAGTCCGTTCGCAGGTTCTGGTGCAAACCGAACCGGGGGGGTGTTCGGCTCATCCCTACTTGGGAACTCAGTGCAGGCATGGTGGGAACTCTTTAAAATGGGTACAGCAGGTGTGCAGACCAGGAAAAAAGAGCAGAGATGATGGGAACCTCTCATATTGGTCACAGCAGGTGTGAAGACCCAGGAACTCAGTGCAGGGATAGTGGGATAGTGGGCCGGTGGTAAGAATGAAGAGTGAAGCCCAACCTCAGGAACTCAGTATATGTATAATAGAATTCTCCCAATTTTTTTCGGTGCTACCGGGGCTATTTAAAAGGTATGTGACTTCACATTCAGGCACCTCTACATGCTGTAAAATGTATAGTGTCCAGAGGTTCTCTTTAAAGGAAGATTATTGTTGAGTCCTGACTGTTTTATCCAAGCCGCTGACCTGTGCTTGATTCCCAACCAAAGAGCACCTCCGGGGCTATCTTCCCTCCGCTGTCATCTGGAATTTCATCTCTGATCAGGAGATGCCAGTTTATCCTCAGAGAGCTCTAGAGAGCTGGCATTTGATTGTGGATAATGCTGAGAGGAAGCCATGTACATCTGTTTTTTTCCTGGAATCCATAGGGAGGTGTTATTCAAAACCCCTGACTTATTATATATGTGTGTTTCAGGAGGGTAGGGGGAGGGGTGTCTATCAGAACATCAATAATACACAGAAGAAATTAAGACATTAAAAAGATGACTTCACTCAAGACAGAAATTCTCAGTAACCTGATGTGACAGTAAGTTATGTCTATTTAGGATTTGTTAAATGTGAGAAGTTCCCAGGTCCTCTGCTAATCATCCGTGTTGAATTGCGGTGGTGTGAAGGGACTGCCCCCTTATGCCGCGTACACACGATTGGAATTTCGGCCAGCAAAAGACTGATGAGAGCTTTTCATCGGAAAATGCGACCGTGTGTATGCTCCATCAGAATTTAGCTCTCCAAATTTCCGCCAGCAAAAATTTGATAGCATGTTCAGAGCTTTTCATCGGAAAATGCGACCGTGTGTATGCTCCATCAGAATTTAGCTGTCCAAATTCCCGCCAGCAAAAATTTGATAGCATGTTCTCAATTTCCTCGATGGAAAAACTTCCTATCGGAAATTCTGATCGTGTGTATGCAATTCCGACGCGCAAAAACTCATGCTCAGATTCAACTACAAGATAGAAGCTATTGGCTACTAGGTATTGAACTTCCTTTTTCTAGTCCCACCGTATGTGTTGTACATCACCGCGTCGGAATTTGGTGTGACCGTGTGTAGGCAAGACAGTTTTTAGCGGAATTCCATCGGAATTCCGACGGGAAAACCATCAGAGCTTTTTCTGACGAGAATTCCATTCGTGTGTGCGTGGCATTATAACAGGCTGGTGCTTACCCAATGCAAAGGAGAGCAGGAGGAAGGAAGAGAGATGAAAGGAGACATGGCCTCCAAGGAGCTGAAAGATGTTGACTTGCCATAAGTCTTTCCTTTTGAAGCACTCCTTTGATAATGTTTGGACATTGAACACAGTGGCGGGACAATCTCATCTAGAGCCCAGGGAGAACATGCCCCCCCTTCCTTCCCCCAAGTTGTATGGACATTATGGTCAGCGAACGTCCCCTCTCCCTCAAAAAAAATGGGGTTGTGAACGCTCATGCTTTTTCACCTTAATGCATTCTATGGGGAGAGAACTTCCGGATGGCTTCAGTATACAGATCCGGTATGTATCAGCTATAACAGGAAGAATTCCAGCATCCCATGAATTAATCCGCTGTTGCAATATGCATCGAAAGCCAGAGTCAGGAACCTTAGACATCTTCCAACCCCCTGATCCACCTTATTGAAAAATCTGGCTATGGCCATCCGTAACACTCCCCAACCAACCAAGAAACACGCTATGACAGAAATACACGCTATGACAGAAAAACATGCTAACATGCTATGACAGGAACACAGACAAGGAATCATATGAAACAACCATGGCAGTGGAGCTAACCCAAAAACCAGCCCCCTCTTTTTTGGTACTGCCCTCAGAGACCCCCCCCCCCCCCCCTCCGAAGCTTGCAGGGAGACATGCAGCAAACAGACCTCACAAAGTACTGACTGAGGAACCTACTGGTCCGATCCCCTGATGAAGTCACCTGACCGTGCTGAACACGCGTCGGGAAACGAGATACCGGAAGTGATGTGCACAAGCTCGCTGCTCGTTTTTATTTTGCCTGTATATCATCGATTAATGTGAGTACCTAATTTTTATTGTGTTGTACCAATAAATATAAAAAAAAAAACGACTACACTATCAAGCATCCCTCTTGCCCTGTTTATGAGGTTCACATACTTCAGCGATTGTAAAGGAGACACCACATACTCGCTCCAAGTGAATTTAAAGGGATATCATATGACCAGATACCTGTGAGACCACACTGGGGACGCCCCTCCTGGGGACACACAAGGGTCCCATTACAAAGCTTCTCTTTATGCTGTAACCTTACATCCATCCATTTAATCACAGAAAAGGGGAGGAAATCACCCATCACCAGCACTGTATTGCAGTAATAGTTACCAGGACTTTATTTGGGATATTTTTGGTCGCCTTAAAGTGGTTGTAAACCCTTACAACACACTTTGACCTACAGGTAAGCCTAGATTAAGGCTTACCTGTAGGTCCAAGAAATATCTACTAAACCTACACGGTTTAGGAGATATTTGCCGAAAGACAGGCACCGCTGTCTACGGCGCATGCACCGTAGACAGCGGCGCGCAGGCGCACTGAGCGCGGCACCGTCAACGGCGAATATGCGTGTATGCAGCAAACAGACCTCACAAAGTACTGGCTGATGAACCTGCTGGTCAGCACCCCCTCCACCATTGGCTCACACAGCAGCCGAAGCCATTGGTTCCTGCTGCTGTCAATCACAGCCAGTGAGCCAATGAGGAGAGAACGGGCGGTGAGGCCGAGCTGCGTTCTGTGTGTGTGCGCCCCCATAGTAAGAGGCTTGCTATTGGGGGCACTCGGCACAGGGACGGAGCCAGGACCACTCTCTGCAAAATCATTGCACAGGGCAGATAAGTACAAGATGTTTGTTGTTTAAAAAAAAAAAAACACT
The DNA here is from genome assembly GCF_037356315.1 of Lithobates pipiens. Classification (NCBI taxonomy): domain Eukaryota; kingdom Metazoa; phylum Chordata; class Amphibia; order Anura; family Ranidae; genus Lithobates; species Lithobates pipiens. Next base: position 7,247,842 of record NW_027507786.1, read on the forward strand.
TTAAACTTGTTGGCTCTGTCACTCTTGACCTACCATTGGGATTGTTCAGGAACTGACTGCTGCTTAGATAATTGTATGTAGGGATGATTGATGGCCTTTTTAACCTGAGAACTGTAAAATCGTTATATATTAATGCCTATACTATTATGTTAGTATATTTAGCCATTTTGTTTTAGGGGATTTGCATCTGGGGAGTCAGATTTATCTACAGGGTACAAAACAGATTACAGCGCACACATACAAAAATTACATTTATCATGCAAGGCTAATTAAAAACATATTCAAAAATACGGGGGTTTGGTCACACTATATGGTCATATAGTGCTAAGCCCACTTACTGCGACAAAGTACCCCGAATTAGTGGGTCCTACCCTAGTAATAGAATGAACGTACCTGCGTCTCAACTAGAGATTTGAAGGCCTGGAAAAAAAACCCAGAAAAATTCAGAAATAAATTTTGTTTTTTCCGTTTTTTTCCAGAAGGCTTTTTTTATTTTTTTTCCCAAAAATTGGAAAAATTGAAAAAAGAAAAAGAAATTGAGGAATATTTTATTTTAACATGATGAGTAAAATATTTTAATACAGAATTTTCCAAATTATTTCTAAAAAAAAATGTATGATATCAGATTATTCTAATTTCTGTGACAAGCAAGTCCTAGGTAACAAACTGAACCCTCCAATGCAAGAACAATATGTATTTCTTCCTTTAGGAGGTGCTGTGCTGCTATTGTAACAAGAAAAAGGTTTGAGTTTTGCTTTTGCATGTTAGTGGATGTGTTTGGTTTGTTCTGTCCTCTTCACTAGGCCTCAAAAGCATTGGAAGAAAATACAGAGCAACAAAAAAGGACCTGAAAGTATGTACTTAATTAAAAAAGGTAAGAGTTAACATTTATCTGATTCTGAATCCAGAAAACTGAATCATTTAGCTACATTAGTTTATCCTTATAAACTTTTGTGTAAATAATAATTTAATTACCAGTAATCTGGTTCTTCCCCCACCCCCACACACAACCATAGATTAGTGTCTTCTTGCAAAGTAGTCATTTTTTCTTGTTTCTATTTCCTACTCCCCTCAGAAAAATGGTGAGACCAACATCTAGCACAGTGATTCTCAACCAGGGTTCAGTGGAACCCTAGGATTCCTCCAGAGGTTGCTAGGGGTTCCTTCAGCATTGGGCAATTTCTGCCTCTCAGATAAGTTCTCACTGACACCATTGATCTTTTTAGCTATCTGTAAGGAGGTAATTCTTCCCAATGACCACAAATATAAGGACCATTCTTCCCACTGCCCATCACACTAATGTATCATGAGTTGTAGAGTTCTAATTTTTAGCAGGGGTTCCTCTGAGTTGTCGAGTTCCTCTGAGTTGTCGAGAACTATTTCAAGGGTTCCTCTGTGTTGAAAAGGTTGAGAAAGGCTGATCTAGCATATGGAGGCATTTTCACATTACAAGTTCTCCTGAAAAGAAAAATGTGATTTGCAAATATTGTCAGATGAAATATGCATTTCCAAATGCTACCAGGAGTATGACAAAACACATTCTTGTATGTAATAAGTGTCCTGTAGATATTACAAAAATCCTTCATGGATCGAAGTGAAGAGGACAACAATGATGACAATGCACATAGCTTTTCTCAACGTTCTCGTAACAGAATGACTTTCAATCTTAACCACTTTCAGACCTGACCAATTTGCTGGTCAAAGACCAGACCACTTTTTGCGATTCGGCACTGCGTTGCTTTAACTGACAATTGCGCGGTCGTGCGACGTGGCTCCCAAACAAAATTGACGTCCTTTTTTTCCCACAAATAGAGCTTTCTTTTGGTGGTATTTGATCACCCCTGCGGTTTTTATTTTTTGTGCTATAAAACAAAAATAGAGCGACAATTTTGAAAAAAACACATTATTTTTTACTTTTTGTTATAATAAATATCCCCCAAAAATATATAAAAAAACATTTTTTTCCCTCAGTTTAGGCCGATACGTATTCTTCTACATATTTTTGGTAAAAAAAATCGCAATAAGCGATTATTGATTGGTTTGCGCAAAAGTTATAGCGTTTACAAAATAGGGATAGTTTTATAGCATTTTTATTAATAATTTTTTATTATTTTTTTTTTTTACTAGTAATAGCGGCGATCAGCGATTTTTATTGTGACTGCGACATTGTGGGGGACCCATCGGACATTTTTGACACATTTTTGGGATCATTGTCATTTATACAGTAATCACTGCTATATAAATGCAGTGATACCTGTGTAAATGACACTGGCAGTGAAGGGGTTAACCAGTGGGTGGCAGTGTAGGGGTTAAGTGTTCCTAGGGGTGTGTTACTAACTGTGGGGGGCTGGGCTTTCATTTAGTGAACACTGATCTCTGCTTCAATCACATGGAGCAGAGATCAGCATCACTAGTTGCTAGGCAGAATGGAGAAATGCTGTTTACTCGGCATTTCCTCCATTCGGCCGCTCCGTGAGATGATCGCGGGGATGCCCGCGGCGATCGAGTCCGTGGGTCCCGCGACCGGACTCACGGGGGTCCCGACCAGTGTGGGAGCACGCCGCCGGCGGCGCGCTCCCGATGGCAGGGCGGCATTGAATATTGGACGTACATGTACGCCAATATGCCTGCCCGTGCCATTCTGTCGACGTACATCGTCGTGCGCTGGTCGGGAAGTGGTTAAAAAGACAAAAAAAGTGCTAATGTAGCATTTTTTTAAAAAAATTCCAAAAATTTCAGCCCCCCCCAAAAATGGAAAAAGTCAGGGTTTTTCTTCCGAGCTTCAAAATTTCCAGAAATTTTACATCTCTAGTCTCAACCATGGGAGATAAACTCCTCTATGTGGGAGAACTGAAGGGATTCCTCCTGTGCAATGGTGGCCACTAATAAGAGATGATGAAGAGGGGGAGGGGTGCTCCAGCCAAAGAGATCTGGTCAGGGTCCATACAATATACAAAAACACACTTGGGGGGCACGCCCGAAAATGCTTTACATTCAAGATGGTGCTGCTAAAAAGACCAAAAACAGTACAAAACAGATTACAGCGCACACTTACAAAAATGACATTTATCCTGCAAGGCTAGTTGAAAACACCTGAACATATTAAAAAATATGGGGGGGTTTGGTCACACTATATGGTCATATAGTGCTAAGCCCACTTGCTGCAACAAAGTACCCCGAATATGTTCAGGTGTTTTTAACTAGCCTTGCAGGATAAATGTAATTTTTATATGTGTGTTTTTGGTCTTATAGCAGCACCAACTTGAATGTAAAGCATTTTAGGGTGTGCCCCCCCCAAGTATGTTTTTGTTTATCCGCAGGGTGGTTCACCTTTTGGTGTTTTTGTGGGTTTTTATTTTTTTTGTACTATGCTAAATATTAATAAAAATAAATTAGCAAAAAAAAAAAAAAAAAAAAACTTGTTTACACTAGGATCCAAACATGCCTGAGCTCATCCCTACCTGTGAACACCTGTTGCCAATGACAGGTTCCCTTTAAAGATAATCCAATTTACGCATTGATTACAAGCCAGCCTGGGATTCCGCCTCTATATTCATCACTTTAATTGGGGGTATTGGATTTCTAATTGATCGAGCGATATGGTAATTAATTTGAACAGCACCTTCATGAATTGTTTGGATTCTTGCATGCATTCATTAATTACGTGCGGTCGCACTTACCGGCCCCTCGATTCCAAATTCTGCCTTTGGAGGTCACACACAGGAACAAAAGTAACATTTCTGTACATGCACCTGCCAGTTAGACACATGAAGCAATCTGAAGGAGATGATTTATTTTCTCGGAAGAGTTGTAGATTCTTCAAAAAAAAAAAAAATGACAATGTTGCGTGGTGGTTCTCCATACAAATAGCGTTTAAGGGGATCATTTAAACCCAGGCTGAGATGTTGTTTTGTTCTTGAGGTGTCCTCATCTGCATCTCAGCTACATAAGAAAAGAAAAAGAAATTTATAGCAGAGATTAACCTTTTTTAAAAGCCACTGCTCTTGTGAGTCTTCAATCAGTTTTCCGTCCTTGCAATAAAAAACACGTATTTCATTATTTCCTGGCACTTTAAGTGTTTCTATACGAGTGGAGTGCCCGGGCAGCTGGGGCCCAGCTGTCCCATCTTCCCTCAAAATATTAGTCTATTAAATAAAGAAAATGGCACCAGGGATTCTCGATTCCCCCAGTAAACATGTCAATAAGTTTATGGTAGCTGGTAATATCATGAAGAGGGCCCGTCAGAGGTCAGTAATTGTTTGACCCGCTCATAAACCTATATGTGGCTTGGAAATGAGGAGACAGCAAGCGGGAAGTGAATTGTGCACTCTACTTCCTAAATCATAGCCAGAGCTGCCCAATTAGGTTGCAATGTAGACCTTCAGAAATGCTAACTACTACATCTGCTGTCATTCGCAACATTCCGATTCACATGTTATTCGAGAACATTTAGCCCTTGTACACACGGTCAGACATTTTGACAGTCAAATCCGTCTGATTTTGTCCGACGGAAAAGTTGGAAAACTTGGTCCGTCGGATACTCCGATGCAAACACTCCGATGGAGCCCATACACTGTCGGATTATCCGACAACACGGTCCTATCGGACATTGTCCATCGGAATATCCGACCATGTGTACAAGAGCTTAGGGTACTATTAAAAAAAAATTGCTGTGTGGATGTCTCAACATTTGTAGAGCTGTAGTAAATAATCCCTGTAATGTGTCTAATATGTTTATTTCTTATGATCGTCAGCTCCATCTAGTGCCCAGATCACGGTACTTTGCTGGTTGAAGTATTTCCGAAAAAATACTGAATTATGACCTCTAGATGGAGCTAATAATCTTAGGAAATATACATGCTCTTTGTTTTATCTACAACTCCCAGTATATTAGTGTGATCAGCATGAGAAATGTCTTTTACATTGATGGCCACTGGCAAAAGTCCCCCCCCCCCACTTATATTAACCACCAGTGGCAAAAGGCCACTGTTGTACCAGGTACATGTTAGTACCAGGTTGTGGCCCTCAGGATCGCCCCTCCAGGAGGTGAGCAAGCCAGGGTCCTTTAGCAGATATAGCTAGGGTTGCCACCTCATCCCTATAAACCCGAACACATATGAACTACACAGGTTCTGAAGCTAATTTAATGCAGTGAGTTTAATTACCACCTTAATCAGCCACAGAACCTGTGTAATTAATATATGTTCAGTTTTAAAGGGATGAGGTGGCAACTAGACATGTGCGATTTAACTTCATATGAATTGAAAATTTGTACGAATTTCCGTAAATTCGTACTTTCGGGAGGATCCGAAATACGAATTGCTATGCTTCCGAATTTTGTATGAAATTTCGTTTACGAATTTCGGATCCGAATTCCGTTACAACGGAAATGTAACTGGTGTTTTGTTGACCAATCAGAGGTTTTCTTCTGCTGCTGAGTGAGGGTTGGGAAAATGACCTTTTTTAATATGGGAGTGGGAGACTGGGTACTGGTAGTCGATGGGTGATCCAGAATAGGACAAAATAAGAATGTTTGTTACTTACGATTATTTGTTATGATGAAGTTAAAAACCCAGGAAGTCAGCACAGCACAGGGATAGTGGGAGCCCCTCATAATGAACACAGCACAGGGATGGTGGGAGCCCCTCATAATGAACACAGCACAGGGATGGTGGGAGCCCCTCATAATGATAAATTCATCATAACAAACGTTCGTAATTGTTACGAAAAGTTAACGAACCTAACAACAATTCGTATTTCGTACGAATCCAAATTGAATTTCAGACACAAATTACGAAATACTAATTAATGGCTAATACAAAACGGAACAGAACGAAACAAAACTAATTTATTGACGGCGCACATGTCTAGTGGCAATCCTAGCTATAGAAGGTTGGTGTAGAAGCATAGTCAGTAAACAAGCCAAAGGTCAGTAATAGGTGGTTGTAGGTTGGAATCAAGCAGAACGTAGTTGAGGAATAAGCTAAAGGTCAATAACCAGTGGTAGTGGAGATAAGGACAGTTGCAGGTTGCCATTTCCTAAATGTCTTGCAGGACAATTTCATGGGTCAGATGGTAAATGCACCAACAAGAAACAAAGCGTTACTAGACCTACTGATTACCAACAATACAGACCTGATCACGGATGTGGAAATATGGGGTAATTTAGGAAATAGCGATCACAGGTCTATTAGTTTCAGTATAAATCACACAAATAGGAAACATAAGGGTTATACAAAGACACTGAATTTCAAAAGAGCCAACTTCCCTAAACTACGATCCTTGCTAGAAGATACTAAATCGGATAATATCTTAGGAACAAAGATCACAGAGGAAAAATGGGAATGCTTTAAGAGCATATTAAATAAGGGTATTAGCCAGTACATCCCAATGAGAAATAAATTTAAAAGAGCTAATAAAAGTCCTGGGTGGCTTAACTCTAATGTAAAAATGCATATAAAAGCAAAGGAGAAGGCCTTCAAAAAATACAAGACTGAGAGATCATCATCAGCATTCCAACTTTAAAAAGAATGCAACAAGAAATGTAAAGGCGCAATCAGGGCAGCTAAGATAGAACACAAAAGGCACATAACGGAGGAGAGTAAAAAAATCCCAAGAAATTCTTTAAGTATATAAATAGTAAGAAAGGAAGGTCAGATCATATTGGACCCATAAAGAATGCTGAAGGGAATCTGGTTACTAAGGATGGAGAAATGGTGAAGGTATTGAATTCAATCTTCGCCTCAGTCTTCACGAGGGAAACTGGGGGGGGGGGGGGATTCAGTGACCAAAACTGCAATGTTTCTCCTCATGACACGTCACAGGAAGCCCCCTCATGACTAACAGAGGATAGAATTAGAAATAGACTTGGAAAAACTTAACATCAATAAATCACTGGGACCAGACCAGATGGCCTGCACCCGAGGATCCTTAAGGAACTCAGTCAAGTAATTGGCAGACCATTGTTCTTAATACAAGATACATCCCTGGGAATTACAGACCAGCTTGCCTACAATCAATAGTATGCAAGCTCTCAAAGGGGGTGATAAGGGAATATATACAAGATTTTAGTAATGAAAACGGTATCATTAGCAGTAATCAGCATGGATTCATGAAGAATAGTTCTTGCCAAACCAATCTATTAATCTTCTATGAGGAGGTGAGCTGCCATCTAGATAAAAGAAGGCCTGTAGATGTGGTGTATCCTCATAAATGTTTACTGTACAAAATAAGGTCTGTTGGCATGGACCAGTGAGTACATGGATCGGAAACTGGCTACAGGGGCAAGTTCAGAAGGTGGTGATAAACGGGGAGTACTAGAATTGGGCCAGTGTGGAAAGTGGGGTCCCCCAGGGCTCTGTCCTGGGACCAATCCTTTTTAATTTATTCATAAACCTGGAGGATGGGATAAACAGCTCAATCTCAGTTTTTGCAGACGATACTAAGCTAAGCAGGGCAATAATTTCTCTGCAGGATGTGGAAACCTTGTCAAACGATTTGAACAAATTAATGTGGTGGGCAACTACATTGCAAATGTGGTTTAATGTAGAAAAATGTAAAATAATGCATCTGGGTGGCAAAAGTATGAACGCAATCTACTCACTGGGGGGAGAACCTCTGGGGGAATCAAGGATGGAAAAGGACCTGGGGGTCCTACTGGATAATAGGCTCGGCAGTGGCATGCAATGCCAAGCTACTGCAAGCAAAGTAAACAGAATATTGGCATTAAAAAGGGGATCAACTCCAGAGATAAAACTATAATTCTACCACTCTACAAAACTCTGGTCCGGCCGCACCTGGAGTATGCTGTCCAGTTCTGTGCGCCAGTCCTCAGAAAGGATGTACTGGAAATGGAGGAAGTACAAAGAAGGGCAACAAAGCTGATAAAGGGTCTGGAGGATATTAGTTAAGAGGAAAGGTTGTGAGCTCTGAACTTATTCTCTCTGGAGAAGAGACGCTTAAATTGTAGAGGGTTCTTTACTGTAAGCCCTTGTACACACGGTTGGACATTCCGACAACAAAATCCGTCTGATTTTTTCCGATGGATTTTGTCCGAAACTGGTGTTGCATACATACGGTCGGACAAAGTTGATATGATTTCGATGTACAAATACCGTACTGGTGTCCCCACAATAGCGATAAACTTTTCAGCAAAAGGGAGTTTAAAAAGACATGCTGCCATTCACTTAAATTAGAGTAGAAGAGGTTTAACCTTAAACTACGTAGAGTGTTTCTTTACTGTAAGAGCGGTAGGGATGTGGAATTCTCTTCCACAGGCAGTGGTCTCATCGGGGAGCATTGATAATTTAAAAAAACGATTAGATAAGCACCTGAACGACCACAACATACAGGGATATACAATGTAATACTGACATAAAAGCACAGACACAGGTTGGACTTCATGGACTTCAACCTCACCTACTATGTAACTATGTAACATTCATCCAACTAGATTTTTGTAAATAGACCCCTTTCTGCATTACATGGACAGAACTGCTTTGCTATAAATACAGTCATCCTAGGAAGTGTGTTACTGGCAGCCTAAAAATAGAAAACAATGCCACCACATCTATTTACTGGTTATCTGTAATATTATACATTTTTATTTCGAGGTTTAGATAAGCTTGAGGCTTCGTTCAGCACGGAGCGGCTCACAGCAGAGGGTCACCATTCACCGGTTCAGGTCCGATTTCAGCCTGGATTTTTGGCTGATATCGGACCCGAAACAAACCAGAAGACGCACAGGGCTCTTGTGCAATTCGATGCGGAGCCGCTCCGGAGATGTGCAAACCGGCTCCATAGAGAGCCGGTCACAATCTCCTGCTATGCGAATTGGATGCGGGGAAACACGCAATAGTATGAACCCAGCCTTAATTAAGAGCTACATACTGTATATCACCTGTCTGACTGTGCAGTGCGAAAAAAATAGTAAATCACAAAACTGGCTGTACAGACTTACAGCTCCTTGGGCAGGTAAAACAGTAAATATACAAAATTTCAACTGTGTATTTGAATTTTTTTTTTTTTGCAAGGAGTACAATGTAACCTTTTTCTGTAGCCACAGGCCCTACAGAATGTTCATTTCTCTTTTTAAGCGTCTACGTATCAAGGACTCGTCTTAGAGGGCGAAGATTTCGCTTTAGAAGTCTCAGGCACTGGTAGACAAATTGCCGAGGTTTTTATCGAGGTAATGAACTGAGAAAATGGACACAAAGCAAAGGTTGTTAGAAAAGGTTCTTACGATTGCTTGCTCCTGGTGTTCGGGCTAAGCCTTCGCCCTTGGAAACAGCACGCTCTGGATTTAACGGGCCATGAGTGACACATTAAATCTTTAAATAAAACCTTTTTTATGGCTCAGGCCAACTCTGCTTTGCTCCGCCACAGATATCCAGAATGTGCTTTTCTGCCGAAGGGATTCGATGGCCCCATTCGAAAGGTTCAGCTGGATGTTACTAAGATTTAATGTGCTCCTCCGCCAGTAAATATATTGTTACGGCTCCACCAGAGAGAATATTTTTCACCTGCTCGGCATTTACTAATTGTGAGCACAAGCTGCGGTGATATTTATCAAGCATATTGTGTAATTTATGATGCCCATAATCCATTTTTCTAGCCTAATTGAGAGCTGACGGCCATTGATGCGGCAGAAATTACCGTCGACCGCGGGATTACAGCGAAGAAAGATGAGCCGCGATTCCAACCTTTAAATGCATGCTTTCCTTGGTGTTCCCTGTTCCTGTGTTGCTGTGACAGCTAGAAAATTGTACTGATTATTGTACAAAGTCTGAACTCTGATTCCCAGAACAATACTGACCTTAACTAAAGGGCTAATAAAGCAAACACGGTTCATGTAAATGTGCAATAAAAGACATTGGAAGTCAACGATTTTTGTTGAAATTGTATCTACCATAAAAGAAATAAACAATTGGACCAGGAGCTTGTAGAACTTGCAGGTATATTTCTTAGACATTCAAGGAGTTCCTGAGTCCAGGTGAAGCTGCTGAACTCCAGGCTGTACACTGGGTCTTGACTTCTTCCTAAGCCAACGCTAAGCCCCCCCCCTTCTATGGCTAAATCCAACACCCCAACATTTCACAAGTCAATCTCAGCAGCCTGTAGAGACTCTTGAAGTGGTTTCCACAGTGGCTAGTAACCTCATCTTCTGAGTAACCCTGCACCTGAGACTGTCAATATTGCTGGCCAGTGTCCCCCTGAAGCCACTGAACTCCAGGCCCAGGCTGTACACTGGGTTATGACTTCTTCTCAAGTCAACACCAAGCCTGACCTCTTCTATGGCCAAGCCCAATCCTCGACTATTCATTAGTCAATTTCAATAGCCAGAAGAGTCTCTAGAAGTGGTTTCCCCCAGTGGCTGGTAACCTCATATTTTGAATGGCCCTGCATCTGAGCCTGTAACTAGTACTGGCCAATGTCCTGGTGAAGCTCCTAAACTCCAGGCCTTGACTGTACACTGCGTCTTGACTTCTTCCTAAGTCAATACCAAGCCCACCCTCTTCTGTGGTTAAATCCAGCCCTTGACTTTTCGCAAGTCAATCTCAGCACTCGGGATAAGGCTCTAGAAGTTGTTCTACAATGACTGGTAACCTCATCTTTTAAATGAGCCTGTGTCTATTACTGGCCAGTGTCTCAGTGAAGCCCCTGAACTCTAGACCTAGACTGTTTACTGGGTCTTAATTTCTTCCCAAGTCATCACCAGGCTCATCTTCTTCTATGGCTAAACCCAACCCTTGACTATTCACATGACAATCTCAGCAGCCACAAGAAGCTCTAGAAGTGGTTTCCCCAGTGGCTGGTAACCTCATCTTCTAAATGACCCAACATCTGAATATTACTGGCCAGTGTGTCCCAGGTCTCAGGACCAACCTTTCTTGCAGGCTATTGCATCCTTAACAGATATGTTAATAAACCGGCCTACAATGAATGCACCACATCCCAAAAAAATTAGCACATATTAAAGATTGTATTATCAAAGGACTGGGACTTTTAAGATGCTACAATGATTTACATGAAATGTTTTATAATTATAACTCATGCATTTTATTATACAATATATAAGATATATAAGTAAAGCTAATATTGCATATAGCCATTTATAACTCACCAGTATATCACATAAATATAACCATGTTCGTATATCAGGTTTGTGAATGTGAAGAGGTGGGGGCACACTCTATGCATTTACCAGACCGTTGAGATCTGTCAGGGACATCAGGAAAGGCCATGGCATCCTCACCCAAACAGAGATAATGGTGCATGGGATAGCATGAATAACTGTCAAGAGACATCCGTAAACTCTTGGAAAGTCTAGTCAAACTGGCTGTTAGGGGTTTTCTGACTTGAGCATAGGTGCATTGCTTTCTGGATGTCATTAGCAATTGACTAATTGGTTTTACTTGCTGTCTTGAGTTTTAAAGTTGAACTTTCATGTTTCTATTAGGCACGCCCCCCTCCTCCCCTCTCCTAAAGCTGCTTGTACATACCCTTTTTTCAATGGTCTTTTGGACAGTTCAGTGTCCCGGTTTTTGCCTGTGCTCCGCTGGTGTCGGTGGCGGGTAGTCCTTACTTCTGAACTGTCTAGTAATACCCTGAGCCCTGGCAGTGTTATGATGCTTCCCTCCCTAGGCTCAGAGTAGGTGGGTTGAATGATGCCGTTGTCATTCAGCCTAAAATAAGATCATCTAGTGGTGATGTATCCCCCAGGGGCTACTATGTCGATTTTGTTTTTGGCTGGGCTGTAGTTGGTCTAGATTGTATCGTTATTCACCTGTTTTTTCCCTAGGTTAAGGTTGGCTTGTGATTTCTCACTGTCACCAGTAATGGTCACAGGTATCACTGGTCATAGTATGAGATTTCACAAACAAAATAAGTTATGAATCTTCAGCCAATCCAGTATTGAGTTTATGCCAGTGGTTCATGCTGGGGAAGGATATCAATATTCGGAACAGGCCATGTGCTCAATCTCTTCCCTTGAGCTGAGACCTAGGGAGGTGCTGCTGAATGTAGGTCTGCTGTTAGGCCCGATAGCATGGTTAGGGCCTAATGTGTGCTGAAGTGGTCCTGAAGCTGCCCTGCCTGGTCTGGAGTAAGCCAAGGAGGAGACCCAGGAGAGGTCCCTTGCTGGAGAGAACCAAGAAGAAGGCTGTTCTCTCAGATGGGCCTGGAGACTCACTTGGAGGATGCAGTGAAATTTGTAAATGTGCTTACAGTGTTGCCGGGTCGACCTAAAGGTTCTGACACTGTGAAACTGGACACTGATCTGGATCTGGAGCCTGTAAGTGATCTGTGATGTAAGTGAATATGGTATCTGGGTCCCTATCCCTCACCTCCTTAACCGTTCTACAATAATACTTTAAAAAGACATAAGTGACTAGCACCCAATGCCCTATCTTGGTCCCCTTATTTTAACCATGGACCGAAATGCTAGCCCATTCCTGCCTCTGGAGGTGCTATTCTGTCTTTGGGGTGTCAGAGGGGTACTACAGTGAAAAGGTATTATTGGAGGACTGAAGGTGCGTATTGCAACATAAAACTGCTTCTTATTTTCTTTTCTGTTACAGGTCTATGGATTTTTTTTTTCTTGGGGTTCTTCAATAAAAGAAAACTTTCAGAATAGAAATATGTTGCCTTGTTTCTGGTGGTGCAGCTCAATGAATGTCAATCTTATCCTTGATTTAATATTTAGCAACCCACTGGCTTAAAATAGTCATGTTGCCAATGAAAGTTGCTTAACCTTCATATTTGTTACAGTTTAATTACTCAATAGGTAGAAAAAAACAGAATCACTGTGAGAGACCTTGAAGCCTGCTCATTAAAAAAAAAAAAAACAAGGCATTGTATGGTATAAAGATAAGATTTCACTTAAAACCATTGGATGCCCTGATGTGGGCCAGCTTTGGGGAAGTAGGATATGTCTGGCCTGATCTTTCTCAAAGTCATAAACCCAGAGTGGTGTAATTGGTGTATAAACTGAAATCCGCATACGCCACCGTATAAAAAGGCCAACCGAGACTCGTATCTGTCAGAAGACCGATAAAATTTCCTCCAGGCAATTAATGTGTTTCAATGGCCGAGCAGCTGGCTGTGTGCATCTTGTTTTGTTGTGTTCTGCGCTCTGGGTCCCCAGAGTTATATAAAGAGCACATTAAAATAGAAATCTGTAATAGAGTAAATTCTACACTGTGAGTGAACAGAAAAAGTAAGCTTAAACTATATGCACTAGACATGTGCAGAGTAAAATATTTCGTTTCGGAATTTCGTTTTCGTCTGAAAACTTAATTTATTTAGTTACTCCCGAAATTCGTTTTTATTTATTTCGTTTTTCGTTCAAAAATTGCATTCGTCCGAAAATCCACATGAATTACGGTCGAATCTGTCTTGGAAGGCTTATGGTGTCTGTCGAATGTATAAAGAAGATTCGACGGAGCTAACTATATAGCATACTTTGGAACCCTATTAAAGTCTATGGGACTCCAACGTTCAAAATCTAAAGTGCTAATTTTAAAGGCTAATTTGCAAGTTACTGTCCTAAAAAGTGTTTGGGGACCCGGGTCCTGCCCCAGGGGACATGTATCAATGCAAAAAAAAGTTTTAAAAACGGCCGTTTTTTCGGGAGCAGTGATTTTAATAATGATTAAAGTGAAACAATAAAAGTGTAATATTCCTTTAAATTTCGTAGGGGGGGGTTGTCTATAGTATGCCTGTGAAGGGGCGCATGTTTCCCGTGCTTAGAATTGTCCCTGCACAAAGTGTCATTTATGCAGGAAAAAAAGTCCTTTAAAATCACTCGCAGCTATAATGAATTGTCGGCTCCCGTAATACAGAGAACACTCATTGAAAGTCATTGATAAAAAAATAAATAAATAAATAAAAAAAAAAAAAAGCGTGGGGGTCCCCCAAATTCAATTACCAGGCCCTTCAGGTCTGGTATGGATATTAAGGAGAACCCTGCCTCAAATTTAAGAAAAAATTTGACGTGGGGTTCCCCCTAAATATCCATAACCAGACCCTTCAGGTCTGGTATGGATATTAAGGGGAACCCCGCGTCAAATTAAAAAAAAAATTGACGTGGGGTTCCCCCTAAAAATCCATACCAGACCCTTTATCCGAGCACGCAACCTGGCAGGCCGCAGGAAAAGAGGGGGGGACGGGAGAGCGGCCCCCCCTCCCTCCTGAACCGTACCAGGCCACATGCCCTCAACATTGGGAGGATGCTTTGGGGGTCCGTGACCCCTCAAAGCACCTTGTCCCCATGTTGATGAGGACAAGGGCCTCATCCCCACAACCCTGGCCGGTGGTTGTGGAGGTCTGCGGGCGGGGGGCTTATCAGAATCTGGAAGCCCCCTTTAACAAGGGGACCCCCAGATCCCGGCCCCCCCCCCTGTTTGAAATGGTAAGGGGGTACAAAAGTACCCCTACCATTTCACAAAGAAAGTGTAAAAAATGTTTAAATAAAACAAACACACTTTTTAAAAATTCCTTTATTAAAAATAAAAAAAAGATTCCAGCGGCGGTAATCCACTCTTGCTATCCAGCGACGGACGGTCAGCTCTCCTTCGATGTCTAATGTCATCCAGCGCAGCGCAGCATCCTTCTTCTGTCTCCTCCACAGAGACACTGCAGGCATTCCGGCGGATGACATTTCTTATATACGGAGGGCGGGGCCACCCGTCACCTGACCCCGCCTCCCTCTGACGCAAGGGGAAACCCGGGGTTCCCCGTGACGTATGGGTGACCCCGCCCCCCTCTGATGTAACGGAAACCTGCCTGTGTTACATCAGAGGGGTGCGGGTCACCCATACGTCACAGGGAACCCCGGGTTTCCCCTTGCGTCAGAGGGGGGCGGGGTCAGGTGACGGGTGGCCCCGCCCTCCGTATATAAGAAATGTCATCCGCCGGAATGTCTGTAGTGTCTCCTCCACGGAGACAGAAGAAGGATGCTGCGCTGCGCTGGATGACATTAGACATCGATGGAGAGCTGACCGTCCGTCGCTGGATAGCAAGAGTGGATTACCGCCGCTGGAATCTTTTTTTTATTTTTAATAAAGGAATTTTTAAAAAGTGTGTTTGTTTTATTTAAACATTTTTTACTCTTTCTTTGTGAAATGGTAGGGGTACTTTTGTACCCCCTTACCATTTCAAACAGGGGGGGGGCCGGGATCTGGGGGTCCCCTTGTTAAAGGGGGCTTCCAGATTCTGATAAGCCCCCCGCCCGCAGACCTCCACAACCACCGGCCAGGGTTGTGGGGATGAGGCCCTTGTCCTCATCAACATGGGGACAAGGTGCTTTGAGGGGTCACGGACCCCCAAAGCATCCTCCCAATGTTGAGGGCATGTGGCCTGGTACGGTTCAGGAGGGAGGGGGGGCCGCTCTCCCGTCCCCCCCTCTTTTCCTGCGGCCTGCCAGGTTGCGTGCTCGGATAAAGGGTCTGGTATGGATTTTTAGGGGGAACCCCATGTCAAATTTTTTTTAAATTTGATGCGGGGTTCCCCTTAATATCCATACCAGACCTGAAGGGTCTGGTTATGGATATTTAGGGGGAACCCCACGTCAAATTTTTTCTTAAATTTGAGGCAGGGTTCCCCTTAATATCCATACCAGACCTGAAGGGCCTGGTAATTGAATTTGGGGGACCCCCACGCTTTTTTTATTTATTTATTTATTTATTTTTTTATCAATGACTTTCAATGAGTGTTCTCTGTATTACGGGAGCCGACAATTCATAATAGCTGCGAGTGATTTTAAAGGACTTTTTTTCCTGCATAAATGACACTTTGTGCAGGGACAATTCTAAGCACGGGAAACATGCGCCCCTTCACAGGCATACTATAGACACCCCCCCCTACGAAATTTAAAGGAATATTACACTTTTATTGTTTCACTTTAATCATTATTAAAATCACTGCTCCCGAAAAAACGGCCGTTTTTAAAACTTTTTTTTGCATTGATACATGTCCCCTGGGGCAGGACCCGGGTCCCCAAACACTTTTTAGGACAGTAACTTGCAGAATCTTTTCTCTCTGTCAAATCTTTTTTCTCTGTCGAATATTTTCTCTATATAATCTTGGACTAATAGAGGTAAGGTTAAGCACATTCGACCACAGGTTCTATAGACAGATTGTTGTCAGAGTCATGTCGAATCTCCTATTCTATATCGAACTGTTGTAACAATGAAAACGAAAATAAAGCATTTATTTATGTCGGATCTTTCGTTTTTCGGATTTTGTGCTTTCGTTATCGTTTGTCAAAACGAAAACGAAAATAGCTGAAATTCGGACGAAAATGCATTCGGACGAAAACTAATGCACATGTCTAATATGCACCATGAAACAAATAGGGTTTTCTAGAAGAGCAATGGTGGACTTTTCTTCATTCTTGGTCTATAAAGAGGTGACAGGTACTCCTAACATTCCTGAACATGTGAATTAATAGTGATGGAACCCTGAGGTTTTTTTGTATTTGCTTTATACTTTTTTTTACCACCCAATGGTATGGCGGTGGTGTAGATACACCATATTAACAAAAGTATTGGGACACCTGCCTTTACACGCATGTGAACTTTAATGGCATCCCAATCTTAGTCCGTAGGGCTCAATATTGAGTTGACCCACCCTTTGCAGCTGTAATAGCTTCCAATCTTCTAGGAAGGCCGTCCACAAGGTTTAGGAGTGTGTCTATGGGAATGTTTGACCATTCTTCCAGAAGAGCATTTGTGAGGTCAGCACTGATGTTGGAGAGAAGGCCTGGCTTGAAGTCTCTTCTAAAATTCACCCCAAAGATGTTCTATCGGGTTGAGGTCAGGACTTTGTGCAGGCCAGTCAAGTTCCTCCACCCCAAACTCACTCACCCATGTCTTTATGGACCCTGCTTTGTGCACTGGTGATGAGCATTCATGTTTGGAACAGGAAAGGCCAACCTCACACTGTTACCACAAAGTTGGAAGCATGAAATTGTCCACAATGTCTTAAGAGTTCCCTTCACTGAAACTAAGGGGCCAAGCCCAATCCCTGAAAAACAACCCCAAAGCATAATATAATTGGCCCTAGGATATGAATGGGGACCTTGGATTGTGGGCTCCTTGAGGGTAGGGACCAACATGAGTGTGCAATGTACAGGGATGGGGACAATTGTAGACACTCACTCAGGTTGAACTGGATGGACTGGTGTCTTTATTCAACCTAACTAACTATGAAACTATGAAAGACATGGATGAGTGAGTTTTGGGTGAAGGAACTTGAGTGGCCTGCATAGAGCCCTGATCTCAACCTGATAGAACACCTTTGGGATGAATTTAGAGTGGAGACTGCAAGACAGGTCTTCTCTGCAAATATCAGTGCCTGACCTCACACATGTGCTTCTGGAAGAATGGTTAAACATTCCCATAGACACACTCCTAAACTCCAGAAGAATTGAAGCTTTTATAGCTGCAAAAGGGTAGGCCAACTCAATATTGAACCCTACAGACTAAGACTGGGATGCCATTAAAGTTTATGTGCATGTAAAGGTAGGCATCCCAATACTTTTGGTAATATAGTGCATAGAGAATTTGAGTATTGGGCCGTTACTGCACACTGAAGAAATTTCATGATTACATTAAGCTATTAGGATGAGTGAATTTAGAACTGAAGCACCACACCGTAATATTTAAGTCAAAATACCCCAAATGCAACACTAAAAATTTGTAAAAAATGATTTTAAAACTAGAGAACGAGATCAAATACCAGCAGAGGTATAATAAAAGCAAAAAAAGGATATTGCATTAATAATATTGGTTGTAAAAATGAGGATCATAAAAAAGATAATAATTGTACTCAAAATATATTTCAATTTTATTGTTTTCATTTCATTCTTATTAACATTATTTCCTGGTGCCTCCATGGCAGCATACCTGTGACAAGCTCCGCCTTGGCTCCTCCCTCAGGACTAGTGAATATTATAAAAGAAAAGGTTAGTACAGCCCCCGCATTCTCCTTTTTTTCCTCATACCTCATGGCAGTGAATCCTGGTCGGCGTCCTTACCTTCTGCATTCGGCAGCGTCCGTCCGGGTTCAAGCCTCTCCCGGACGCAGTTCCTTCTCTTGGGCAGCTAAATGCGCTTATAAGGTTGGAAGTCCCTTCTGTAGGATCTTTTGGGACAAGCAGTTTGTCTCTTAAGTAAGAGCTTTATCTGCAAATTGATCAGGCACCAGCTCATTCATGGTAACGGAGGCAGCAGCTATTTCTACATTTCTTTGTTTTTTCCCCTTCTCTCTTTTCTTCCTTCCTTTCCTTTCCCTTTTTTTAGGTTTTATATCTTTATCTTTTCCCTTTTCTCTTCCCTCTCTCTTTTGCTCTCTTCCCCTCCCCAACCTTCCATTTCTTTCTTTGTTTCTTTTCTTTTGACCTCCCATTTGTTGGTTTCTCTCAGACAATCTCCCTCTTAGCCCCTGTCGCCATTCCCGGCTCCATAGGAGCCGCGCGCGCTCAGCGCCGGCGTTTTATTTAACTTTCGGCGTTCCCCGCCGTGCTCTGCGCATGCGCCGGCGGCGTGAGGCTTCTAGCTTACTGGTCCGCCGATCGGCGCATGCGCAGTGGATTCGGAGGCCGCGGCGGCCATCTTTGATAAGGGCACAGTGACGTCTGTGCCCTCAAAATCTCAAAGACAGGATAGAGGCGTGCCCTGCCTCTCCTGTTCTACTGTTTATCTCCCTGATGGCCTCAGTGGAACGCCTGTGGCTGCAGGGAGAACTGCAACTCTGAGTTTAAAAAAAAAAAAAAAAAAAGAGAAGATGGATTAATTAATTAAATAGTATAAAATTAAATAAACATTAAATTATTAAATAAAATTAATAAAAAATAATTAAATAAATTATTTTATTTACAAAAAAAATAATAATAATAATAATTAAATAAGTTATTTTATTTACAAAAATAAATAAATAAATAAATAAAAAATTTTAAATATATATATAATTTAAATCCCCCCCCCCCCCCAAAAAAAAAAAAAAAAAAAAAGGACAGGAGGACAAAATGTAGATTTAGACGTATTTTAGATGTATTTATTAAAGTCCCTTTTTTCCAGTCAAGGACACGGTTGGTTGATTTTTCTCCTCTAAAACTCTTTTCTTAGCTGCTGCTTCTGCTAATCCGTCTAGTATGAGCCATTCGCCACCCGCACAAGATCCTACTCTACACCTGAGGTAAGGACCTACGTCCAGGTAAGTTGATACACTTTAAAAAAAAAAAAAAAAAGAGTGCACTCAGGCTGGTACTTTATGTATTTCAGTCCTGTACGCCAGAAGATGTCTAAGAGGACCTCAAGGCGACATGAAGGCGATGATGACTCTAGTCACAGCAGAGACAGGTCGTCCTGGCATGGGGATTATAGAAGTGGCAGAAAGCATCGGCCAAAAAGGCGCCATCACTCATGCTCCCCGAGACCTAGATCTCCAAGATGTCAGGCATGTGGAGCTGCCCCACTTTCAGACAAACTGATCTGTTTGAGATTGCCTCAGGGACGATGCAGCTGAAGGTCTGCAAATGGCGGACCTACTTAAGAAAGCAGTAAAGGACTCCCTTGCGGAATTGGTAGCCACAATGATGACGCAACAACCAGCGTCTCCTCCTCAGGAGCAAACGGCTGAGGCTGAGGCTTCCATCCCGGGGATGTCCACAAGTGGAATTTTTCGTCTGTCGCCGGCATCCTCCTCTAAACATCAGGAAGAGAATGCCATCTCAGAGGAATCATCTGATGACCTAGATGCCTCTGGCTTTGCTTTCGCTATGGTCCAGCCTTATGTACAGGCAGCTAAACAAGCGATCGGCTGGGAGAGACCAACACAAAGGTTTAAGAAGTCTAAATCGTACTTCCCCTTTCTCAAACGTCAGATCTCCGTTTTTTCCTCTCATGGACGAGATCAGGGATGTGATTGAGGAAGAGTGGGAAAAGACAGAGAAAATGTTCTCTATTAATCGGTTGGGAAAGTTATTCCCTCTCTCATAGCCTGATTCCGCAATGCTGGAGGGTTCTCCAGTGGTCGATGCAGCAGTGGTAAGGTTGGCAAAGAATGTCACATTGCCCCCGGAAGACTCAACTTCTTTTAAGACTCCAGATGGCAGACAACGCCTGTAAACCTGTCATAGCCCTGACATCAGTGTCCAATGCGCTACGCGTCTGGACAGATAATATAGAGTCAGCAGTCCAACAGGACATCCCAGAGGAGGATATAATCAAGGCCTTGGATGAGCTGAAGTTCTCAGCAGACTTTATTGGTGAAGCCGTCATCGATTCAATTCGTTGCTCCGCAAGGGCAATGCTCCACACAGTTATGGCCAAATGGGCTTTGTGGCTGAAACCGTGGGCAGCAGATATCGCCTCCAAACAGAACTGGTGCAAGATACCATTTGATGGTGAAGCCTTGTTTGGGGGAAAAAAACTGGACAAGGACATCTCTCGAGTCACTGGTGGAAAATCAGGCCTGCTACCCCAAGACAGGTGATCTAGGTGCTCCAGGACAATCGCACCTATATTCCAATACTCCAAGAATAAGGATTACCGATAGTCCAGGCAGGGAAAAGGCTTCAGGCATAATTGGGAAAGCACACAGTCCACGTTCCTCAAAACCCGAAGACAGAGACCAATGCCTAACCCACAGGATTCTACTATATCCTTTCGACGCCTGGCCAGCCCAAGCGATTCCTGTGTGGGCCAAGCTAAAACACTTCTCAAAGATCTGGGAGCAAAAGTGCAGGGATTCTTGGGTAGTCTCCACAGTCAAATATGGCCATTTTGGGCCGTTCCTAGACAAACCTCCCAAGGTCCTCTTCTCCCTGACAAGGGTGTCAAGGTTCCCCCCTAAAAAACGGAAGTGCTACAGCAATCTCTTCTCTCCTTGCAGTAACAGCAAGCGGTAGTTCCAGTGCCTCCATCAGAGAGATTTTCGGGTTTTTACTCAACCCTGTTTCCAGTCCCCAAGAGAAATGGAGGGTGGAGACCCGTGATAGACCTAAAAAGTCTAAATCGTTATTTCTTCCTAGTAAGATTCAAAATGGAGTCACTACGAACGATTATTTGTGTAGACCAATCAGGGGGCTGGATGTTGTCAATAGACTTGCAGGACGCTTACCTGCATATACCCAAACTCCCTCCTTTCCAGAAGTATCTGAGATTGGCGGTGGGGCAGGTACATCTCTAATTCCAGAGTCTTCCATTGGGCCTCTGCGCATCGCCAAGAGTCTTCACAAAGACCCCAATTGCCATCATAGCCCCTCTGAGAGAATTGGGGCTTCGGGTATACCACTACTTGGACGACCTTCTACTGCTGGCAAAAGACTGTGGAACAGGTGGTATCTATCCCAACCCATACACTTGACGACCTTGATGCTCAGGAGTCTGCATTGGTAGATGAAGAAACAGACACTTCTGAAATCACGCCGTTAGGGCATGTCGACTGGATCACAGTTAATACCAATGCCAGTGCAGCAGGTTGGGGAGCACACTGCAACCGGATCTCAGTGCAGCGTAGATGGTCCTTCCATACAACAGGCCTGGTGTCGAATGTCCTGCAGGTCAGAGCGGCCTACCTTGCGTTACTAGCCCTAAGGTTCGAGATTACAGGGAAACCTGTTCTCCTCCGAATGGACAACAGGGCTGCGGTATCCTATGTACACCGGCAAGGGGGGACACGCAGCAGGTCCCTCCTGAAGGAGGTGGAACCCATAATACTCTGGGCAGAAAGGAATCTAAAGGACCTGAGGGCAGTTTATCTGCCCGGCCATCTCAACTTGAGGGCCGACCGCCTTTCCCGCAAGTTTGCGGATGCCAACGAATGGTCTCTACACCCGGAGATTTTCGACTGGATAGTGAACCAG
Source organism: Lithobates pipiens (assembly GCF_037356315.1). Taxonomy (NCBI): domain Eukaryota; kingdom Metazoa; phylum Chordata; class Amphibia; order Anura; family Ranidae; genus Lithobates; species Lithobates pipiens. Next base: position 7,269,710 of record NW_027507786.1, read on the forward strand.
TGGGGTCCCCTCGAGATAGACCTATTTGCAACAGCACTCAATACCAAGCTTCCAAGGTGCATCTCAAGGCTTCCTCAACCCCAAGCGGAGGTATTAGATGCCCTCTCAGCCCCCTGGGCATGCAATCGGGCCTATGCCTTCCCTCCACGGCCTTTCATTCCAAGATTCCTGTCAAGGCTTATGATTATGAAACCTTGACAGTGATAACGGTCCTACTGTACTGGCCAACACGCCCTTGGTTCCCCACAGCAATGTATCTAAGTACCCGACTTCCAGTCAAGGTTCCAATAATACCTCTTCGCCTCTCGCAAGGATGTCACACCCTTCCAGATCCCCGCAGGCTGGATCTTCACATCTGACAGCTGAAAGGGAAAGGTTCCAATCTCTAGGGTGTTCCAACAAAGTGATCGCAACCCCGCTCAAGGCAAGAAAACCATCCACAAACAAAAGTTCAGGGCCTTCATGATTGGCAGAAGCTGTGATCTAGATTCCCCATCATCCTCTCAAATTCTTGAGTTTTTGCAGGCAGGCCTAGACCTAGGTCTTGCACTAGGTACACTAAAAGTACAGGTATCAGCATTTTCATTGGCAAACCAGTAGAAGATGGGCCGAGGACTCATTAATAATACAATTCTTCAAAGCTGTCAAAAAGATCCGACCGCCAACTAAACAATCTTTTCCCACTTGGGACCTTGCTATTATCCTAGAGTCCTTAGCCAGTCCACCTTTTTGCCCCTTCGGAGTCAGCATCGCTTTGGAATCTAGCCTAGAAGCTAGCCTTCCTGATAGCTATAACCTCTGGCAGACGGATTTCAGAGCTCCAAGCTTTAGGAGCAGATCATAATCATATCATATTCTATCCGGACAGAGTAGAACCCAGAACAGTGCGAGGATTTATTCCCAAAGTCGCATCATCCTTAAACATGTCAGAACCTTGGGCACTCCCAACATTTTCAGAACAGGACTCTGGTTCTCTTCATGAGCTAGACATTGCCTCCACTTTGAAATGCTATCTGCAGGCCACAGCATCATTCAGGGATTCCATCAGGCTGTTTATAATTCCCTGGGGCAAACACCAAGGCAAGGAGGCGTCAGCAAGAACGATTGCCTCATGGATCGTTAGACTCATTCACAAGGTGTACAGGACAAAGGGGCTGGAACCCCCTTTGGCGGTCAGGGCGCACTCCACCAGAGCAGTTTCTGCCTTTTGGGCGGCAAGAGCGAATGTGTTAATTGAAACTATTTGTGGGGCAGCGACTTGGTCGTCCCGACATACGTTTCTGAAACATTGCAGGGTGGACCCAGGAGCTCTTGCATCGGTGGAGTTTGGCAGACAGGCAGTCACATCAGCCCTCGCTTCTTCTAAATAATAATTTCTTTAAAATAGACTTCTAAGCATCCCACCCATCTCAGCTAGTTATTTGTCACAGGTATGCTGCCATGGAGGCACCAGGAAAACAGAAAATTGTACCATACTTACCGTAATTTTCTTTTCCTGGTGCCTATCCATGGCAGCATACAATCCCACCCTCGGTATTCTATATTACGGAGAATGCGGGGGCTGTACTAACCTTTTCTTTTATAATATTCACTAGTCCTGAGGGAGGAGCCAAGGCGGAGCTTGTCACAGGTATGCTGCCATGGATAGGCACCAGGAAAAGAAAATTACGGTAAGTATGGTACAATTTTCTGTTTTTGAGTAAGGTTAGTATCATTTTGATCTTGTTCTCTTTAGAAACACGTGTTACAATGATGTATATGAAATTGTTTTTTTTATGTTTTTTATTGCTGCTTTTTAGCCCTGATAAAGGTGGCGGAGCTACAACCCCCAAAACGAGTTGGTTTTGTAAACAGTCTCTCATTGGAATAAACTTTTATCTGGACTTAAATATCAATCAAGGTGTGGTGCTTAATTTCTAGAATCACTCAGGTACTCTTAATCGCTTTAAATAATACCGGGCACTTTCACCCCCTTCCTGCCCAGGCCAATTTTCAGTGCTGTCACACTTTGAATGACAGTTGCGCGGTCATGCAACATTGTACCCAAATTACATTTTTAGCATTTTTTTCAGACAGATAGAGTTTTTTTTTGGTGGTATTTAATCGCTACGGGGTTTTATTTTTTATTTTTTGCTAAACAAACGAAAAAAGAAAAATAAAATAAACTTTTTTCTGTTCTTAATTCTTCTCTTAAGGCCCCTTTCACACTGGGGTGGTGGGGGCGTCGGCAGTAAAGTTAGCCGCCGAAAAATGGTTAAAACCCCCTGCAAAGCGGTGCTGCAGTGGCGCTTTGCTGGCAGTATAGCCACGCTGCCCCATAGATTTCATTGGGTAGGAGCGGTTTAGGAGTGGTGAATACAGCGCTCCTTCACCGCTCCAAAGATGCGGCTAGCAGGACCCTTTTCACCGTCATGATTGCGCACCATTCCAGTGTGAAAGCCGGGCTTTCACACTGGAGTGAAAGGGGTCGGTTTTTTCAGGCGCTATTTTTGCGCTGTAGCGCCTGAAAACCGCCCCAGTGTGAAAGGGGCCTAAGTTTCTTAATTTTATGAATTTTTGGGAATTAAGTAATTTTTCTTCTTCACTGATGTGCACTGATGAGGCTGTATTGATGGGCACTGATGAGGCTGCACTGATGGGCACTGATGAGGCGGCGCTGATGGGCACTGATAAGCTTTACTGATGGGCACTGATGAGGAGGCACTCATGATGTGGCACTGATGGGCACTGATAAGCTGCACTGATGGCCACTGATGGGACTGCACTGGTCATCAGGGCACTGGTTATCAGTATAAAGAATGTACTACAAGCCTTCCTGGCTATCGGTTCTCCTTTCCTCACACAGACACAGCGTGTGAGGAAAGGACTGCTGATAATCGGCAAGTCTGTTTACATGTGATCGGCTGTGATTGGACAAAGCTGATCACATGGTAAAGGGCCATTGTGATTGGCCCTTAATCGTGATCTGTAATCAGTTGTGTCCAAAGGACACAGCAGCTACAAAGCACGCCCGATGCGTGCCCCAAGGGGTGCACAGGGGGCAGGGTTCTGGCAGAACGTCCATGAGCGCCCTCCAAAAACTAGAGAGCTGCACTGTAGCCATTTTTTTGCTATAGCATTGTACTAAAAGGGCTTAAGTATGACTGAAGGCAAAATTTTTCTTTCTTTTTTCTTTAGTTTTGCATAGAGTGGAGAAAAATTAGAACACATGTCCAGTTTTTAGTGCTGTCTGCACCCCATTAGGGAGACCCCCCCCCCCCCCCATTTGTTCTGGTGACTGTTATCAAGAGAAGTGAAAGAAAAGCCAAAATTTTGGGTTGTCACCAGAACAGGAGTAGAGGGGAAATCTTCCAGTGGGAACATTAATTCTAGGGACCCGATGAAAACCAGGGATTTCCTTCACTTTAGAGCTCTGGTTATAGTTAATAGCATTTTCCCAAATTCTTCTTATTCTAGCCCCTTGATGATCTCTTTCCAGCATCAGAATTGACTATAAATTTCGCCCCTGAACTGAATGGTTATGCCTCCAGTTAAAGGAGCTTTGGTAATAATTGACAGACTTTTCCTGAATTTTGCTGGAAACCTTTTATAGCCCCTTGATGATCCCTTTGTGACCCCTCCAACATCGGCATTGACTATTCTCTTCTTCCCTTGCAAACTTCTGAAGAATCACCTTTCACTATTTTTATGTATTTGCTCTTCTTTTCGAATTGTTACCTTCCAGTCCTTTGTTGGCCCTAGACTTTGACTGGACCATTCTAACACATGAATATGCTTTGATCTAAACCATTCTATTGTAGCTCTGGCTGTATGTTTAGGGTCGTTGTCTTGCTGGAAGGTGAACCTCCACCCCAGTCTCAAGTCTTTTGTAGACTCTAAGACTCTAGGTTTTCTTCTAAAATTGCCCTGTATTTGGCTTCATCCATCTTCCCATCAACTCTGACCAGCTTCCAGGCGCGGACTGACAACTCATGGGGCCCCCGGGCAATAGGAGATTATGGGGCCCCCAGGCAATCAGAGATTATGGGGCCACACAGTAGACACAAACACACACAGTATACGCAGACATGTTTCTATTGGCCAAGAAGGTACTGGAGAGGTGGGGTAGCTATAATCCCAGGATTGTTAGACCAAAAGGATGTCGGTAAGGGACATTTCAGAGGCAGATGTAAAAGAAAAAAACACAAATTTTTACATACTGTCCCTGGTTTTACTGAGGCTGGCAACCCTGATGGGGCCCCCTAGTGGAATGGGGCCCTCGGGCAGTGCCCGAGTGGCCCAATGGTCAGTCCGCCCCTGCCAGCTTCCCTTTCCCTACTGAAGAAAAGCATCCCCACCACATGATGCTGCCTCCACCGTGTTTCACTGTGGGGGATGGGGTGTTCAAGTTGATGTGCAGTGTTATGCTGCGTACACATGATCAAACAATCGGGGGGAAAAGTCCGGCGGACTCAAGTTTTTTTACCCAAAAGTCCGGCGGACTAAGAAAGTAGTTTTGCACAAAAATATGGTAATATGGCCGTGTGTGTGCTAGTCCGCCATACTTTTGAAATTAATGGACTTTTCCCGCACGGATAAAAGTCTGTTCATTTTGACTGCGGCTCCAGGTAGCCAGGACCAGCGAAGGAAGCGTCGCTGGCCCCATCACCTGGTATGGAGTTAAAGGGGAAGCCCTACGCCGAAAAAACGGATGCTGGGACTGTGACATCATAATGGGCGGGGACATCACCCGGCGATGTCCTTATATAAGTCGCCGCGTGCCTGTCATTGTGGCCAGAGACAGCGACGAGTCAACAGCTCAAGAAGAGAAGAACAGAAGGTGGCGATAGAAGACCGGGCCCCGAAGTCGGAAGAAGACCCCCAGACGGCCGCGAATAAGAAAGCCGGGCTCCTCCGCTAGTAAAAGAGCTAGCAAAAGAGCAGAAGATAGCGGAGGAGTCCGACGAGAAGACCCCCCAAGACGGAAGAAGACCCCCGGAGCTGTACAATAAACTATTTTTAACCCTTGTGTGTTGTGTTTTTTTACATTTTTTTTCACAGGTGAATGGGTAGGGATACATTGTACCCCATACTCATTCACATAGGGTGGGGGGCCGGGATCCGGGGGCCCCCTTATTAAAGCCCGCAGACCCTGACCCACCAACGGCCAGGGTTGTCGGGAAGAGGCCCTTGTCCTCCTCAACATGGGGACAAGGTGCTTTGGGGTGGGGGGGCCGTGCCCACCCCCTTTCCTGACCGGCTGGGTTGCGTTCTCGGATAAGGGTCTGATATGGACCTGGGTGGGACCCCCACGCCATTTTATCGGCCTAGGGCTTCCCCTTTAACTCCATACCAGGTGACGGGCCAGTGACGCTTCCTTCGCTGGTCCCGGCTACCTGGAGAAGCGCTCAAAATGAACGGACTTTCCTCCTCCATGTGTGTGGGCAAGTCCATTCATTTCAAAAGTACGGCGGATAGTCCGGCGGACTATGTCCACCGGACCTAGTCCGCCGGAAAAGTCACGTGTGTGGGCAGGTCCGCTCGTTCGGACAGTCCGGTGGACTTTACGTCGGTTTGTCCGCCAGACTAAGTCCACCGGATAGTCTGATCGTGTGTATGCAGCATTAGTTTTCCTCCACACAAGTTCAATTTTAGTCTCATCTGACCAGAGTACCCTCTTCCACATGTTTGCTGTTTCTCCCACAGGGCTTCTCGCAAACTGCAAATCGGACTTCTTATGGCTTTCTTTCAACAATGGCTTTTTTTCTTTCAAAAATGGCACTCTTCCAAAAAGGCCAGATGTGTGGAGTTCACAACTATCCATTTATACTCTAGCGGGTTTCTGATTGGTTGGTCATTCAGTGAAAGGAGCTTTGATAATTGTTGACAGCTGTTTCCTGAATTCCTCTGAGAACCTCTTCTAGCCCTTTGACCACCCTTGATGAAGTCTTCCAACATCAGCATTAACTATTCTCTTGTCCTCTTGCAGGTTTCTGATTGGTTAGCCAGTCAGCATTAGCAACAGTTGACATCTGTTACCTGAATACTGCAGGGAACCTCTTCTAGCTCATTGACCACCCCTTGATAATCTCTTCCAACACCAGCATTGACTAACTTCTTTCTTCTCCCATGTAAGTCTCTGAATGGTTAGGCTTCCAGTTAATGGTGCTTTGGTAATAGTTGACATCTGTTTCCTGAATTCTGCTGGAAATCTCTTATAGCCTTTTAATCTCCCCTTTTTGGCCCCTCCAACATCAGCACTGACTATCCTTTTCTCCCCCAGCAGGTTTCTGATTGGTTGGTCATCCAGTGAAAGTAGCTTTGATAATTGTTGACAGCTGTTTCCTGAATTCCTCTGGGAACCTCTTCTAGCCCTTTGATCACCCTTAATGAAGTCCTCCAACATCAGCATTGACTATTCTCTAGTCCTCTTGCAGGTTTCTGATTGGTTAGCCAGTCAGCATTAGCAACAGTTGACATCTGTTACCCGAATTCAGCTGGAAACCTCTTCCAGCACCATAGGTGTGCACAGCCTATTGTATTATTGCACCTCAAAGCTCCAACACATATGCCTTTGTGACTTATTAACTGGCCTCTTCTCCACTCGTCATCCTAAAGCAATGGGGGGAGCAGGTGAGCGCATAGGGGACCTGGGCAGCAGAAAGAAAAGGAACTGGTACAAGAGGGGTGGCATACATTGGTACCAGTCCCCTGTATTTTCCTCCTGTGGCAGCTGAATATCAGCGAGAGGAAGGGGAGGAGAAGCCTACTTTAAGCTGCTGCAGAAGAAAATACAGATCGGTCCATTCATTTATATTTCAGCCGCCTATCCTGTCCAGGTTCTGGGGGTCGGCAATTAAAGATCGTGGCTTACCTGTTACCTGCCCACAATTGATGGGTTGCCAACTCCAGAATTAGGGTGTGCCCAGGCACACCTGGCACACCCCTTGCACACGCCTATGTCCAGCACCTTGATCACCCTTTGATAACCTCTCCCAGCATCTTCAGGGCCCTTTCAAATCTACCTAATCATAGGTTAAAAGGAAAAATGAACATGAATCCCCACTACAGCTGTACACTGCTAGATTAAGCAGCCATTAGCAGTGCTATAGGAGGAATCCCACCTTCCCGACACTGGAGCTAATTTGTCAAAAGTGGAATAGCACGGGGAGCAAATGCAGAGGCCCCTGTGCTGTCCCTCCCCTGAAATCGGCCACAGTGAACTGCTTAGCTTTGTGAGTTATGTGTCCCTAAACAGCAGCAGTCACATGTGGGATAATTCAATTTAGTATTGATTTATTTTGTTGCTTTGTTCCAAGGCCTGAGTCATAAGTGGTCTGTTCTCTATTTATTAATATACTGTCTGAGGCCTTCTGTAAGCAGTGCGGTTTCCCAGACTGTGTTTGGCTGGAGCACAAAAGGGTTTTTATAATAAAGCATCAGATTCTTTCAGTCCTGCTACAAGTACAGACTCCGGGATATCAGTGTAGATCAGTTAGGGGGGAGCGGGGAGCTGTCCAGCTTTTGGCTGCTATATATAACATTCCGAAGGATGCTAGGTTTAGGAGATCTGTCCATAAATATTTTACCAAATGTCCCTGATCTGTAAAATTCAGCAGCTTCTCAAAAAAATCTTCTTTAAATATATCATTGTTCTTTACCTATTTAGAGCAGTCTTTTTCATCTGGGGTCCCCCTAGAGGGGTGCCCAACCAGTGGCCCGGGGACCACATGCGGCCCGCGAAAGCCTCTGATGTGGCCTGCGACACCCTGTTCTGGGATGGAATAGAATACTGTTATTAAAGGAAGGTTTATTACTAAAATCACAGTGTATATTTGGGCATTTCTGTTCTGCAGTAGTTACTGGGCTGCTTTCAAACTGATCCACAGGTGCAGAGAAGTGCATGTGTGGGTTACCTGCACTGAGCCATAGACTTCTATTACCTGCAAGTTTTGTGTGCTTTCTGAAAGTGCACCACACCTACAGGATATAACAGAAGTCTATGGCCAAGTGCAGATAACCTGCAGGAAAGCCACAGGTGAACTGTGTTGCACCCGTGATATGGGTAAACAACAGTGCATCAGTGTGAATGCAACCTTAGGCCCCTTTCACATGGTCAGTCCAACCCAATCGGACCCTCCATTCACCTCTAAGGAGTGGAAGATGTGTCCGTTTACAAACGCCTAGTTCCAATCCAATCCGCCATCCACCCGCTCCGCTCATTGTGGCCCACGACCAGGTTGCCAAGCCGCTTAAGTGGCCCTTGCTCTTCAAAAGGTTGGGCACCCCTGCTCTAGAGGTTCCTTAAAAAATGCCTTTCAAATCAGTTACCACTGACACTAATGATCGATTTAGCCCTCTGTACAAGAGGCATTCTTCTCACTGACCACCGATGTAAGGGGCATTCTTCTCACTAACCACCAATGTAAGGAACTTTCTTCTCACTGATCACCAATGTAAGGAACATTCTTCCCACTGACCACCAATGTAAGGAACATTCTTCTCACTGATCACCAATGTAAGGAACAGTCTTCCCACTGATCACCAATGTAAGGAACAGTCTTCCCACTGATCACCAATGTAAGGAACATTCTTCTCACTGATCACCAATGTAAGGAACATTCTTCTCACTGATCACCAATGTAAGGAGCATTCTTCTCACTGACCACCAATGTAAGGGACATTCTTCTCACTGATCACCAATGTAAGGAACATTCTTCTCACTGATCACCAATGTGAGGAACATTCTTCTCACTGATCACCAATGTAAGGAACATTCTTCTCACTGATCATCAATGTAAGGAACATTCTTCTCACTGATCACCAATGTAAGGAGCATTCTTCTCACTGACCACCAATGTAAGGGACATTCTTCTCACTGATCACCAATGTAAGGAACATTCTTCTCACTGATCACCAATGTAAGGAACATTCTTCTCACTGATCATCAATGTAAGGAACATTCTTCCCACTGATCACCAATGTAAGGAACATTCTTCTCACTGATCACCAATGTAAGGATCATTCTTCCCACTGATCACCAATGTAAGGAACATTCTTCTCACTGATCACCAATGTAAGGAACATTCTTCCCACTGATCACCAATGTAAGGCCGCGTACACACGCGCGGACTGTTCGCCCAACTTTGTCCGTCCAACAGTTTCGGCAAACAGTCCGCTCAAACTTAGCATGGACGGACATGGCCACACACGACGGACGAACAGTTTGCTGAAACCGTGCGCGATGACGTGAACGGCACGTACGACGGGACGAAAAATACGACGTCCTATACACTGCATTATAGCTTTTGGCGTGAAAATCCTTTCTGAGCATGCGCGCAACTTTGTTTGACGAACAAGCCTACACACGAGCGGGCTGTTCGCTGAAACAAGGTTTCAGCGGACAGTTTTTCGGAAATTCCGAAAAACCTTGTCCGTCCAACTGTCCGCTGAAACTGTCCGCTGAAAGCCCACACACGAGCGGACTGTCCGCCCAAACACTGTTCAGCGGACAAAGTTGGGCGAACAGTCCGCCCGTGTGTACGCGGCCTAAGGGACATTCTTCTCACCGATCACCAATGTAAGGAACATTCTTCTCACTGACCGCCAATATAAGTGTAATGCCCTGTACACACGTTCGGACATTCCGACCACAAAATCCATCGGATTTCGGCCGAAACTTGTGTTGCATACACACGGTCGGACAAAGTTGTCGGAAAATCCGATCGTTCGGAACGAGGTGACGTTCATTGCGTACGATGGGACAACATAGAGGCTAGTAGCCAATAGCTTTGGTCTTGTAATTTAATCTGAGCATGCGTGGCACTTTTTCCATCGGAAATTCTCTACAAACGATCGGAAAATGGCAGATCAGATTTTGTTGTCGGAAAATTTTAGATCCAGCTTTCAAATTGAAATCCCGACGGAAAAAGTCCGATAGAGTCCACACATGATCGGATTTTCCAACAACATAATCCGATCGGACCTTTTCCGTCGGCAAAGAGTACAGGGCATTACTCTTCCCACTGGTCCCCAAGGTGTAATGCCGCGTACACACAATCGGACTATCCGGCGTACTGTGACATCATAAGCGGCGGGGTCACTCTGTGACCCCGCCCCTTATCCCTATATAAGTCGCTGGACAACGCATCCCTGCCATTAGGGCCGGAGAGAGCGTTGTGACAACATCGGAAGAAAGAAGAAGAAGAAGTAGAAGAGAAGAAGAAGAGAAGAAGGCGACAGCGACAAGACCGGGCCAATGCTAGTAAAAGAGCTGAAAGAAGATAGCGGAGGCCCGGCAAGAAGAACTGATGAGTGGGACTAGACCCCCGAAGTCAGAAGAAGACCCCCGGACAGCGGTGGCGATGAAGGAGAAAGCCGGGCTCCTCTGCTAGTAAAAGAGCTAGCGGTAAAAGAGCAGAAGATAGCAGAGGAGTCCAGCAAGAAGACCCCTGAAGATGGAAGAAGACCCCCGAGGCTGTCTAATAAAGTATTTTAAAAACCTGTGTTGTGTTTTTTTATTAACACTTTTTTCCCCCAGGTGAATGGGTAGGGGTAAATGGTACCACATACTCATTCGCATAGGGCGGGGGGCCGGAATCTGAGGGCCCCTTATTAAAGGGGGCTCCCGGATTCTGATAAACCCCCGCCCGCAGACCCCGACAACGGCCAGGGTTGTCGGCAAGAGGCCCTTGTCCTCATCAAGATGGGGCCAAGGTGCTTTGGGGTGGGGAGGGGGCGCATGTTGAGGGCACGCGGCCTGGTACGGTTCAGGAGGGGGGGCTCTCGCTCGTCCCCACCCCCTTTCCTGACCGGCCGGGCTGCGTGCTCGGATAAGGGTCTGGTATGGAATCTGGGGGGACTCCCATGCCGTTTTTTCGGCGTAGGGGTTCCCCTTTAAATCCATACCAGGTGACGGGGCAAGTAAGGTGTCAATCTCGCCGATGGAGGCGGCGACATTCACTTCCTTCGCTAGTCCTTTCTACCTTGCGCCCTCGTTCAAAATGAATGGACTTTACTCCGTGTGTGGGCAAGTCCGTTCATTTCAAAAGTCCGGCGGACATCCGCCGAACCTAGTCCGCCGGAAGAGTCCGGTTGTGTGTGGGCAAGTCTGCTCGTTCGGAAAGTCCGGCAGACCTCCGCTGCAGAGTCCGGTGGGTTGTCCGCCGGACTAAGTACACCGTATAGTCTGATCGTGTGTACGTGGCATTAGAGTCACTCTTCTCACTGACCCCCAATGTAAAGGATAGTCATGGATGAGCGAGTTTGAAGTGGAGGGACTTGACTGGCCTGCGCAGAGTGCTGACCTCAACCCTATAGAACACCTTTGGGATGAATTAGAGCGGAGACTGCAAGCCAGGCCTTCTCTTCCGAAAACAGTGACTGACCTCACTGGGATGACATTAAAGTTCACGTGCGTGTAAAGGTATAACATAGTGTTTAGTTAACTGCAGGGCCGTCTTTAATATTGATTGGACCCTGGGCAAAACTTTTCTTGGGCCCCCCCCCCCCCCCCCCATGTAGTTTTGCTCTCCACCTGCTCTGAGACATACAATAAATAGCAGCTATACTCAAAATCAGTTTACTGAATCAGATTGGGCGGCTATTGCGATTGTTTGCCAGAGGTTACAATGTATCATGACCGCTTACTGACTGGTTGCTAGAGGTTACAGTACACATTACGGTTCACTGGTTAGTTGCTAGAGGTTACAGCACATGATTTTTGCTTGCTGATTGGTTGCTAGAGATTACTGTGGATATGACTTCAGGGGGACATGATATACATATGAATGCCGCTGGCGGACGCTATTTACATATGAATTCTGGCTATTTACATGTAAACACAGGGTCTGGAGGTGAGTCATCTGAACACAACAATAGGGCAGAGCTGGGCAGCATTAGTAGCAGCACTTCACACTGAGATATCGGGACACAGCACAGGACTAAAACATCAAGGGAGGAGGGAATTTAAACCAGGATAGTTGGCAAGTATGAGGCAGCTGCTTTGGGCCCCACAACAATGACATGGCCCAGGGCAGCTGCCCCTTTTGCCTTACCTTAAAAACGGCCCTAGTTAACTGATTTAAATGGGGACTTCAAGTAGGGCTCAAGCTTTAGGCTGCCAGTTTCTGTCAGATAAGCCTGGGTGAAGCTTGTAGCTGGAATATGTGACTTTACAGTGTTGGAGCTTGTAGTTCCTCAGCTGCTGGATCCTGCAGTCTTCTGTTGCTGGGCTTGTTGGACAGATGCTGGTCGCTGAACACGCCATTCAGAAAAGTAATTGTTGCCTATATAGCCCCTTCTCTTGCATATCATTCCATAACAACTCCTGTCGTGTGTTTTCTTGGGTGACGACAGACAGTAATGAGTTTTTTATTTGCCGTGTCATCGTTGATCGTGCGTCTTCCATCAGCAGAAGGAGAGAAAGAAGGAGAAAATCTTACGCCGTGACAACTTGATTTTACACGGAGAGAGGAGCGCTCTATGGACTTCCAGGGAGTAATGCGTCAAACACATTGGAGATGACAGCCAACATCGGAGCTGTCTCCACAGAAAGAGCTCACAGAAACTTCTCCATAATATAAAAGAATGTAATGGCACTCAACTCCCCCCCCCCCCCCAAGATGCAACTTTTTGTTAAAGATTTTGCTGTGGCTGACATTCTGCCTTATTTATTCTGTAAAACTACACATTTTATTTTGCAACTCCATACACTCTTCTATGAATAATTTAAAATCTATCTGATCCAAAGTATAAAAAATGCTTTTTATGCAACTTATCCGTCCTTAGATGTGGAGGCTGCATTTGTTTTTTTTCCTAGGCTTTTTTTATTTTCACCTGGTGATAGGGCACATAACATTATTCTTGGCTAATGCCGTGTACGCACAACCAGACTTTCCGGCAGACCAGGTCCGACGGGATCAGTCCGCCGGACAATCCGATCGTGTGTGGGCTAGTCCGACTGCTTTTTATTTTAAAAAAAATCAGACGGACCTAGAAATAGAACATGTTTCAAATCTATCTAAAGACTAAAAATCAGGAAAAACGTTTGTCTGTGTGCTGGTCCGACGGACCAAATACAACGCAAGGGCAGCTATTGGCTACTGTCTATTGAACTTCCCTGTTTAGTCCCATTTACATCATCACGTTCAAAACGAACGGACTTTCGAACGGACTAAGCCCTTGTACACACGGTCGGAGAATCCGTCGGAATGTGTCCTATCGGACCGTGTTGTCGGATATTCCGACTGTGTGTGGTATGCATCGGACTGATTCCGTCGGAATATGCGTCGGACCAAATTTTCCAACATGTTGGAAATATTTTCCGACCAACTGGTCCGATCGGACATACTCCGATCATGTGTAGCCTACTCCGACGGACAAGGTGCCACGCATGCTCAGATCAAATTCCTACATCAAAGCTATTGGCTACTAGCCTGAACGTAGTTCCATCGTAACGAAAGTACGTCATCACGTTCTGAAAGATCGGATTTTTCGACAACTTTGTCAGACCGTGTGTATGCAACAGCTTCGGACAAGATCTGACGGACAAAATCCGCCGAACAAAATCCGACGGATTTGGTTGTCGAAATGTCCAACCGTGTGTACAAGGGCTTAGTCCGGTCATGTGTGGCCAAGTCCACTCGTTCAGAAAGTCCGTCGGACCTCCGCAGCAAGTCCGTCAGGAAGACCGTCGGACCTGTCGAAAAGTCCGGTCGCGTGGACACAGCATTAGGTTGGCAAAGAATCTGGCAGCATCGACATTTCTTATTGCTAACAGATTTAACAAAACACTTTAAGGCTGCAGTCACACTTAAGCCGCGTACACACGGGCGGATTGTATGGCCTACTTAGTCCGTCATACAATCCGACGGACAGTCCGTCATACTTTCGAATGAATGGACTTGACCACACACGGATGCACAAACAGTCCGTCGAAAGCTTGCGCGATGACGTGTACAGCACGTACGACGGGACTAGAAATAGGAAGTCCAATACACAGCAATGCAACCTTCCGCCGTGCAAATCCTTTCTGAGCATGCGCCATTCTTAGTCCGTCGAACTAACCTACTCACGAGCGGATTGTCCGCTGAAACCAAAGTATGACGGACAGAATTACGGAAATTCCGAAATACTTAGTACGCCAGACTGCATGCTGAAAAAGTCCGCTGAAGCCCACACACGAGCGGACTGTCCGCTGAAATGTGTTTCAGCGGACTAAGTAGGCCATACAGTCCGCCCGTGTGTACGCGGCTTTAAGTGCAGGCCATACATGTTGAATTTCAAAAGAATTGTCTTTCGAAAATCTTATCTAAAAATTTTCCTTCATATTTAGCACCATTAGTAGGACTGCAGCAACAGCCGATTTTCGTGCGGCAATCATATGAGTAATCAGGCTTGTTGGAAATTTTTTGAAAAACGAACGATTTTGTAATCAATGATGGGAGAATCGTGCGAGAAATCGTAATCGAAAAAGAAATGCAAATGTGCAAGACAAGAAAATTCCCGGAAAGAAAAGAAGATTCCCAGCCACAAAAATTCTTTTCTGTAGCAACATGAGGTGAAATTGAAGGCTTGGTTGGCCGAATTTCGAAATCAATGATGGCGCCATCGCATCACAAAATGCACAAATTTTCAGATTTTCAAAAGAAAATTCTTTTCGAAATTCGACCATGTATGGCCAGCCAAAGTGTCAATTTTTTGACAGTTTTTTTTTACTGCATTTTAAAAGTGTTTTTGAGCTTTGGTGTTATTTGGTTAGGCAATAGAGAAAATAATCACCGGTTTCATAATTTGTTGCTATGTTTTCAGCTTTTTCCTCCGCTTTTGTTTATTATTTATTTATTTATTATTATTATTATTATTATTATTTTTTTTAAATTAGAGTTAGAGCTTAGGAATAGGATTAGGGTTAGGGGTTGGGGGTTAGTTAATTAATTAGTTAATTAATTAATTAATTATTTTTAAAATTTATAAGCCCCCGTTCACATAGTTGGTTCAAAAAAGACACAAGTCCACCCAGTTCAACCCATGTGTGTGCGTTTCTGTTAATTGTACAATATATACTCCTGTATGTTGTGGTTGTTAAGCTACCGATCTAATAGCTTTTTGAAATTATCTATGCTCCTAGCTGATACCACTGCTTGTGAGAATTCCGCTCTGACAGTAAAGAACCCTCTACACAGTTTAAGGTTAAACCGCTTCTCTTCTAATTTTAGTGAATGGCCTCGTGTCTTTTTAATTTCCTTTTCACTGAAAAGTTTTTTCCCTGTGCTAGGGTCACCAGTACGGTATTTGTACATTGCTCAGGTCCTCCAGTCCCTTTAGTTGTTTTGTTGCCCTTCTCTGGACTCTCTCAAATTCCAGTACATAATTCCTGAGGACTGGTGCCCAGAACTGGACAGCATACTCCAGGTGCGGCCGGACCAGAGTCTTGTAGAGCGGGAGAATTATTGTTTTATCTCTGGAGGTGATCCCCTTTTTAATGCATGCCAATATTCTATTGGCTTTGCTTGCAGTGGCTTGGCATTGCATGCCATTGCTGGGCCTGTCATCTACTAGGACCCCCAGGTCCTTTTCCATCCTAGATTCCCCCAGAGGTTCTCCCCCCAGTGTATATATTGCATTCATATTTTTGACACCCAAATGCATTACTTTCCATTTTTCAACATTGAACCTCATTTGCCATGTACTTGACCACCCCATTAATTTGTTTAGGTCTTCTTGTAAGGTTTCCACATCCTACGTAGAAGTTATTGCCCCGCTTAGCTTAGTATCGTCAGCAAATACTAAGATTGAACTGTTTACACCATCCTCCATGTTGTTTATGAATAAATTAAACAGAATTGGTCAGAGAACAGAACCCTGGGGACCAAATTATCCGACATAACGAATGCGGTATCTAAACAGAATGAACGCAATGAATTATTCATATTAATAATAATAATAATAATAATAAATTATTAATTTGTTCCGTTCTGTTTGTTTAGATGTGACATTCTTTATTTCCGATAATTCGTATTCGCTATGTTCACTAACAGCCAAATTTGAAAGAAATTCCAATACCTATATTTTAATAGTTAGTTATTATTAGTTAGTCATTTTCAAATTTTCTTTCTTATTTTTGGATTTTCGAATTTACGAATTTTTTGAATTTACGAATTACGGTCATAACGAATGAACTGAAAAACAAAAAAAACAACAAAAACAAATGAAACTAATTTTTTTTTTTTGGCAGTACACATGTCTAATCTATCTATCTATCTATCTATCTATCTATCTATCTATCTATCTATCTATCTATCTATCTATCTATCTATCTATCTATCTATCTATCTATCTATCTATCTATCTATCTATCTATCTATCCTTCTCTGTCTCTCTCTCTCTATATATATTATATCAATATTATCTGTATTTTAATTTGAAACTAAAGACAAATTAAATTTTACTTTAAATTTTAAATTCACCTTTTATTATAACTATTGGATGAATGTTAGCTTTACAGCAGGCACCATCTGGATTACAGAAACTTTACCTTCCATTTGAAGCAATAAAACAATGACAGGTGTTCTAATCAGTGGCGTAACAATAGCTTTAGCAGCCCACGTGGCTGCTATGGGGCCTGGAGTTGAGAGGGGGGCCCCATTGGAGAGGCCCTTGAGGTAAATTAAATTGCAAAGTCTGCAGTCTAGAGGAACTGATGAGCTTTACAAATGTCAAGAACATTTGTTTCGCTGTCTTAGCAGTATAGATTTATTACCCTCAGAACTTCTACCGTAGCCCAACCACTTTGAAATTAACCCTGTATGCCTTCCTGGACTATATAATTCCAAGAGTGTCTCCTCAGCTAAAAACTGAAGACAGATGAGGTTGAAACTTCTGCAAAAGAAAACAAAAAGTCAGAACATTGAAGTGTGACTGCAACAGTCAGAATGTGATGATGGCACTCCAATGCCACGTACACACGACCGGTATTTCCGTCAGAATAAACTCTGATGGTTTTTCCGACGGAGTTCCGACAGAGTTCCACTGAAACAGACTTGCCTACACATGATCACACCAAAGTCCGATCGTTTAGAATGCGGTGACGTACAACACGTACAACGGGACTAGAAAAAGGAAGTTCAATAGCCAGTAACCAATAGCTGCACTTGCATCTGTTACCGGCCTCAAAATGTGAATTAAGAGAGCCGATGATTGTAGACGCGATGAGATAAGGTGATCAGCTTGGCGTGGACTGCAAAGAATCACACAAACAGCATGAGATATGACCACTGACTTTATGGCTGGAAGTAGTTTAATTTTTACATAACAATACATCTTTTACATTTTTATAGTCACATGTTTATAACCATTAACAATATATAATACCGATTTTAACTAAAGTATTTTAAAACGTAGTTATAACAATGAACATTACTAAATTTAATAACATATATATCCCTGTTATTCAGTGTTATAGATAATTATCTTTATCTCTCTGGTACACTTTAAGTGTGCAATAATCATACTAGCAATGCATTGCTTTAATACAAATATTTTCATGGTAGTACTCTTTTTTAACCACTAGATGGTGCACATTGCATGTCTGTATGATGCAATACATAAGCTTTACATACAATAGGTTTTTTTCTATATTAAATAACAGAAAACATGTGCTTCTATAAATCTATGCCATTTTCAATAAATCAGGTTTAAATATACCTATTTAGAAAGGTTTAGTGTTTATCATAGACATTTGTTCTAACTAATGCAGTATTTTCATGTTCTTATGCACTTTTCACTTGTTTCTGACACATGCTGTTCTAAACTTCTAATTACAGCAAAACTATAGCATAAAATCTGCTGAGACTTTTTCTGCATCTGCTCAAGATGTTTAGGAATCTTTCTATCACAGGTTAATACAGATTAGGAACAATTTAGAGTACATACCTGCAAAGAATCACACAAACAGCATGAGATATGACCACTGACTTTATGGCTGGAAGTAGTTTAATTTCCAGTCACATGGTGTGTGGCCTTATATAGACTCTGTTTGTGTGCCTTCTCTGCCATCTACTGGTTATTAATAGAATAGAAGGGCCATGTTTAGAAATATAAAAAAAATGAATATGTACTTTGCTTTGGGGTGTCTGTTTTGTGACCATATAAACCCCAGTCCGTCACACATCGGTTTTGGTATATCGGAACAGCATACGGACGAACGGTTTTACCGATAGAAATTGATTCCGTCGGAAAGATTTATAACATGTTCTATTTCTAGGTCCGTCAGAATTTTAGAAAAAAAATTCCGCTGAAGCCCACACACGATCGGACTATCCAATGAAATGGCTTTTTCTGCCAGAAAGTCCGACCGTGTGTACACGGCATAAGTCTTCTCTTGTATTGAGATTTCCCAGCTCATGGGACAACAACCTAAGTGGCAGCAGACTTAAAATTATCATCACCGGCCTGGGCATCACACAGAGGGAGTCAAGATGGAGGCCCTAAAGGGCACCCCTCGTTCTTTACGGCTCTTAGGAGGAGCCACCCTCGGAGCTCCTTATAGAGGCTCCCTCCCCAAGTAGACAAGTCGACACAGGCCGAGCCATGAGCAGATAATATATATTTAGGAAAGACATGAGTAACCTTTTTTATGCTATATTTGCTTTGGTTAACATAGACTACCCTTTTGTTGTCTTGTTGTACAGATAAAAGTTGTTATTGATATGAACAAATACCACCTGATTGTTAAGTTATGCTTGAAACGAATAAAAAAAGTTTTACTAAAGAAAATAAAAAATCACAGAGAGAAAGTTAACTCTGCAGTTAACCCTTACATCCAAAACAATAGGTGCAACTAGGGTTTTAGCAGAAACATGTACCATTTACAGTGCTTGCTCTACCAATCCTGAGTTTTTCCATGGTACACACTATTATGTCACACAGGAATATGACAGAGATTAAAATATAGTAGTGTTCTTCAAAGAAAAAGAGATTCTCTAAGTTCAGGTTTAGAGCATTTAGAGATATAGCTTAGTGATTTATTTATTGCTGTTTAATAAAAAGACTAGAAAAATTGTGCAAGTAAAATATTTATAGAAAAAGGTACATAAAAGAGAAGTATGGGTTTGGGCTTTTTTTTTTTTAAATGATACTTACCTAGGTGGATGCAGCATCGGTCCCCCAGCGCCTTTACCCTGAGAACCAAGTGATCAAACATTGTAGATCGCTCAGTTTTAAGAGCTTTGTGAGTAGAGAGCTGCAGACTCAGTTACAGCTCTCTGCTCTGCTCCCTCCTCACTCATTGAAGTGCTGGCAAGTGCAAGCCGCCGAGAGCCATGGCGGAGGGGGGGTGCTCAGCTCAGGCTCTCAGCGGCTTGCTGAGAGGCTAAGGGGGTTGTAGGTCCAGGCACCTGGTGGACCCCTACTCCCATTGTTGTGATGGCACAGTGCCTGGACTGACATCCGTGACATCAGCAGAGAGCGGACTTCAGCCCACTCTGTGCTGAAAATGGGTCACAGGAGTGCAAAATGAACTGCACCCCTGTGATCCATAGTAGAAGCCCAGCCAAATGAGCTTTGGCTATACTTCTCCTTTATTAAATATTATTATGTGGTGCTACCTTACTTGTAATAATATTAAATACAATATTAAATAAAAAAAAATATAAAAAAATAATCAGTACTCCTTAAAGTCTGTAATAAAGTGCAAATGGTGAAATAAAGTGCAGACACGTGCAAAAGCAGCTCAAATAGATGTGCACACACACAGTAAATATTGTGCAAATGAATAGCAATAAAGTGCAAATATGTTGAAATATAAAAAAAAAATATCAAAAGAGTGTCCGTGTATCCCACAAATTCTTCGACCTATAAAATCATAAATTAATGATTCACAAATTCATAATGTGAATATCAATGAATATTATTATATATACAGTCCCAAAGTTCTATTTAAAGCGCATTCCACTTCAAACCAGTGCAAGAAAACACCCGTTGCTTGTGTTCACAGGGGATCCGGGGTGCGCCCCTTATTTCCCCCAGCCTCTCACCTCCAGGCAAGGCCACTAAGGGCCATACACTGCTGTATAATCAAAATAGGATAATATCTCTCTGATCCACTCCTCCGGTATCGCTAGGTAAGATGCTGGCTATTGGTTTCTTATCCACCACTCCGAGTTCAGCCCGTCATACATGTGTAGTATATATAATAAACTTTAATATTATTGCATAAAAACACTTACAGTTAGGCAGTATTCAGTGCGTTCGTAAACAGAGGTTCTTCCGGTCTCGGCCACGACCGGAAGTGACGATCGTAACCCCTGGCTCCTCCCTGACGCGTTGCATCACCACTCTCGTGACTACTTGTCCTTTAACTACTTAAAGACCAGCCGCCGAAGTTGTACTGCGGCAGGTTGGCTCTATTACGCGAGTTGCCGTCATTGTACGCTGCTTTTGTATACTAGATATACAGCATAGCTAGATAGTGCGTGTGGCCGGCGGGTGCGATGTCCGCTGGCCACTCGCGATCGCTCCACACAGAGGCAGAACGAGGATCTGCCAGTGTAAATACAGCGGATCTCCATTCTGACAGGGAAGCCAAGAGCGATCATCTGTTCCTAGTGATTAGGAACAGTGATCTCTCTCCTCCTGTAAGCCCACCCCCATACAGTTAGAAACACCTCCCAGGGAACACATTTAACCCTTTGATCGCCCCTGGTGTTAACCCCTTCCCTGCGAGTTAAATTTATACAGTAATCAGTACATTTTTATAGCACTGATCGCTGTATAAATGTCACTGGACCCAAAAAAGTTTTAAAAGTGTCCGATTTGTCAACTGCAATGTCGCAGTCCTGCTAAAAATCACAGATTGTCCGCCATTACTAGTAAAAAATAAATAAAAATGCCATAAATCTATCCCCTATTTTGCAGACACTATAACTTGTGCGCAAACCAATCAATATACGCTTATTGCAATTTTTTTAACCACAAATATGTAAAAGAATACATATTGGCCTAAACTGAGGAAGAAATTAGTTTTTTTATATATTTTTGGGGGATATTTATTATAGCGAAGAGTAAAAAATATAGTTTTTTTTTTCAAAATCGTCTTTTTTTATTTATAGTGCAAAAAATAAAAACCGCAGAGTTGATCAAATACCACCAAATGAAAGCTCTGTTTGTGGGAAAAAAAGGACGTCAATTTTGTTGGGTACAGCATCACACGACCGTGCAATTGTCAGTTAAAGTGACGCAGTATCGCAAAAAATTGCCTGGTCATTAAGGGGGTAAATCCTTCTGGTTCTTAAGTGGTTAATGAGGTTTTGCTTAGTCTGTGGTTCAGACTGAGTCCAATTTAATGTAGCATAAGTCATGTTCTGACACAGACACTGGCCCTCAGAAATGACTGAGCATTTGCACTTAGCTTGGCTGGAAAACTGAGTGCTCCAGCTGTCAGTTGCAGCAGCTTTTTGTGGACCTTTTATGCCACATACACACGATCGGAATTGTGGCCAGGAAAAGACCGATGAGAGCTTTTCATCGGAAAATGCGACCGTATGTATGTTCCATCGGAATTTAGCTGGCCAAATTCCTGCCAGCAAAAATTTGGTAGCATGTTCTCAATTTTCCTGATGGAAATTCTGATCGTGTGTATGCAATTCTGACGCGCAAAAACTCACGCATGCTCAGATTCAACTACAAGATGGAAGCTATTGGCTACTAGGTATTGACCTTCCTTTTTCTAGTCCCGTCTTACGTGTTATACGTCAGAATTTGGTGTGACCGTATGTAGGCAAGACAGTTTGAGCAGAATTCCGCCGGAATTCCGATGGGATAACCGTCAGAGCTTTTTCTGACGAGAATTCCGATCATAAAAGGGCATCATTGAATGAGCATCCACCTGTTTTGCTTAGTATCTTTAACCACTTCGGTACCGTGCTATTGCCAAATGACGGCATTAGCGCGGACCTACATTTCCGGGACTACGTCTATTGACATCGTCCCGCGTACGAGCGGCCTGCGCGCCCCCTGAGGGGCGCGCGCGGCGCGCTCTGTGATCGGCGAGTCCTTGAGACTCGCCTGATCACCGATCCGTGCAAGGGGTCGATCCCGACCCCTTATCACGTGATCAGCTGTCAGCCAATGACAGCTGATCATGTGATAGAACGGAGCCGGTAATCGGCTAAAAAAAGCCGATCACCGGCGGCCGTGATCGGGACATCAGTCCCGATCACGGCCAGTAATGTAAGCGCTCACCTGCCCCCTGCCAGTGCCCACCTGCCCCCTGCAGTGCCAATTTAATAAAAGTTAGTGCCCCCGTCAGTGCCACCCAGCAGTGCCCACAGTGCCACCCAGCAGTGCCACCCACAGTGCCACCCAGCAGTGCCACCCACAGTGCCACCCACAGTGCCCACAATCTGCCTCAAAGGTGCTGCACCCCAGTGCCGCCCAGCAGTGCCGCCCATCAGTGCCCAGCAGTGCCGCCCATCAGTGCCCAGCAGTGCCACCTATCAGAGCCACCTATCAGTGCCACCTATCAGTGCCCATCAGTCCCATCTATCAGTGGTACCCATCCGTGCCACCCATCCGTGCCACCCATCCGTGCTATCTTATCTGTGCCCATCTTATCTGTGCCGCCTTATCTGTGCCCATCGGTGCCGCCTTATCTGTGCCTATTAGTGCCGCCTTAACTATGCCTATCAGTGCCCACCAGTGCAGCCTATCAGTGCCCACCAATGCAGCCTATCAGTGCCCACCAATGCAGCCCATCAGTGCCCACCAATGCAGCCTATCAGCGCCGCCTAATCAGCGCACTTCAATGAAGGAGAAAAATGACCCGTTTGCAAAATTTTAGAACAAACTATTAAAACATGATTTTTTTTTTTTGCATCTTTTTTTGTTTGTTTAGCAAAAAATAAAACTCCGAGCTGTAACTAAATACCACCAAAAGAAATCTCTATTTGTGGGAAAAAAATGATAAAAATTTCATTTGGGTACAGTGTTGTATGCCCGCGCAATTGTCATTCAAAGTGCATCAGCGCTGAAAGCTGAAAATTGGTCTGGGACTGAGGGGGGTTTAAGTGCCCAGTAAGCAAGTGGTTAAAGGTTCTTTGCTGTAAACCGAGGAAGCAATAAAAAAACCCTCTGTAACATATTAATGCTTTACTAAACAAAAAATGCTGCCTTGTAGGAGAAAAACAATTCATGGCATACAAAATGTCACAAAATATGCATACAATATACACATGCACAAACTATCTATCCTTCCTAGCAAATTAGCATGGCTAATGTATGCAAGATGGATACATTAAAAGTTACTTAACTTGGGTTGAACATTTGGTATCATCCCCAAGGAAAAATTTATATTTTTAATCTTTTTTGTGATGGAGTCCTATTCCAGGATCTTCCAAACTGGTTCTTGCTTCTCACAGTCCTGCAACGTTTCTACCAGTTCCTTTGTGTCCTCAACACATGGCTGTCCAAGTACTTTTTCCTCCCCCTACTTCCTGCCTACATAATTTCCTGTCCCGAGCTTCGTAAACCAGTCCAACAGGTTTGTTAGCATACGAATAGGGGAATAGGGGAATAGGGGAATCACAGCCTCCAAAAAACAACACATGAATCCACTCCTATAGCTATGCTATAAAAATCACTAAAATAGCAATAGCAACACACCACCCAATCAAAGAAGCTTAGGGGAGTGAGATAGGAAGACTGAAGTGCTTATGATATCTTTAACAGACCCTCCTATACTCTTCCCCTCCTGTCAGTTTTTCTACTGACCCCATATCCATATTACAGTCTGATAACTAATAATATTGCACATCACAAAATTACAATTTGATAAACATCAAATATGATATGGATATGATGTTGGTTCTCATTAGATGAAATGTATCTTATCTGCCAGCTGTACCTTGAAATAGTGACTGCTGTGTAGTTTCTTGCTAAGGAGGATTATCATAACACCCTTGCTATGGCTGTCTTAAAGGAATTTATGATACTTGTTTGTGTAGCGGGGACATATTCGTTTTTTTAACGTGATTATGTATATGTCAATGTTAAATCTGGGGACATTGAGATGGCTCAGTGTAGGGACTGCAGCGGCCATATTTAGTCTCTTGGGACCACGCTGCCTGTCTGTGCGGAACTGTGAGGAGGATTCTCTGACACATAGGCAGAAAGTCACAGCAGACTGCAAACCGGACTGTTTGCAAGGTGACTTGACGGAGCCTGAAAGCTGGTGATCGGATTAAAGAGGTTTAGAGACGATTGTCGGAGTAGCGGAAGACCAAATCCAGTCAGTGGAGCGACACAGAGCATCTGGCCCAGTCTAAGCGGAAGCAAGCTGCAGTTACCGGACTCAAGTCATCATCCAGAACTCTGATCCAGTAGGTGAGCGGGTTGCGGCCCATCGTTTATTACTATTGTACGCAGTTAGACTCACTCATAGGCCTTGCTGGAACCTGTTGTTCCATGGAAGCGTAAGTGAGCAACTGACACGGAGCAGGCTTGAGGCCCAGTTCATTCTAGCGCCCAAGTGTGATTACAAGTTCTTGGAACTATACCTGGAGTATTCTAAGTTAACTTTTTCACTTACCCGTTTGGATTACAAATATCTGAGGAACCACTTAAGCTAGCGAAGAAAGAAGATAAAAGGAGAAAGTACTTTAAGTGAGGCCTCACGTAAAACTTTAAGTAGCGGGAGTGCCCAGATCAGTCAGTGCTACATTTGTATCAGATTTTAAGATTCTACTAAATGTTTTTCATTATAGGTATTTAGCTGTTTATGATGGGTTCGATAACAACTGCATAGATTATGGTTAAGAAGGATTTATATAACCCCTTTGCCTTGGCTCAAGCTGTTTAAATGTAGTTCATGATGCCTGCTTGTCTCTGGATCAGTCGTAAGTGGGGTACAGATTATAAGAAAAATCGGGGCGAACATTCGTCTGACTTTTCTCAATGTTTCACAGCAAACTGAAACAGATGAAAGAAAATTTGTATGAAAATTCTTATGAATATTCTCCTACGACAAAGGCTTTTTTTTGTTGTTGTTTGATGTTTCTGATCATGCGCAGTCTTTCTTTTTTTTGTACGTAAATTGTACGAAAACGGTACACATTAAATGAAAAAATGGTTTGTTCTGTTCCCGTACGATGAAAATTCGTACGCCGAAAATTCGGAATTGGCTTTCGAAAGTTGTGTACACACTATATGAAAATCGTAGGAAAATTCTTTGGACGAAAATATTCACCCGATTTTCTTATAGTGTGTACGAGCCTTTATGCTAGGCTGTTCAATCTTCTGATTTGGTTGCAGAATTATGAATTTTGAGAATAACACCCTATTAGCATTTTGCCCATTAAGAGGTTTGTATGAGGGTTATAGTGTAATTTTGAGCAGCAGCATTAAACATGATGAGACGAGTGTAAATTCTAAGGTTAAAAATGAATTGCTGCACTGCAGCACACTCTTCCCCATGACATACTGACAGCATTGTTTTCTAGCAGAGTACTGACTGTGCTGACAGCTCAAGTGCTACCTGTCCTTGATTTATGCATCAAACAAAAACTCTTGCGCATGAGCGTGGTGCCCGGGTTAATTAATGTTCAAAGGATAGTTCCTCAAGCCTTGCTGCCCTCCAGGATAGAGGTATCCTAGCAATCAAGAGAGGAAATAGAGAAAAGAAGGCGCACCAGCCTTGTGCATTATTCTTAATACTTTTATATGTAAAAACAGATTAAAAACTACTCACAAACATGTGAAGATAATTTGTTTTGTAAAAGCCTCCAAATGGTGGCAGTCAATCTAGGTACGACAGCCTCCAGATGGTGAACGAGAGGACTTCAGGACCACAGCTGGCTTACATGTTTCGAATGGGATACTTTCTTCCTCAGAGCCTCTGAGGAAGTAGGTATCCCTTCGAAACATGTAAGCTAGCATTGGTCCTGAAGTCCTCTCGTTCACCATCTGGAGACTGTCCTACCTAGATTGACTGCCACCATTTGGAGGCTTTTACAAAACAAATTATCTTCACTTGATTTATGCATACTTTGTGTTAAAGAAGACCTTCACCCTGAGGCAGAAGCCACGTTGCCCTGATTTACCCCAACGCTATTACATTTGAACATTCATTTTTTAGATCTAGAGGGTGTCTAATGAACAGAATTCATTGAGTGGGATGGCTGGGATTGAGCCCAAATCCACCCAAATCCACCTGCACATGCATGGGGTGTCCCACAAATGCGTAAAGACAGCTATTAGGGAAGTCTCACAACTTTTCCATCTTTGCGCATGCACAGGAAATCCCCTGCACATGTGTAGATGTGCTGTAGGACTTTGCTAGGGCCTGTCATCTGAGAAGGTGTTATATTGCTATATATAGTTTAAAAGTGGGGCTGAAGTTCTGCTTTAAGGCCAACAATACATATTGCCAGAACCTGGCCCACCTGATGGTGGCACTGTGGTTCTCCGGAGGGGAGGGTTGTAATTTCAGTGTCCACCAGTGGGTTCTCCGGGTCCTTACACATATCATCAGAGCTGACACTGCCAAGTACCACTGAGAGAGGTAGCCAGGGGGCCCCCCATCAAAAGTTTTGCCTATACATACGCTTTAAACACATTTCCGAATTTTCTTCCACTGTAGCTGCTGTTTTATTCTCTGATGGGCCCCACAGTTTTAATTCTTATATCTTTATTTATGGCGTTTTAATAAACATGTGGAAAAGTCTCTGGTTTATGATCTACCATTCTCTGTCTAAGTGCGATAAACTGCGGTCAGCTTTTTTCTGCGTCCCAGTCGCAGTGTTTCTCTGCATGGATGGATGATTTGCTCGGCTCCTGAGCTGGTGGTTTATGTGCCGTCTTTTTTTTTATTTTTCTATTCAGAAAGGAAGGACAGAGACGTATTTCTAGTTGAAATGCTGCCTGGGTAACGGCGCTCACATTCCTCTTGTTTCCAGGAGACCTACAGCTGATAACTGGCAGCTCTGAATGGCATCAAACAAGCAATTGATGAGCCTGTGTTTGGGATATGTCGCTGGCGGTGACAAGCACCCGGCGTCTGCAAGTGACCCGGTCTGTGATATTTCAGTTTGCGCCCTTAGAGAAGACCTGACTCTTCTCATAAGTCAGTTTAGTGGAAGTTATGAGGTGCGTGTCTAAAATGTCTGTCCTCAGAACTTCCCATAGAAAAACTTAAAGGTGAACTCCAGGCAGAAATAAAAAAAAAACATACAAAAAAGGTAATTTTCTTGATCATACATCACGGGACACAGGAGCTTCATTACATAGTGGGTTATATAGGCACCTCTGGTGATTGGACACTGGTTGACCCTAATTAAGGAGAATTCCTCCCCTATATAACCCCTCCCATCCGGGAGGCACCTCAGTTTTTTCGCCAGTGTCTGGTCGATGGTCACGTAAAACTTAGCTCTATGCGGGTCCCGGCGAGGGCCGAAGGGCTACAACAAACCGGATCCATACCTCGGGCCGATATTTGACTCCCAAGATGGTATGGTACCCGGGCCTCGTTTGCCGAAGACACGAGGTTTTGCCTGTAAGTCCTCTCCATTGGAAGACTGGACTCTGGGACAACCAGACTTGGGGTACTGTTGACTCAGGGCGCCCGTAAGTTTCTGGCAGAGTTTTTTACAAGGCCCAGGTAGGAGGATCTTTTCGTAAGAACCCCAGATACGCCTGAAGGTTGGCTAACAATACCCGCCGTGATGGGTGAAGGCTGGAATTGGTCTGAACACAGCAATTCCTGCGGCGGGGAACAGGTAGGG
This sequence comes from Lithobates pipiens, assembly GCF_037356315.1. NCBI lineage: Eukaryota > Metazoa > Chordata > Amphibia > Anura > Ranidae > Lithobates > Lithobates pipiens. The sequence goes on from NW_027507786.1 coordinate 7,297,465, forward strand.
GAAGTCATCCTATATATTTAATATATGAATGGATTTCTTCACTGTGAGTAGTTGTATGTCTTACCTGGTTTCCACCACTAGATGGAGTAAGAGCAGCCTGATGCATACTTACATGCCTTTCAATACTAACACGCTCAGTGAAGTGCCTGGTTCTCCAGCTCTCACGTCTCCTTGCAGTCCCTGCCACAATAAAGGTAAAAAAGGGGTCCCACGCAGATCAGGGGGTCCCAGGTCACTCCTTTTGGGTTCTCCTCCTCCCCCCCGGATCCCGCGGTCCTCGTGCACGCGCGCTGGCGCGTGCACGCGCGCCGGGCGCGCTCCCGGCCTATTGGGGAAAGGGGGGGGGGTGTGGTTGCCAGCTGTGCACAATCAGGTGCTCTATGCTGTAATGCAGGCGCCAAAACGGCCGTTTTAAAAGCCCAGAGCGTCAGGGGACTGTAAGGTGAGGCACAGGAGCTGTGGGCTGTAAGCATCCGTGGGATTGGATCCAGGCAAACCCTAAGACACCTACTCGGCATCATATTGTGCAGTTAAGCTAATATTGATTTATTGTGAGACTTTAAGCACAAATAAGTGATTGCATTTTACATTAGTAACTCTGCTTTGTAGCTCAGTACTATGTCTCCTCGTAAGAGGGTTTCAGGGGCAGGTAACAAAAGCACTGGCAAATCACCGCCTAGGTCCAGGGGTTCCAAGGGTGCATGCAGGTTACCATCCCCCTCTGCAAGAGTGGAGCCTGCATCTCAAGACGAGTCAGTGCCCCTTTCAGGCTTTGCAGCCTCTCCTAATGTCGCAGCCCCGGTCTATGTCACTGAGGACTCCCTTAGGGCTTCATTGGAGAGTTTTGAAGGGAGGATAATGAATTTTATTTCTGCTTCCCTAAAAGATAGCAGAAAAAGGGGTAGATCCCCTCCCTCTGCTGAAATCCCTCTCTCAGACAGTTGCTCTGAAAATGAGGAGAGATCCCTATCTTTAGAAAGGGATCATGAGCAGTCGGATCAGTCAGAGGATGAGGAGCTAGTCCCCTCCTCCCAGGCACTCAGAAAGCAGGTGCAGTATTACACTGAATTGGTGCGTACCACGTTCAGAATGCCGCCTGCTGAAGTCGCTACATCCTCTGTCTCTTCCCTGGGAGTCAGGAAAGCCCCACAGACTGCCTGTTCCTTCCCAATTCATCCTTTAATGGCTGACTTGATGTATGAGGACTGGGGACATCCCGATAAACTGTTTACTCCTCCCAAGAGGTTTTCTATGAATTATCCCGTGGAGGAAAGTTTCACCAAGAAATGGGGGGCCCCATCTGTTGATGCGGCTATCTCTTGTGTGAATAAAAACCTAACTTGTCCTTTGGATAATGCGCAGGTATTTAAGGATCCAGCTGACAAAAGGCTGGAAACCTTGTTAAAAGCCTCCTTTTCCATGGCCGGCGCTGTGGTGCAACCTACAGTCGCAGCCGTAGGATTGTGTCAGTTTCTTAAGGAACAGGTCAAACAAATGTTTGAACTCCTCCCCAGCGAGGAAGTAGTGAAATATGCAGAGATGCCTCACATCTTATGTTTCATAATTGATGCGATTTTGGATTCTGTCCAACAAGCATCCCGTTTGTCCCTTATGTTGGTACACATGCGTAGGGCTCTATGGCTAAAAAATTGGGCCGCTGAGATGTCATGCAAAAAGCATTTGGCTGGGTTCCCATTTAAAGGGGAACGTTTGTTTGGAGAGGAACTAGATAAATTCATCCAAAATATCTCAGGAGGTAAATCTACACTCCTTCCAGTCAAGAAGAGTAAGCGTCCCTCATTCAGGCGTACTCTTTCTCCCGAAGCGTCAAGCTCTAAACAGTGGCGACGGCCTTCCCAGCCCTCCGCTGCTAGAAAGCCTCAGGGCCGAGCCCAGGGACAGAAAAAGACTTGGGGGCGGAAGCCTGCCAAGCAAACCTCCAAGACCTCCTTGTGAAGGGGCGCCCCCGCTCGGCCGAGTGGGGGGAAGGCTCCTGCAGTTTGCAGGCGCCTGGCGGGAGGAGATTCAGGACAAATGGGTGATCTCTTCGGTATCTCTGGGCTACAGGCTAGAATTTCAGAAGATTCCACCCTTTCGTTTTCTAAGGTCAAGGATCCCCAAGGATCCAATAGAGCGGAAATCGCTACTCCTGGCCTTAGATCAGTTACTATCCCAAGGTGTGATAGTAGAGGTGAGCCCGAAAGATCAGGGTTCAGGTTTTTATTCGAATCTCTTCACCGTCCCAAAACCAAACGGAAGTGTCAGACCTATCTTGGATCTGAGAGACTTGAACCGGTTTCTACACATCCAGACCTTCCGGATGCAGTCTATACGCACTGTGGTTTCCTCCCTGCAGGGAGGAGAATTCATGGCATCAATAGATATCAGAGATGCATATCTCCACGTGCCAATATTTTCCGCGCACCAGAAGTTCCTAAGGTTCGCGGTAGAGCAACGCCACTTTCAATTTGTGGCCCTGCCATTTGGCCTAGCCACGGCCCCCCGAGTCTTCACGAAGATTCTAGACCCTCTCTTAGCAACTTTAAGAGTTCAGGGCATAGCCGTCATGGCTTACCTAGACGACTTGCTTCTCGTAGAGAGAACTATAACGAGCCTAAGTCGCAGCGTCACCAGTACGCTAGAACATCTGGGCCGCCTAGGTTGGATTATAAACCTAGAAAAGTCGTCTCTGCAACCGACCACCAGGTTGGATTACCTGGGTCTCATTATCGACACCGCTCAGGGCAGGGTGTTCCTTCCAGGGCCAAAGGCCTTGGCCATTGGAGATCTGGTGCGCCTAGTTCTGGGCAGAAGATATCCCTCTATTCGTCTATGTATGAGACTATTGGGAAAGATGGTCGCCTCATTCGAGGCCGTCCCATTTGCCCAGTTCCACTCAAGGCCCCTGCAAAGATGCATCCTTGCGATTTGGAACAGGAAGCCCCAATCCCTGGATCTTCCTATGCGTTTATCCCCCCGGGCACGCAAGAGTCTGGTTTGGTGGTTACAAACCAGAAATTTGCTAAAAGGCAAAACATTTCTTCCCCTCTCATGGAAGATTGTCACAACGGATGCCAGCCTGACAGGCTGGGGAGCCGTATTAGAGGGAACATGCTCGCAGGGAAAATGGTCTGCGACCGAAAGTCTGTTGCCCATAAATATCCTAGAGATTCGGGCAGTTTACATGGCACTCAGAGAGTGGTCTCACAGACTGCGAGGCTTCCCGGTTCGGATTCAGTCCGACAATGCCACCGCGGTGGCTTATATCAATCACCAGGGCGGTACCAGAAGTCTGGTGGCCCAAAACGAGGTGAATCGCATACTTGTCTGGGCAGAAGAGCATGTTCCGTGCCTCTCTGCAGTCTTCATCCCAGGAGTGGAGAATTGGCAGGCGGATTATCTCAGCCGCCAGCAGTTGTGCCCAGGAGAATGGGCTCTGCACCCCGATGTGTTTCGAGACATATGTTACAAATGGGGCACTCCAGACGTGGATCTTTTTGCGTCCAGATTCAACAGGAAACTGGACAACTTTGTGTCAAGGACAAGAGATGCACTTGCTCAGGGGTCAGATGCTCTGACGGTTCCCTGGAATCAGTACAATCTGATCTATGCCTTCCCCCCGAACCCGCTACTGTCACGGTTCCTGGGAAGGGTCAAGAGGGAGGCGAAGTCGGTCCTTCTAGTGGCCCCTGCTTGGCCCAGGCGACCATGGTTCGCAGAAATCATGAAGCTAGCAGTGGGCAGGCCATGGACCCTCCCCCTCCGGCCAGATCTGCTCTCGCAGGGCCCAATTTACCATCCTGCTTTACGCAGTCTGAATTTGACGGTCTGGCTGCTGAGACCCACATTTTAAAAGACCGTGGTCTTTCGGGGCCAGTCCTTTCCACTCTGGTCAATGCCAGAAAGCCGGCCTCCAGGCGTATCTATTACAAGATCTGGAGGGCATATGTTTCCTGGTGTGAACCCAGGAGATGGCATCCCAGAAGGTATGTCATTAGCAGAATCTTGGCCTTTCTCCAATCAGGCCTTGAATTGAATTTGGCCATAAGCACCATCAAGGTGCAGATTTCGGCCCTGTCGGTCTTTTTTCAAAGACCGCTTGCATCACATTCCCTGATACGGGCCTTTATCCAGGGGGCTATGCGGATGAGACCGCCAGTCAGACCTCCGGTATGCCCATGGGATCTGAATTTGGTTCTCTCGGCCTTAGTAGCCCAACCATTTGAACCTTTGCATCTTGCTTCGTTAGTCCTCTTGACAAAGAAGCTAGTCTTCCTAGTAGCCATATCCACGGCTAGAAGGGTATCAGAATTGGCAGCTCTTTCTTGTAAAGAGCCCTATCTAATTATCCATAAGGACCGGGTGGTTATGCGTCCCAACAGGTCCTTTCTACCTAAGGTGGTTTCAGGTTTTCATCTTAATCAAGATATAATCCTACCATCCTTTTTTCCAAATCCTCAGTCCATAGAGGAAGAATCCTTACACACTTTAGATGTGGTTAGAGCAATCAGTCTTTATCTTCAAGCAACTGCTCAGATAAGAAAAACTGACTGCTTATTTATTCTGCCAGAAGGCCCTAGAAGGGGTCAGGCAGCGTCAAAGTCCACTCTCTCGAGATGGATCAGACAGGTTATTTCTCAGGCCTATAGCTTAAAGGGGAAGATTCCTCCTTTTCAGGTGAAAGCGCACTCTACTAGGGCTGTCAGTGCTTCTTGGGCAGTGCATCACCAGGCCTCCCTGGCTCAGATCTGTAAGGCTGCGACTTGGTCATCAATCCACACATTCACCAGATTCTATCAGGTGGATGTCAGAGGGCAAGAGGATATCGCCTTCGGGCGCAGTGTACTGCAGGCTGCAGTTTAGGTCCTCAGGTCCCTGGCGGTCTATGCTTATGATCTGTGTCTCCCTCCCCTCAACCTGAGCATTGCTTTGGGACATCCCACTATGTAATGAAGCTCCTGTGTCCCGTGATGTATGATCAAGAAAATGGGATTTTTATATACAGCTTACCTGTAAAATCCTTTTCTTGAGAGTACATCACGGGACACAGGGCTCCCGCCCCTCTTGGGTTTTACGTGGTTCTTATTGCTTTGCTACAAAACTGAGGTGCCTCCCGGATGGGAGGGGTTATATAGGGGAGGAATTCTCCTTAATTAGGGTCAACCAGTGTCCAATCACCAGAGGTGCCTATATAACCCACTATGTAATGAAGCTCCTGTGTCCCGTGATGTACTCTCAAGAAAAGGATTTTACAGGTAAGCTGTATATAAAAATCCCATTATTAGTACATAATTTGACATCCACTCACCGGCCACTTTATCAGGTACACCTTGCTAGTACTGGGTTGGACCCCCTTTTGCCTTCACTCTTGGTGGCATAGATACAACAAGGTGTTGGAAACGTTCCTCAGAGATTTTGCTCCATAGTGACATGATAGCTTCACACAGTTGCTGCAGATTTGTCACCTGTACATCCATGATGCCAATCTGGTGAGTGTGGAAACCATTGGAGGACAGGGACCTCATTGTCCAGTGGTGAGATGATTGGAGCTTTGTGACATGGTGCATTATCCTACTGGAAGGAGCCATCAGAAGATGGGGGCACTGTAGTCATAAAGGGATGGACATGGTCAGCAACAATACTCAGGTAGGTCGTGGTGTTTAAACGATGATCAATTGGTATTAAGGGGCCCAAAGTGTGCCAAGAATATATCACCCACACCATTACACCCCCACCACCAGCCTGAACCGGTGATACAAAGCAGGATGGATCCATGCTTTTATGTTGTTTACACCAAAATCTGACCCCACCATCTGAATGTCCAATGGTGAGATGATTGGAGCTTTGTGACATGGGGCATTATCCTGCTGGAAGGATCCATCAGAAGATAGGGACACTGTAGTCATAAAGGGATGGACATGGTCAGCAACAATACTCAGGTAGGCCGTGGTGTTAAAACGATGCTCAATTGGTACTAAGGGCCCCAAAGTGTGGCAAAAAATATCCCCCACACCATTACCACTGCTGTCAATCAAATCAAATCCAATGATGCTGTTGCCAGGGGGGCGGGGCCGAGAAGCGTGCCCGTATGGGTGTCCACCTTAGGAGAGCCTTCTCCAACGTGGGCACTCAATGATGGGAGGAGCTACCAGCGCCTCCGGTTGACCCCAGAAGAGGAGGACCGGGGCCACAGTGGAGGTAAGTATAACATGTTTGTTATTTTTAAAAAAAACAAAAAAATAGGGTTTACAACCCCTTTAACTGCAATAGACAAAAATAAGGTTTCCATTTTTACCAGACAGGGTTGTGTTGTTATTTAATATGTTTAGCTGCACAAACACCTTCTGCAGATGTTTATTGTGATGATGTATTGCTTCTCTCCTGACATAGAAATAGAACACTTTCCAGGAATTTTTCATATAGAGTCCTAATGAAAGCTTTGTAATTTTTCTATCTAGCCCTGATAAAGGGGAATTGTTGGTATCCGATATATGTTGGTTACTTTTTCTTCCTGTTATCTCATTGTTGTCAAAAATAAATATGAACTGTCAGGTTGACCATTTGGTTCTCTTCCTGATGATTTAATCTGGCTGGTACAGTTGGGGAGGCCATCACCCCTTCGGGCCCTCGGCATTGTGGTAGAGCTGCCAAGGTTAAAAAAGAACTCCAGATATGGAAATTATTACATAGTTACACTGGTCCATCTTAGACTAATGTAGCTATGCATATACCATACCTGTGGGATCCTTCTAGAAGCTGAATATCACTGTATAGACACCACTGTTCCAGTGATCTCCACTGGCTTCTGGATATTGTGCCGAGTGGCTGCGCTACTACATTCAGAACTCAGGAGGTTGGCCGATTGACACGGGTGCCATTCACAGCGCGCTTCATATTTTCTCAATTAATACAAAGTGTTCTCTTATTGGACACGGTGGAGAGGCAGGGCAGTGACATCTCGCTCTTTACCTCATCCAATCAGAAAATGTTTTGTATCCATTGAGAAAATGCAAAGTATTCTCTGAATGGTGCCTGTGCAAAGCGGACAACCTCCTGTATCCAGAGTGCAACAGGTAGCTGCTCGGTTCGGGACCCTAAAGCCAGTGGAGGACTGTAGTAGGGCTGCCTACTACAGTGATTTCCCTCTTCTAGAGGGAACCCACAGGTATTGTATATACATATTTGGTCCAAGCTGGACCAATGTAACTATATAAAAATATCCATACCTGGATTTTCTCTTTACGTAATCAATCCCAACCAATACCGCTTGATTGATGGACAAATAGATTCAAGTCAAGCGTCTCACATTTACTTTTTCTTGGATAATGTGATATTGTTTAGCTTTAACTGACACTCATTGGCGCAGCATAAGGGGTTGCAGGGGTCACAATCGCAACCCTGTCCCTAGCTCCAGGGGGCCCCTGCAGCCTCCCTGTCATATTATCATGTCCAGCTCCGATCTCCCCTAGGGCCCCACAGCCACGCTCCAGTACTGTTCTTCCACTTTGCCCTCAACAATCCACACCCCTCGGTTCTCTTTGGCTGGGGAGAAGCTGTGAGCCATTTCCTGAATGGAGATGAGCATGGAGTGAGAACCGCCCAGGATGGGGAAGTGTCTGTGCTGTGTGCTGGCAACATGGAATGGTAACCAAGCTCATCGAGTTAAGAAAAAGAGAGTGCCGTCCTGTAGCCACGATGGGACTGATGTCACTGGTGAGGTAAGACCCCGCTCAGTGCTAGTCACTAGCTGGGATTCTCTGTACCCCCCCCCCCCCCACCTGGGGATGTTCGCTTACCCCACTTCCCTGACAACTGGGGAAAAGATACGCACCTCCAGGAGGTGACCTTCCCCCAACACCTGCCAACACTGATAGAGAAACCTTCAGAAATTGCTAAAACAAATCTCTTAACACCTCCTGAGGGGCTGCAGGCTCCAGATTTCGTGTCACATGGCTTTGCCCCCCCCCAGAGTTGAGCCCCCCAAAGCCCCCTGACCACCCCCTCTGCCCTGGCTTGCTATGCCCACTGCTGAGCTTCTTTTCCAGTACTCTATACTGCTCCTCCTCTGCAGGGCTGAAATCACATTCCTTTACAACACTGCCAGTCAGCCATGATCTGCACAAGGTGTATTTGCCTACTGCAACTACACTGCCGTTCTGACCAGGGGATTTCAGAGGTCAGAACGGCAACATAAAAGCCAGATACACCCTGTGAAGGCTGAAAGACTGTGTGTAAAGTAATGTGATTTCAGCCCTGTGTATTGTGCTGGGGGAGGAGCTGTTTATAGTACTGGAATGAGAAAGGAGCTCTGGCAAATGACCTGCCAGGGTTCCCTGTCCTCTGATTCTCAGGCAGTGATCCCTATCCTCTGATTCTCCACAGGTGATCCCTGTCCTCTAATGTAAGTAAGGAACTCTAAACTCTTAAGCCACTTTGAGTATCTTGGCATGCGGTGGGTGTATCTGCACACACGGTGGAAGTGGTGGGTGGTAGTGGGGAGCGCCCAGGTCGGCTTTTGCATTGGGGCACACAAGCTTCAAGTTAAGCCTCTGCTGACACTTATACCCTCCATTAAATACCCCACCCATTTCTCCCAACACAACAAAGGAAGTGCTACAACCCCAAAGTCCCATAAGGATAGACAGGATGAGATCAAAATATCTGTGCCCGGTCTCATGTAATACTAAACGTCCAGAATCAAATGAAGAGATTAATATTACGACTAAGGCCTGTAGGAGGCTGAAACTCATATATTTTTAGGAATTGATCACTTTTTATGGTTTGATGGATTAAATAAAGATATACATTTTTAATGCCAAGATGTCCTGGTGCTGGATTTTTCCTCTCTTCGTCCCCCCAACAACCCTTCCTCAAGACTTAAATTTACCTTTTTACATTTTCTCTTAGCCCTTGTACACACGGTCGGACATTCCAACGGAAAATGTCCGATCGGACCGTGTTGTCGGATAATCTGACCGTATGTGGGCTCCATCGGACTTTTTCTGTCGGAATGTCCGACCAACAAAGTTTGGATATAAAAAATTTCCGACAACATGATCCGATCAGACTTTGTCCGATCGTTTGTAGAGAATTCCGATCGGACAAAGTGCCACGCATGCTCAGATCAAATTCCTAGACCAAAGCCATTGGCTACTAGAATGAACGTAGTCCCGTCGTAATTAAATAACGCCATCACGTTCCGAACTATCAGATTTTCCGACAACTTTGTCCGACCGTGTGTATGCAACACCAGTTTCGGACAAAATCAGACGGGCTAAGATCTTTGGTCTTCACCCTTTGGGGAACCTTCACACTAAAAGTCACCTGGACAGGATCTGCTTCTTCTATTCCACTTCTGCTCAGGGGATCAGTCACCGGTGGTCAGGAGTACGTATTATTGCACTTGGAGAGGACTAATCTCTTAGCAAGGAAGGCCAGTAATGTACTCTCCTATGAAAAGGAGTGAAGAATGAAAAGTAAAATGCATAGGCTCTAGAACTAGTATCAGATATTTCCCTACCTGTCTACAACCAGCACCCTCCATACACAAGTCACAATGCTTAATTTGGATAAAACTGAGACCCCACCTTACAGTAACAATTTCATCCTCAGAAAATGTGAATTTGGGGATCCCTTTACCTTGGGGGCTTCTCTCTACAAAGCAAGAAAAAACAAAATGAACAGGTAAGAAGTGTCCATTATAACTGCTTGTAATGCATTTGCCCTATAGACCTGACCTGAACTCAAGAAGGTGGGGAAATCACAGAACCGTACGGTCAGGAGATTTTCCGATATCATCCACTCTGAAAAGCTTTTTAATTAGCTAATTTACATAGAAATTACCTATGCAAGGAAGCGTGTTTCTTCAACCAATATTTAATTACTCCTGTATTTCCCGTGATTGCAGAATGAGATGCAGAAGAATAGAGCATTTCAGCTTTCTTTAAAAGGAACCTGTCACTTAAAGAAAATCTTTCCTATTAGAAATATGGGGCTACCATTGCTGACTTCTTTGAGAAAATGTTGGTTGATTGCTTGTATGGGACAACATGATTGCCAGTAAACTAGCATTCACAGAATGAGCAATCAGCAGTGGACTCCTCTGTCTCTCTTCCATGGAGCTTCTCTTTAAGGTTAGTGCCCTCAAAAAGAAAATGCAACTCTGTGTTTTGGGGGATTCTCATTTCTTGTTATAAGAAATAAAATTGGGATTGCGTTATGCTTTGCATCTTTTAGGATTCTATGCAGTAAACCAAGGAAGCATAAAAACTTCTGTAGCAAGATCCCAGGCCTCCTTCAGTCTAATGAGAACATCCAGGGTCAGGGATAGCTGACATCCTTCTGTATGTGGTGGGTTGAGAGGCATGGTGGGTGCAATGCAAGTAGATGCATTGGGTGCCAGACACTTCTTGGATGGAAAAGAGATTTTTATTTCTCTTAACAGAACTTTGGGAGAGAGAGTTAGGGTCAGGACACCCTATACATCCGAGACTTCAACAGTAGGACAGCCATGCAGGGAAAGGCTTCCAGCAAGATGCCACATCTGCATGTGTAGGAATGCTGTCTCCTATGGCAACAGTCTTTAACAGTTTCTAACACAAAGTGTAACAGTTCTTTCACTTCCACTACACTCACTCCTTGAAGTTCTTCAGACCACTGAGCTTGCAGTCTTTCTCACTAAACTAGATGATTCGCTGCCACTGAATCCCTTGTGCTCCTCCTATCTTTACAGTAGTATCTTCCTCAAGCATCACCCCTGCCTCTCTGCTGGGCTCCTAGCTTGGCACTCAAGATACTACTCAAGCTTTACCCCACTGGCCTGCTCATTCCCTGGCTTGACACACAAGGGTGCTCTGCAAGCGTCACCTCCGCTGGTTGGGTCCCTGGCTTGATACCTGCTGAAGTTTCTTGATTCTTCACTGTCCCCGGTTGGGGAGAACACTGCTCCGGTATTTGCTTCAGCTACTCACTGTGGTTCCTGGTAATAAGGTGGTTGATCCCTTAGTGGCGACAGCTTCACCTCTACCCCTGACCACGACAGGTTCTCCAGCCGGCAGAACCGTCACTTCTGGTTAAACTGCAAGCCGCGATTCCAACCCTGCGCTGCTCTCTTGCTTCTGGATAGGACCTCAGACAGCCTAGCAGCCAGATGTCCAGGCGGCACAGAACACCCATCACCTGACTCCACCCAAATATATAGGCTCACCCAGCAGACCAAGGGATTCAAGAAAACCCCTGCCCATTGGCGGAGACACCCCATATACCCATAATCCAAGCTTGTATTGCCCTTCTGGTATCTAATGCCACCAGGTACCTGGCCACCGAGCTGGCAGAAGAGAAAAGTGCAACAATGCCAGACTTAGAGAGAAATAATTGATCCCTAATAATTAGCCAAGGTAGCTACACTTGGCAGGTAAATTTAGGAGAATACCTGCCTAAACTCCAGGGTGCTACACCTCTGTAGTGACTATTAAATTGCTTTACTAAACAAAAATTCTGTAATCATTTGCAGGAAAAACAATACAGGGTATTACAAAATATGCATACAATATACACATTTACAAACTATCTATCTTTCCTAGCAGGGTAATGTATGCAAGAGGGATACACTAAGGCCTGATTCCCACCTATGCATTTTTAGGGCTTTTTTCATTTTGCAGATTTGTACTACAGTCCATTTAACATAGTTTCCTATGAAAAAAAACTGTAGTTCAAATGTGCAAAATTCAAAAAGTACTAAAAATGCATAGGTGTGAATCAGGCCTAAAAGTTACTTGACTTGGCTTGTAAATTTAGTGTCATCCCCATGTAAAGTTTATATTTTAGGTCTTTCTTCATGATGGAGTCATCTTTCAGGATCCAGGATCTTCCAGACTGCTTCTTCCTTCTTGGAGTCCTGTGAAGCTTCTACTAGTTCCTATGCGTCCTAAGTACAAAAAAAAGTACTGCTCCTTTGTCTCGAGCACATGGTTGTCTAATCCTTTTTCCCCTCCCTCTGCTTCCTGTAGCATCACTTTCTGCCCTGAGCTCATGAACCAGCCCAACAGGTTTTTTAGCACACGAAAAAGGGAATCTTATGCCGCGTACACACGACCGGACTTTCTGGCAGAAAAGGTCAGATGGAATCATTTCATCAGATATTCTGATCGTGTGTGGGCTTCATCTGACTTCTGACGGACCTAGAAATAGAACATGTTTTAAATCTTTCCGACAAAATCAATTCCTATCGGGAAAACCGTTTGTCTGTATGCTATTCCGACGGACCAAAAACGACGCAAGGGCAGCTATTGGCTACTGGCTTTTGAACTTCCTTTTCTAGACCCATCGTACGTCACCGCGTTCTAAACGAACAGACTTTGGTGTGATCGTGTGTAGACAAGTCCGTTTCAGCGGAACTCAGTCAGAACTCCGTCGGAAAGACCGCCAGAGTTTATGCTGACGGAAAGACCGGTCGTGTGTAAACGGCATTAGACTCTATACAATACATGTTTTTAAAATGTTATTCCATATTTATACTATAAAAATCACAAAAATAGCCATAGTAACACAGATTCGCAGCCAGGAATGTGATTCAGAGACATTGAAATCAACATTTACTCCCACATGGCCTGAATGGTATGCTGAGTTAACCTGATTCAAGACCCTAGAAGAATTCCTAGCCTAACACCATGACAGGCAGCACATGTATGTAACCACATGGACCGTATGGATCTTTTTTCTCAGGTTCCTCTTGATTCAGAACCATTAGCCAGATGCAAGCCTAGCTGTTATGGGGCATGTCCCCTCTGCCACCCAACACTCCCCCCACCCCTATTTCCTATACACAACACCTGTCTCCTCACCACGCATGGCTTTAACATTTTCAAACTCTTCCTACCTTCGCTTGTATACTGTTTCCCTATTACATCTTTTTCCTCTTTGGTTCTATAGGCCAGGAAAACACAATCATGCGAAGATCCTCTTGTATGGATGTTCCCTGATCACAAATGAGATACACCCTGTTGGAATCGAACAGAAATTAAAATGGAAGTAAACCCTTCCAAACAACTTTGACCTACAGGTAAGCCTAGATTAAGGCTTACCTGTAGGTCCAAGTAATATCTCCTAAACCTATATGGTTTAGGAGATATTTGCCCGAAAATGGGCACCGCTGTCTACGGCGCATGCGCCGTAGACAGCGGCGCGCAGGCGCACTAAATGCGGCAAGTCCAAGAATGGATTTGCCAAATTTGTCTACTCCCGTGCGCATGCGCGGGAGTGACGTCATCGCGGCTCCGGCGAATGGCAGCGTCGGAGCTCCGAGACGCGACTCCCGTGCGCATGCGCGGGAGTGACGTCATCGCGGCTTCTCCGCTGTCATTCGTCGGAGCTGCGAGAGACGCCACAACCAAGATGGATGCGGCGGACTACAGGTGACAGCGGCGACTTCGCTGGCTCCTGTGTCAGGTAAGTGACACATAATGAGCTACTATGCGATGCATAGTAGTCCATTATGCTTTACCTTTGCAGGGAAAAAAAGAGGAAGTAAACCCATCAGGGTTTACTTCCTCTTTAATGTTATACATATAAAGTTCTACACATCTGTTGTACAGCCGAACTCAGCCATATTGATATTTGCAGTCCCACATGTTTAAAGGATAGAGGAATGTGGCACCAAAACAGAATCAAAGGAGTTATCTTCAGCCCACCTGGTGTGCACGTAGCTTCAAAGACATTTAGGACAATGACGGCACCGGTCTGTCTGTAAGGACAATAGGAATATAATGAGGGGGAGGGGCGTCCGAGATCGAACCACAAGATGGGAACCCCGTCGGAGCAGTTGCAATTCATGGGCAGACACTGCCCCCCAGAGGCCAATTATGGCAGGACTGTCCGAGGTGGTTAGCCTGGGGGAGGAGACGCCCCAGAGACGCTGACTGGTCCACAGGCAAAGTAGGGTGGGCAATGGGGTGTGGTGTGGCTGAGGTATGTTTATCAAAAAGGGTTTCAACAATGAGTTCGGCCTCTGATTCCATCAGGAGGTCCAGTCACGAGGGTCGGATAAGTATAATGCTTGTATTGTATTCTGATTGTATGCTATGTATTATTGTAACTTCTATTGATACTTTATGCAAGCTTTCTTATTTCCTTGGAAAATAAATGAGATTTAATTGAGCTTAGACCGTGTATTGATTTCATAGCTAATTGTGGTAGTATTGTAATATTAACAATAGCATGTACTTGGAGTATAGATAGACTAGCTAAACTATAGGGACTAGACAAAGTAATACATAACTGATAATAATAATATTAGATTGAATTGATCAGTTACTTCACACCCCATGCAGTCTTAGGTCCACTCCAATAAATCAACTGCAATATGTTATATAATACCCCATAGCGGACCTAGGGTATGTACTGGAAATACCCAATTTGAGTTTTTTCTCTTGAACTCTCTTTACCTTGCATTGATAATTGACTATACCAGGTAATACGATATTGTCCATGAATGCGTTCCTATGCCTCACTTTTGTATATCTTTGAAACAAATAAATCTATATTTTAGAATAAATGGCAGGATTCCCATTGACTCTCACACTGGTGACTGGTGGTTACTAGTGAGGTGTTGGTAGAACACACTGCAAATTAACATACTGCAGGCTTCCTTCGAGCATAATAGGACCCTGAAGAAGTTCGAGAATCAAACCAATCTGGGCATCAGTGTGTATCAGTTTGCCTGGAGTGAACCAACCTGACTCACGGTTTTATTTTTTGTATGAACAAATTTTCTCATCTCTACTCTTCTTTAGACCTCAGAGACACATTTGGAATGTTAAGGGCCAAATCCAGTCACTTTTTAATAGAAAAGGGTCAGCATCTGCTCTATCTAACTGGGACTGGGATTTTTTAGAATTTCTAACATTGTTTTTATTTCTGTCCATTACGTCCTGTCCTAGTGACCACCCCACCCCTCTTTTCTGCTGGACTTCACAAGGACAGGAATGGAGGTGTGAAAGTTGTGGAAGCTTCCTGTTCTAGTTATATACAGTGCCTTGAAAAAGTATTAATATTTCTTGAAATTTTCCACATTGTGTCATATTACAACCAAAATCGTAAAAAAATTATTTTGTGGGGATTTTATTTGACAGACAAACACAAAGTGGCACATAATTGTGAAGTGAAAGGAAAATGATAAATGGCTTTCAACATTTTTTTAGAAATAAATATCTAAAAGTGTGGTGTGCATTTGTATTCAGCCCCCTTTACTCTGCTATCCCTAACTAAAATCTAGTGGAACCAATTGCCGTCACCTATGGTAATTAGTCTACCTGTGTGTAATTTAATCTCAGTATAAATACAGCTGTTCTGTGAAGCCCTCACAGGTTTGTTAGAGAACCTTAGTGAACAAACAGCATCATGAAGGCCAAGGAACACAACAGACAGGTCAGGGATAACGTTCTGGAGAATTTTAAAGCAGGGTTAGATTATAAAAAATATCCCAAGCTTTGAACATCTCATGGAGCTCTGTTCAATCCATCATCAAAATATCCCAAGCTTTGAACATCTCACGGAGCTCTGTTCAATCCATCATCTGTAAATGGAAAGAGTATGGCACAACTGCAAACCTACCAAGACATGGCCGTCCACCTAAACTGACCGGCCGGGCAAGGAGAGCATTCATCAGAGAAGCCGCCAAGAGGTCCATGGTAACTCTGGAGGAGCTGCAGAGATCCACAGCTCAGGTGGAAGAATCTGTCCACAGGACAACTATTAGTCGTGCTCACCACAAATCTGCCCTTTATGGAAGAGTGACAAGAAGAAAGACATTGGTGAAAGAAAGTCATAAGAAGTTCTGTTTGCAGTTTGTGAGAAGCCATGTGGGGAACACAACAAACATGTGGAGGAAGGTGCTTAGGTCAGATGAGACCAAAATTAAACTTTTTAGCCTAAAAGCAAAATGCCGTGTGTGGTGAAAAACTAACACTGCACATCACCCTGAAAACAACATCCCCACCGTGAAACATGGTGGTGGCATCTTTATGTTGTGGGGGTGATTTTATTCAGCAGGGCCCGGGAAGATGGTCAGAGTTGATGGGAAGATGGATGGAGCCAAATACAGGGCAAAAGACTTGAGACTGGGGTGGAGGTTCACATTCCAGCTGAACAACGACCCTAAACATACAGCCAGAGTTACAAAGAAATGATTTAGATCAAAGCATATTCATGTGTTAGAATGGCCCAGTCAAAGTCCAGACCTAAATCCAATTGAGAATCTGAGGCAAGAAAATTGCTCTTTATAGACGCTCTCCATCCAATCTGACAGAGCTTGAATTATTTTGCAAAGAAGAATGGGCAGAAATGTCCTCTCTAGATGTGCAAAGCTGGTAGAGACATCCCCAAAAAGACTTGCAGCAGTAAATGCAGCGAAAGGTAGTTCTACAAAGTGTTGACTTGGGGGGGGGGGGGGGGGGGGCTGAATACAAATGCCCCCCCACACTTTTCAGATATTTATTCGTAAAAAAAAATGGGAAACCATTTATCATTTTCCTTCCACTTCACAATTATGTGCAACTTTATGTTGATCTATCATAAAAATCCCAATAAAATACATTTACATTTTTGGTTGTAACATGACAAAATGTGGAAAATTTCAAGGGGTATGAATACTCTTTTAAGGGACTTTATGCTCACATCTTTGGTGTCAAGAAGTCTGCATAGGTGGTAATCCTTCTAATCACATAGTTGAAGGTGTAAAATGTTATCAGTTTCTCAGGGTAGAGAAGCTGAAGTAGCATTATATGTGGAGGGCAGATAGTATTGAAAGCCTCCACCTTTGTTTAGTGATTGTTCTTCAAGTTTGATTTAGATTACGGTACTTCTTTCCCGCTTCGTGCAAACCAGTTTTCCTCTCTAAGCCCCCGTACACACGGTCGGAGATTTGGACAACCAAATCCGTCGGATTTTGTCCGTCGGATCTTGTCCGAAACTGTTGCATACTGTTGTGCTTTTAAGGACATTTTCCCGCACAATATTTACTAAGTAATTTTTAACGAAGATATTTTTAAGATACAGAATCAGTCTATATGACACAGTCTATATATGTGAAATTTATTCACGGAGACGAGTGATCATACAAAATAGCTACATTTATTGGTTGACAGAAAACAAATATTTACATGAAATATTAAAATACAGATTACATTACTTGATCATTTTGACAATTACTGGGAACACCCTAAAACTGGGCGTAGTAGTACCTTGGACACAATTATCACCATCACTTCTCGGTAGAATCAATAACCTTTTGATATTTGACAATTAAACAGAATATCTGTATTTCACACGTCCAACCGTTACTATACTGCAGGTAAGTAAGTGGTTAACAATGTGAAATAAATTAGACATTTGTTTGTCAATAAAATTGGCATCTATGCAAAAAGAAATTTATAATGAAAAATAAATTTAGAGAAAAATCTAAAAGGCGGTTATTGATTCGGGAGAAATATTTTCAATAATAGAACATTCAAAAAATCAATATTTAAGAGAACATAGAATAAACGATAAACATATATTTACCCATTTCCAATATGGCTACTAGTGTGGATTGTTGGTTACCAGGAATTTTAAGATGTCTGCCGTGGTTTTCATGGATTCTCTTACAGAGGAATTACTTTGTGTGACCTCCGAGTTCCAAGGAGCAGGGATCTTCATGAATTTAAAAATGTGTATTCATGCATGTCTTCCAGTGTCCCTTCTCAGGGGGGGTCCCTAAGCTTCCCCCTGACTCTCTCCCCCCAGCTCTCCTCCGAGCTTCTTTTTCTACCTCTCCCCTGGCCATCTTTCTAGTTTCTTAAATATCCTCTTAAACAAAAAGATCATAAAATTATACTAAGTTCTGCCCAGAGGGTATGCGTTCCCTCCTCATTGGCCGGCAACATGTAATGGTTAGCTTTCCCGGGAGTCTCGTGATTTTAAGGTAATAGCACCTTCCACCACCAGGTGTCTTCACCTGTGTTTGGTGTTTTATTTCTTTAAGTTAATATTTTTTTAATTCTGTAATATGCGTTCGTTGTTATATATGTTCTAACAAATATATCTCTAGTGTTCAAGAATTATGGCATAATATAAAATACACTTTAACATAAATTTCAATAATCACTTGCATAATTTGGTGATATATATGTATATCAATGTATATCTGTTAATCTTTAGTCCGTTTAGAAAGGACACAGGTTAGATATATATCAAACAAATCACATACAATTATTATCTATATGGATACATGTATAATTTGGGTATCCAATCAATATTTGTTTATCTAAACATAGGTTAAATTCTTATACAATTCTAATCATGATTTATGTTTTTTTATAAGGCCGCGTACACACGCGGGGACTGTTCGCCCAACTTTGTCCGTCAAACAGTTTCAGCAAACAGTCCGCTCAAAATTAGCATGGACGGACTTGCCCACACACGACGAACGAACAGTTTGCTGAAACCGTGCGCGATGACGTGAACGGCACGTACGACGGGACGGAAAATACAACGTCCTATACACTGCATTATAACTTTCGGCGTGTAAATCCTTTCTGAGCATGCGCGGAACTTAGTTTGACGAACAAGCCTACACACGAGGGGACTGTTCGCTGAAACAAAGTTTCAGCGGACAGTTTTTCGGAATTTCCGAAAAACCTTGTTCAGCGGACTGTTCGCTGAAACTGTCCGCTGAAAGCCCACACACGAGCGGACTGTCCGCCGAAACACTGTTCAGCGGACAAAGTTGGGCGAACAGTCCCCGCGTGTGTACGCGGCCTAATACTAATTTGTTGCTAAAACACTTCTACTTATAATCACACTTCATATATAAATTCTTTATGACAAAGTTCTTTAGATCATTAGATACCAAACCACAATATCTCCTTGTTGACCCATGTATAATTTGAATGGCTTAGAAAAATATGGATGATACTGGTATATGAATCTTACAGCATGTTTTGAGATGAACTCTGAGTTTCCAATAAATGATTAATGGGTTAGCTGTGTCCTTCAATATGTTTCGTTGGATAAGGAGTCAGCTAATTGCATGGTTGTATACTATCCAAACAGTCTTTTTACTTACGCACAATGGGGTTCTCTGGTTAAGGGTTATTTCCATGTGATAAATACTTATGCAAGTTTGATCTTCTCACCCTAACCAACAAAATAAGTAAACAGCTTTTTGTTTGGTGACAGGAAATACCA
Source organism: Lithobates pipiens (assembly GCF_037356315.1). NCBI lineage: Eukaryota > Metazoa > Chordata > Amphibia > Anura > Ranidae > Lithobates > Lithobates pipiens. Next base: position 7,316,686 of record NW_027507786.1, read on the forward strand.
TTGTTTCAGGTTTTTTTTTTTTCAACACAGGTTTTGTAAAAGTTTAAAAAGAACTAATCCTTTTAACATTTGGAAAAGAAAACCTGCGAGGTCTTGTACTTTGCTTTAAAGGTCTCCAAGAGGTCACAGTTCAATAATATCAACATTGTAGTTCATCTGTTCCTGAGGCCTAAACAATCTCACCTCTTTGACAGTAAATATGAAATGTATTATTATTATTTTTTTCTTAATGAATTCATAACAATACACACGGTCGGACTAAGTTGTCGAAAAATCCGATCATTCAGAACGTGATGACGTAATTTCGTTACGATGGGACTACATTCAGGCTAGTAGCCAATAGCTTTGATGTAGGAATTTGATCTGAGCATGCGTGGCACTTGGTCCGATCAAAATTCTCTACACATGATCGGAATATGTCCGATCGAACCAGTTGGTCGGGAAATATTTCCAACATGTTGGAAAATTGGGTCCGACGGATAATCCGGCGGAATCAGTCCGATGCATACCACACACAGTCGGATTATCCGACGACACGGTCCGATAGGACACATTCCGACGGATTCTCCGACCGTGTGTACAAGGGCTAATACAAATGTGCACCTCACTATCCTTGAACGAATGAGTCCTGACTTGTAGAGTTTTCCTTCCTGTGTTGGGCCATTCATTTGTTGGGAGGTTGTTTTGTCTCCTCAATGTACAGGTCTTTGCATTCCTCATTGCGCTGCACTGCATACACCAAGTTACTTCCCTTGGTGTTGGGTCATTTGGATGTCCAAGCTTCTCTTCCAGCTTGACTTGAAGGATACAGGGATGAGATGTTTATTAAAGATCCTTCAGAGCTTTTCCGATACTCCATGTGCATTTGGGATGACTATATTACGCCTCGTGTTCTGCTTCTCCCTTCTCTTCGAGGGTCCTGTATTTTTGCTTGACCTTGTGGATCTTTTAAGAAAAACCCAGCCAGGGTAGCCACCAACTTTCAAAGCACTCCTGAAATGACTAAGTTCTTCTTCTGTTCATCTTCCTTTCCCCAATCGTGGAAGGAGTGCGTGCTAGGAGCTCCCAGAATGCAATTCTTCTACGCAGTTAAGTTCAGTATACAGACAGTGTTGTTGGAGAAATTAAGCAGATACAATCGTGTTGTGACTGCGTACAGAGAAAGAATATTCTGCACCGGCATCAACCTTCCCTTCACCTCTGCGCAAATCTCTGCTTCAACCTTTAAAGCGCACGTTTGTTTAATTAAACATCCATCTCGTGTGTCTCTCAGCGCAGTTTCCTCTTTATGCAAAATCCCGGTAATGACTGGAGCGCGATGGTATCTGAGAACACTGCAGCAGACTATTAAAACTCACTAAGATCTTAATTGCATCTGAAACTCCGGGTCTGCTCGGTGTCTCACGTACAGGATGAAAGTTATTGCGGGATTTAGAGATTGCTCTTCACCGTGACCTCGCCAATCGAACTGTACAGAACGTTGGCCACAAATCACTTAAAAATACATGTACTCTTTACAAAAAAAAAAAATTGTTCCACCGCCTCTAGAAAACAAATTCGATCTTTTCTCAAGTAAGTTAGAAAACAAAGAAAAAAGTTTAATGTTGAACTGCGGCCAAGGAAAAAAATACTTCTGTTTACCCTTCAACCAACTACCAGGAAATCTATTTCTTTTTTAAAAATTTTTTCTAAGACTCTCCTATACTTACAGAATTGTGTTTAAAAAATGCATAGCTGTTTGTTTATCAAAACTGCATGGAAATTCATTCTGTGCGAATGGGGCAAGATCGAACATTCTCTGGCTATAGTGTCTGCAATCGGGATGTGCAAATGTGAAAAATACCACATTATGGCCACTAGATGGTGTTGACTATCATTGGAAAGGAGTATGCTCCTCTCTGCCATCTAGTGGCCATAATGTAGTATTTTCTGCATTCTTGCATTCAAATTTCAGTCTTCCCTACTCTCTCCCTTGATGCTCCCCATACTGTATGAACTCATTGCAGTGCTGCTTTTCATTCACTATCAGGTCACAGACTAGGGGTAGGTATACAATGCATGTAATTCAACCTAGAAGACTGAGAACATATAGTGGTCGTAAAAAAGTATTTTATTTCTGGATGGATTACAGCTTTAAAAGGGTTCTTTCACTAGAATAAAAAGATTAAAAAAAAAAAAATTGTTCCTTGCAAAGAGTTCATTCTTCTCCATCCCACTGCCGGTGTCACCATGTCCAGCCCTCTCCCTCTCCCACAATTGTATATTTTGATAAATTTACTTTTTTTTTTTTTGCTGCAAGGCGGCACTTCCTCGTATTTTGCCCAGGCGAGAATTAAGCTGAGCCTGATCCAAGCATACACAGATGTGCTAAACGTATCATGCCCGACCTTCAGTACCCAGCAGACACCTTCGGCACATCAGCACATGCATGGATGCTCCAATGCACATGTGCAAACAAGAAGAGGTACCAGACCTTGAGTTTGAACTGCAAATGTGTCGAAAAATCGAAAAAGTGTGCATAGATAGAACATACTGTAATTTTCTGTACCTTCCTAATTGTGGCAAGCTGCTGAAGGGCCCTTGCTAGGCAACCTAGCCCTGAGGAAGGGGGTGTGCCCCCAAAACCCGTCAGCTACACACCACTTGATGTGAACAGCATACGTGTGTCCTATGGCTATTTTATAGTTGCTATTTTGTGAGTATCCATTTTTTTTAAAATATTGAATAAATGTCTATCGCTAATGCACTAGGTACCTGCGCCTTCTTGTTTGTTAGTTTTTGTAGTATCACTTTGGATTACCCCATCTGAGGAGGGCTGCATCTGCCTAGTTTTTGGAACTGCCATTGTCTTTTTTTTTTGATTTCCACCGCAGAGGGCCTCTTAGCGCTAGAAGGGTTTGCTAACTTTTGCTGAAGTGGCTCTTCAGTACCCAGTGGACAACTTCAGTACACCTGCACATGCACGGGTGCGCCTGCGCACATACGCAAACAAGAAAAGGTAGAAGACCTTGTGTTCGATCTGCGAGCATGTCGAAAAACCAAAGTGTACATAGAGAGAACATAATTTCCTGTACCTTACTGATCGTGTCATTGGCAGATATGCTGCAGGGCCCTGCTATATGCAAAAGCATTGTACACCTGTGCATGATTGGACAAAACGCATTGGGGCGGAGACTCCACCTTTTCTCTGCTGGCAGCCATTTGTGTCACAGTGCAGTCTTAGTTTGCAAAATATTGCATCCGTTTATGCTCCAGATCTCAAAGATGGTCAGTAAGGGAGGGCATGGCCAGCAATAAGGAGACTGAGGTTCCTCTTTAAGTTTGCCAAAGAGTCATCTGCATCCAACATTTCGGGAAGTGTCAGGTGCCTGGCCTCCCACTGGGCTCTGTGGTTCCATCCACTGGCCTCTACTTCTACTACAGGTTACAGTAGTGACATAGGGGGCAGTGGAAGGAGTGACAGCACACAGCACCCGTGTGTCCGGTGCTTTAGGTTCTGCAAAGACCTTAGGTCTTCAAAAGAATGAAGATTGCCAGGGGGGATGATGAGAAGAAAGGCACATATCCATCAAGTTGGGCCCTCTTTTATACAAGCTGCTCGGTGGTCACACTGGGGGACACATGACACAAGTACATTTTCATTAGCTGCGTTCAGTGTGCGCTCTTCTCTAAATGACAATCTAACAGGCAAACTATTGATGTGTTGAATGTGTGGAATCACCCGTGGCATTTAGGTGATTTTTAAACAGGAAAATATGAAAATGTTTTAATAAAACTCATTCACTGGGTCAAAATCAATGCAATAAAATTAATCTATTACAAGAAAAAAAAAATCATTCACTTTATTACTGCCAGTTGGAATGAAAATGGAATTGCGAGAAAGAAAATCAATCAGGTTTTTTCTTATTAGTACAACATTTAGAAAATACATTTTTTTTTCTTCCCAAGGAACAGAAGTAATGAGTTCATTACCCCGTGATCTCTGGTTCAACAGTACCACAGCCACGTACAGCCAATGCTGCGGTATTTTTTATTGTGGTTAATTAAGGATTAGGAAGCAGCTTAAGGGTGTAAACTGGACAGGTTCTGCTAAGAGGTAAGAAAGAAATGATTAAGTGAAAAAAGGCTGCCATTGCTAAACTGCCTCTTACAAATGTTTCCAACGCTAGAGCACTCTGTGCAGAGAGGACTTACAAGAACCCAGACCATGCCACCCTCCCCAGGGATGCCCTATCAAAACCCCAGACAAGGGCATACTCACAAGTCTATAGGGGGAAGTCGCAAGACCCCAGACTCCAAGTCTTTAGATCAGGGCACTCTTTCCAGGGGGCACTCATAAGATGACATGATGAAGTATGTGCCGCCTAGGGGCACTGCCAGTCCCCAGACAAGGGCACCTTTATCGGGGGGGGGGTCCACTTACAAGACTGCAGACCAGAGCACCTTTTGCAGAGGAACACTATGTGAGTCCACGGACCAGGTTACTCTTTTCAGGGGGGCACTCACAAGATCTCGGCCTGTAGCATGCTCTCCATGGGAGCACTCACAGTCTCCAGACGTGGGCACCTTCTCTAGGAGGGCACTCACAAGGCCTCAGACCAGAGCACCTGCTGTTATGAGACACTCAGAAGTCTCAAGACTGAAGCACTTACTCCAGGGCGTACACAAAAGACACCAGGCTAGAGCACCCTCTCCAGGTGGGCACTCACCAGACTCCAGACTGGAGTTCCCTTTTTCAGAGGAACACTATGTGAGTCCACGGACCAGGTTACTCTTTTCAGGAGGGCACTCACAAGATCTCGGCCTGTAGCATGCTCTCCATGGGAGCACTCACAGTCTCCAGACGTGGGAACCTTCTCTAGGAGGGCACTCACAAGGCCTCAGACCAGAGCACCTTCTGTTATGAGACACTCAAAAGGCTCCAGACTGAAGCACTTACTCCAGGGCATACACAAAAGACACCAGGCTAGAGCACCCTCTCCAGGTGGGCACTCACCAGACTCCAGACTGGAGTGCCCTTTTTCAGAGGAGCACTCACAAGTCCCAAGATGGGTCACCCATTCTAGGAAGACACTCAGAAGAACTTAGGCTATAGCACCCTTTCCAGGAGGACACTAGTAAGATCTCACACTGGAGCACCCTTTACAGGAAAACACTCAAAAGACCTCAAATTTGGAGCATCCTTTACAGGAGGACACTCACAAAGCCTCAGGCTGAGCACCCTTACCAGGAGAATACTCACAAGACCTCAGACTGGAGCATTCTCTCCAAGAGTACACTCACAAGACCTCAGACTGGAGCACCCCTACCAGGGGCACACTCACAAGACCTTAGACGTATGTGCTATCATCACAGGGGGGCGCTGACAAGTACCTAGTCATAGTTACCCTTTCCAGTAGGGCACTCACAAGACTTTAGACTGGAGCACTCTCTTCAGAGGGGCACGCACAAGTCCCCTGACCAGGGAACCCGCTCCAAGGGGGTTATTCACAAGTCCCCTGACCAGGAAACCCCCTTCAAGGGGAGCACTCACAAGTCCCCTGCCTCGGGATCCTTCTCCAGGGAGGCACTCACAAGCCCCCTGACTTTGAAACCCTCTCTAGGGTGGCAGTCACAGGGCCTCAAACTGGGCCATCTCTCAAAGGGGGCACTCACAAGACCCCTGGTAAATGCTCAGCAGCTGTATGGCAGAGCAGCAGCCATCTTACATACTGGCTCTCTACCCTTTCCAGTTGATATGACCCCACAGGCTGACACAGGCCCCCAGGTTCGGTGGTAGGGAGAAAAGCCCAGGCCATAGCATCAAAGCAAACTTATTCTTAAGTAAAATAAAATATTTCCGCCTTGGAGAGCAAAAAAGTGTGCAGTGGGGAAACAGACTGCAGACTGCAAATCTCTCCAATGGGGTAATTTGTAGCAATATAAACATACCGAAGGTACATATTCTCCCCAAAAGAGTTTGGATTAGAGATAAGCTTTAATCCAACTGCATAATCAGGCTGATGAGTATTCTGACCAGTCCTATCCACAGAGTGCAGTTTTCATGGTTGCAAGGAAACAACTTTTTGTGATTTTTTGATTTTTGTTACTGTTACAAATTTATATGGAAATATAATTTTAATAGAATTATAATACAAAGTGGTTTGTGTACCAATTATCTAATGATAGTGACATTTTCCTTTTCTTACAGGGGGCGACACGACTTGCCGCGCCGCGACCTGCCGCGACCTCAGCGGCGACTTGCAAACGACTTCTGTATAGAAGTCAATGCAAGTCGCCTGAGGTCGCCCAAAAGTAGTACAGGAACCTTTTTTCTAAGTCGGAGCGACTCGAGTCGCTCCTCTTAGAAGGGTTCCGTAGTACAGAACGGGGGCGACTTGTCAGGTCGCGGCGCGGCAAGTCGTGTCGCCCCCTGTGTGAACCGAGCCTAAAGTGATATTAAAAGCAAAAAAAACAAAACAAACATGTTATAGGGGGGCTGCTGCACACAAAAGGTTTCTTACCTTCATGCATAGAATGCATGACGGTAAAAAAACCTTCAGCCTTTAGAACCACTTTTACCTTGGCTTTATACTCTCCCTGCAAATGGTCCCCCATCTAAGCTGGGGGTCCCGACTGGCAGCAATTTATACTTTTCATGTTTTAATACTCGCCTTTTATAAAGCCTTCAAACTGATCCTGTGGTGCCATGGGGTCCTTTTTTGCCTCACACCCATGATGCCCTGCACTTACGATGTGCTCAATCTTTGGAGCTCAAAGAAGGTTATGCCAATAAGGGAGGGCAGGGCCAACATTACGGGGACTGAAGTTCCTCTTTAAGTTTGCCAAAGAGTTGTCTACATCTTATGTCGCGTACACATGACCGGACTTTCCGGCAGACTAGGTCCTACGGAATCAGTCCGTCAGACATTCCGATCATGTGTGGGGCTAATCCGATTGTTTTTCATTTAAAAAAATCAGACGGACCTAGAAATAGAACATGTTTCAAATCTGTCTGACGGACTCAATTCCTATCGGGAAAACCGTTCGTCTGTGTGCTGGTCCGGCGGACCAAATACGACGCAAGGGAAGCTATTGGCTACTGGCTATTGAACTTCCTTTTTTAGTCCAGTCGTACGTCATCACGTTCACAGGGCTGGTGCAAGGATCGTTGACACCCTAGGCGAAACCTAATTTTGCCGCCCCCCCCCCCGGCTGCGCCCATGACTCCACCTTACCCTGCCCTTGCTACACATGACCTATCTGACCCCTACACTGATCCCTTGACACATAAACTAATCCACCTGACTCCTACTTCCTGCACTACTCACATCACACTGACCCCTACACTGACCTACCTGATAATTACACTAACCCACCTGACACCTACACTGCCAATTACACTGACACTGACCATCACGCTGACACATACCCTGACACATACCCTGACAATCACACTGACACCTACACTGACACATACCCTGACAATCACACTGACACATACCCTGACAACACATACACTGACACATACCCTGACAACACATACACTGACACATACCCTGACAATCACACTGACACATACCCTGACAACACATACACTGACACATACCCTGACAACACATACACTGACACATACCCTGACAACACATACACTGACACATACCCTGACAACACATACACTGACACATACCCTGACAACACATACACTGACACATACCCTGACAACACATACACTGACACATACCCTGACAACACATACACTGACACATACCCTGACAACACATACACTGACACATACCCTGACAACACATACACTGACTCTTGACACATCACCCTGAAAACACATACACTGACACATACCCTGACTCTGACACATCACACCGACACATACACTGACACATACACTGACCATAACACTGACACCTACACTGACCATCACACTGACGCATACACTGATCATCACACTGACGCATACACTGACCATCACACTGACACATACACTGACCATCACACTGACGCATACACTGACCATCACACTGACACATACACTGACCATCACACTGACACATACACTGACCATCACACTGACACATACACTGACCATCACACTGACGCATACACTGACCATCACACTGACGCATACACTGACCATCACACTGACGCATACACTGACCATCACACTGACGCATACACTGACCATCACACTGACCATCACACTGACGCATACACTGACCATCACACTGACGCATACACTGGCGCATACACTGACACATACACTGACACATACACTGACACATACACTGACACATACACTGACACATACACTGACACATACACTGACACATACACTGACACTGGCACATACACTGACACATGCACCGACACATGCACCGACACTGACACATACACTGACCATCACACTGACGCATACACTGACCATCACACTGACACATACACTGACCATCACACTGACACATACACTGACACATACACTGACCATCACACTGACGCATACACTGACCATCACACTGACGCATACACTGACCATCACACTGACGCATACACTGACCATCACACTGACCATCACACTGACCATCACACTGACGCATACACTGACCATCACACTGACCATCACACTGACGCATACACTGACCATCACACTGACGCATACACTGGCGCATACACTGGCGCATACACTGACACATACACTGACACATACACTGACACATACACTGACACATACACTGACACTGACACATACACTGGCACATACACTGACACATGCACCGACACTGACACATACACTGACCATCACACTGACGCATACACTGACCATCACACTGACACATACACTGACACATACACTGACCATCACACTGACGCATACACTGACCCTCACACTGACGCATACACTGACACATACACTGACACATACACTGACACATACACTGACCCTCACACTGACGCATACACTGACCCATCACACTGACACATACACTGACACATACACTGACCATCACACTGACACCTACACTGACCATCACACTGACCATCACACTGACGCATACACTGACCATCACACTGACACATACACTGACCATCACACTGACGCATACACTGACGCATACACATACAATGGCACTGACACATACACTGACACATACACTGGCACTGACACATACACTGACACATACACCGACACTGACACATACACTGACCATCACACTGACGCATACACTGATCATCACACTGACGCATACACTGACCATCACACTGACACATACACTGACCCATCACACTGACGCATACACTGACCATCACACTGACGCATACACTGACGCATACACTGACGCATACACTGACCCATCACACTGACCATCACACTGACGCATACACTGACCATCACACTGACGCATACACTGACGCATACACTGACCATCACACTAACGCATACACTGATCATCACACTGAGGCCGCGTACACACGCGGGGACTGTTCGCCCAACTTTGTCCGTCAAACAGTTTCAGCGGACAGTCCGCTCAAAATTAGCATGGACGGACTTGCCCACACACGACGAACGAACAGTCCGCTGAAACCGTGCGCGATGACGTGAACGGCACGTACGACGGGACTAGAAAACGACGTCCTATACACTGCAATGCAAACTTCGGCGTGTAAATCCTTTCTGAGCATGCGCGGAACTTAGTTTGACGAACAAGCCTACACACGAGGGGACTGTTCGCTGAAACTAAGTTTCAGCGGACAGTTTTTCGGAATTTCCGAAAAACTTTGTTCAGCAGACTGTCCGCTGAAACTGTCCGCTGAAAGCCCACACACGAGCGGACTGTCCGCCGAAACACTGTTCAGCGGACAAAGTTGAGCGAACAGTCCGCCCGTGTGTACGCGGCCTGACGCATACACTGACCATACACTGACCATCACACTGACGCATACACTGACCATACACTGACCATCACACTGACGCATACACTGACCATCACACTGACGCATACACTGACCATCACACTGACGCATACACTGACCATCACACTGACCATCACACTGACCATCACACTGGTGCATACACTGACCATCACACTGACCATCACACTGACCATCACACTGGTGCATACACTGACCATCACACTGACGCATACACTGGCGCATACACTGACACATACACTGACACTGACACATACCCTAACACATACAATGGCACTGACACATACACTGACACATGCACCGACACTGACACATACACTGACCATCACACTGACGCATACACTGACGCATACACTGACGCATACACTGACGCATACACTGACCATCACACTGACGCATACACTGACCATCACACTGACCATCACACTGACGCATACACTGACACATACACTGACACATACACTGACACATACACTGACACTGACACATACACTAACATACAATGGCACTGACACATACACTGACACATACACTGGCACTGACACATACACTGACACATACACCGACACTGACACATACACTGACCATACACTGACGCATACACTGATAATCACACTGACGCATACACTGACACATACACTGACCATCACACTGACGCATACACTGACCCATCACACTGACACATACACTGACACATACACTGACCATCACACTGACACCTACACTGACCATCACACTGACGCATACACTGACCATCACACTGACACATACACTGACCATCACACTGACACATACACTGACCATCACACTGACACATACACTGACCATCACACTGACGCATACACTGACCATCACACTGACGCATACACTGACCATCACACTGACGCATACACTGACCATCACACTGACGCATACACTGACCATCACACTGACGCATACACTGACCATCACACTGACGCATACACTGATCATCACACTGACGCATACACTGACCATCACACTGACGCATACACTGACGCATACACTGACCATCGCACTGACGCATACACTGGCGCATACACTGACACATACACTGACACTGACACATACACTGACACATACACTGGCACTGACACATACACTGACACATACACTGGCACTGACACATACACTGACCATCACACTGACGCATACACTGACCCTCACACTGACGCATACACTGACGCATACACTGACGCATACACTGACGCATCGCACTGACACATACACTGACACATACACTGACACATACACTGACCATCACACTGACACCTACACTGACCATCACACTGACGCATACACTGACCATCACACTGACCATCACACTGACGCATACACTGACCCATCGCACTGACCCTCACACTGACGCATACACTGACCCATCGCACTGACCCTCACACTGACGCATACACTGACCCATCGCACTGACACATCGCACTGACCATCACACTAACACATCGCACTGACACATCGCACTGACCATCGCACTAACACATCGCACTGACACATCGCACTGACGCATACAATGACGCATACACTGACCCATCACACTGACACATCGCACTGACCATCACACTGACACATCACACTGACACATCGCACTGACGCATACACTAACGCATACACTGACGCATACACTGACCCATACTGTGACACTGACACATCACACTGACACATATACATACCATGACACATCACACTGACACATACACTGGCACTGACACATACACTAACACATACACTGGCACATGCACTGACACATGCACTGACACTGACACCTACACTGACCATCACACTGACGCATACACTGACGAATACACTGAGGCATCACACTGACACATACACTGACCATCACACTGACACATACACTGACACATACACATACCCTGACACATCACACTGACACATACACTGACACATACACTGGCATGACACATACACTGACACATACACTGACACATACAATGGCACTGACACATACACTGACACACATCACACTGACACACATCACACTGACCTACCTGACTCCTACTTCCTGCATTACTCACACACAAACCCCCTCCATACAGCTCAATGGATCCATCCTCCTCTTTACCTCTGCTCTTTGATGCTGCTTTCAGCGACCATCATCCGGGCCTCTCCGACTACTCCGCACTGGGTGTGCAGAATTCCACACCCACTCCGCCGGGGAACACAGAACACCCACTCCGCCGGGGCCACACCAGCGCCGTGCACCCGCTCCGCCTCCATCATATCCCCGCCGGGACCAGGCCAGCGCCGTCCACCCCGCTCCACGATGTCCCCGCCGGGCAGGAGGTCAGCTGACCAACCTCTCAATGCTCCCATCTCCGCCGAGCCCCGCCCCTCCGCTGCACTCACACAGACACACAGCGCCGCTCCAGAGGGACAGGCTGGAGCAAAGGAGTCCCGGAGCGGCGCTGTGAGATAAACACATGTGAGCACGGTGGGGCACTCAGCGGGAAACATGGGGGATTGGTGGCGCCGGCGGCCCACTACAGGGGGGGGGGGGGGGCGAGAGATCAGAAGAGGAGCCCACACTGGACAGAGGCCGTGGTTGCGCCCTAGGTGGTAGTGCGCCCTAGGCGGCTGCCTACTTCGCCTAGTGGTAGCGCCGGCCCTGCACGTTCAAAACTAAGTCCGTGCGTGTGTGGGTAAGTCCGTAAGTCCATTGGAACTCCGCCGAAACTCCTTCAGGAGGAAGACCGTCGGACCTAGTCTGCTGGAAAGTCCGGTCGTGTGTACGCGGCATAACACTTCGGGGAGTGTCAGGTGCCCGGCTTCCCTCTGCGCTCTGTGGTTCCAACTGCTAGCCCATGCTTCTATACAGCTTACAGTAGATATATAGGGGGCAGCAGAAGGAATGACAGCATGCAGTACCTGTGTATCAGGTGCATAAGACTTTTCATAAAGCTTAGCTCTTCAAAAGATTGAAGATTGGCATGGGGCTAATGGTAGCAAAGGGACATATGCATCAAGTCGGGCACTCTTTTATTCAAGCTGGTTGGTGGTCACACTGGGGGGGGGGGGGTCACATGACACAAGTACATTTTAATTAGCTGCTTTCAGTGAGCGCTCTTCTCTAAATGACAATGTGAGAGGCAAACTATTGATGTGTTGAACATGTGGAATCATCCGTGGCATTTATAGGAATTTTAAAAGAGAAATATATGAAAATGTTTTAATAAAACTCATTCTCCGAGTCAAAATCAATACAATAAAAATGAATCTATTACAAAAAAAAAAAATCATTCACTGCTAGATGGACTGAAAGTAGAATTGCAAGAAAGAAAATCAATCAGGTTTTTGTTATCAGTACTACTTTATTAAATACATTTTTACTGTTTTTTTGTTTTTTTTTATGGCAATGGTAGTAATTTATGGTTTTCATGTTTTAGTACTTACCTTTTCTAAAATCTTCAAACTCCCTTAGTGCAGTAATATCCCCAACTACTACATACAGGAGATTCTCTGGGTTTCCCATTAACTGGGACAAGTCTATGATGATGCTTCTTGATCCCCATCTCAAATAAAGCTGGTAACATCTTTTAAATATTTGGGAGGTGTCCCTTAATGTGGCATATTATCTTAATCTGAATATTCTTCCATTATTCACCCTCATACTTAAAAAGCCCTCACTAGACCCCACCAATCTTAACCTACGCCCACATCTTGTCTACAGTTGACTGAGCCACCAATAATAACCTTCTTGATCACCATCGTCTGGATTTCACCCTCAACACTCCATGGCAACTGCTCTACTAAAACTCAAAAATGATCTGCTAATGGCTAAATCCTATGGACATTCTATGCTCCGACTCCTGGAGCTCTCTGCTGCCTTTGACACAGTGGACCACCCTCTCCTTCTCAAAAAACTCCACACCTTTGGTCTCTGTGACTGTACTCTTTCTACAACTTGGTCTAGAACTGACTGAGCGACCATCTCACCAAGAATAACCTTCTTGATCACCTTTGTCTGGATTTCACCCTCAACACTCCATGGCAACTGCTCTCCTAAAACTCACAAATGATCTGCTAATGGCTAAATCCTATGGACATTCTATGCTCCGACTCCTGGAGCTCTCTGCTGCCTTTGACACAGTGGACCACCACCTCCTTCTCAAAAAACTCCACGCCTTTGGTCTCTGGGACTGTACTCTTTGCTGGTTCTCTTCCTACTTATCTTTTAGTGTTACTTAAAATTCTACTTCCTCTTCTCCTTTCTCTGTCATGCTACCCCAAGGCTCTGTTCTTGGACCTCTCCTATTCTCGATCTACACCTGCTTCCTGGGTCAGCTAGTAGCCTCTCATGGCTTCCAACACCATCTCTGCACCGACGACACCCAAACTTATCTCTCTAACCCTCAGCTCACAACATAGTCTCCTCACGCATCACTAATTTACTTCCAGAGATATCTGACTGGATGTCACACCACTTCCTCAAACTCAATCTATCCAAAACCAAGCTCATACATTTTTCTCCCCATGTACCTCTGATCTCACGGTCAAGATTGATGGCACAACTATCAGCCAATCCCTGCATGCCTAGGTTCTAGGTGTAATCCTGGACTCTGATCTATCTTTTTGGCCCCACATCCAATCATGGTCCAAATCTTGCCGCCTCAAACTCCGCAGCATCTCCAAAATACGTCCCTTCCGAACCAATGACACCACAAAGCTCCTAATTTACTCCCTGGTCATCTTGCCTACTGAAACTCCTTCCTTATACATAGGATATCTCCCCTTAAGTCCATCATGAATGCTGCTTCCAGATTCATCCACTTGGTCAAGCGATGGAGCTAAGAAAGTAAGAGGACAGTGACTATTTCTGTTTACTCTGGGAAATGCGGGAGACAGGGGTTGATTAAGATGCATTATACCAAAAGGCTGAAAGGGCCCTTATTAGCGCAGGTGAGATGCATTACCCATTCCAGGACATTATCCATTAGAATGCATATGCTTCAACTGTGGAGGCTCTCATGAATTTATAAGAATTAAGACTGCAGAAATATGGGGGTGCCTTGGAGTAACTCTGCAGCTTACGCATGTATTTGCAAATGTGTGCTAACCGAACACCTGTTTTTTAACGCAAACTGTTAGATAGGAGAATTTGGTTGGTAGCAGATTGGCTGGTGAGTTGAGCTGGGAATTTTCTTTGCTTATGTTTTACATACATCATCATACAAACATCATTAATAAACTGCGTGACAGTACCTCACCTATTGACATCATCCCCACAAAACTACTGAAAGAATGCTCCGACATCGTGGCTCCAACCATAACCCACCTCATAAACCGATCATTCCACGAAGAGATTGTTCCCAGCATCCTCAAACAAGGCATCGTCAAACCTCTACTCAAGAAACCAAACCTGGACCCTCAGGATCCAAACAACCATAGGCCAATTACAAGCCTCAACACCATTTCTAAGATCATGGAGAAAGCTGTAGTACATCAGCTACAACTCCACCTGGATACTCAAACTCCTGGACCCGCTGCAATCAGGCTTCCGCCCGGGTCATGGAACAGAAACAGCACTCCTTAAGATTTGGGACGATGCCCTCGAAGCAGCAGATGATGGAGAGCCGTGTCTCCTTGTACTGCTAGACCTAAGTGCAGCGTTTGATACAGTAGATCACAATACTCTACTCGTCCGCCTCACAGAAGTAGCCGGAGTCCAAGACATAGATCTCCAATGGTTCGCGTCCTTCCTAGGAAATCGGTCACAGACAGTGAAATTAGGAAAATTCCTCTCCGAAACTCGGGCAGTCCCTCAAGGCTCTCCTTTGTCACCCGTTCTCTTCAACATTTACATTCGCCCACTCCTTCAAATCATCAGATGCTCAGATCTCTGCTTCCACTCTTACGCTGACGACACGCAACTTTATTTCCGGATCAATGGAAAAAAAGATCACCAACAACAACTTGAAAACTGCCTCAAATCAATAGAGGACTGGATGACCACCAACTCCCTCCAGCTGAACCAATCAAAGACAGAGCTTCTTATCTTACACCCAAATCATAAGCCCGCAACCAAAACCTCCTGGTCTCCACCAACCATCTTTGGGCAGACTATCTCCCCAAAGACCAAAGCCAAGAGTCTCGGGGTTATTTTAGACGCACAAATGTCAATGGATGCGCAAATAGGATCTGTAGTCAGTCGATCTCACCATCTACTGTGCATGCTTCGCAGACTCATCCCTTTTATCCCAAAGAATGACAAAGCAGTGGTAGTTGGAACAATCATTAATTCACGACTGGACTACGCAAACTCGCTTTACATAGGATTACCACAATATCAACTTGCGCGATTACAACTGATCCAAAACACGGCGGCAAGGCTGATAACAGGAAAAAACCTGGGAATCCATCTCTCCTTCGCTGAGGAGCTTACATTGGCTAACCGTAAAAAATCGGATCACGTTCAAGACCCTTTGCCTCACCCACAAATGCGTGCATAGAGAAGCTCCGCAATACCTAATGGAGAAAATAAATCATTACACACCAAACCGCAGTCTTCGATCAGCCAACAAAAACCTCCTCCTCGTGCCCAAAGCCCGGTATAAATCCAAGGGGGATCGGAGATTCGCTGTCCAGGGGCCTTGGCTATAGAATGCTCTACCAATCAACATCTGCCTGGAAGAAAATCCCCTGGCTTTTAGGAAAAAACTCAAGACCTTCCTCTTTTAGCAGATGATCAAAGCTCACCACAGTGCCTAGAGGCGATTCAGTTCGCATTGTGCGCTATACAAGTAATTCATTCATTCATTCATTCATTCATTCATTCATACAGTAGTTACATTTGTCCAGCTTTGGTCCAGTGACAATTGGCGCCATTCAACATGATTCAGCTCAGAAGACCGAGGATACAATGTGTCAAAGAAGAGGTATTGTGGGGAACAGCTCCATATTAAAGGTTGCTATATAAAAGTGTAGCGCTTCTCAAAACTTCAAAAACCAAACATAATTATGCCTTCCTTACATAAGCATAATGAGTGCAAACTTATACCAATACACTCAGTGAAAGATTCCACTGTGAAATAGTGCACATAACATGTAAAATCTTACATAAGTATTGATTACTATATAAACATATATTTGTGACTATAGAGTGAAAAAAAAAAAAAAGGTTTAAAAAAAAAAATCCAAAAGACAAAAAATTAAAAGAGGAAAAAAGAGTCCCAATAAGACAATATAGAGTCCCTTGTGTATAATATCCTTCTATGGTCCACAAGTGTGCAGGAAATATGTTACACCTCCTTCATAAAAAACTCGTGCATTAACCACGTGATGTTCCCGTCACCAAGCGAATTGAACGCTTACCGGAATTATTGGATCCTCACAAATTTACATTTGGGGGATCATACAAACTTTTGCAAACATATGCAGATTCTTTCAGCAGCCAGTTATCCAGGGGGACCTTGAATATAACTAATCACTTCGTATGTTGAGAGGTATTTTAACTCAAGCCAAACATATCCATAGGCATAGTTACTTACATATAAAGAAAAAACAGGGACCAAAAATAGTGTAATTACGTTTTTTATAGAAAAAATAAAAGTACAAAACTCACATGTGTACAGTAGTTTGAGCGCTTATCAAGATAAAACACGATTGCAGTAGAGTCCCGACGAATTTCGTCGTAGAAGACGTCATCTGGGGTACCACTCGACTGCAACCTACTTACTTAAATACCAAGACCCCCAATTAGGCACAAATTCCATATTAAAGGTTACTATTACAGCAAAGATATCTGGATACTCTCCGCCATTAATAAGATCCTTTTGCTGTTCGTCTTAAAACGTGTAATCCGCTTATTGCTCTGGTTATTGTTTGCTCGTGTATCAGGGAGGTTTTTCCTAGTGCCTTATGGCAGAATATGTGACCAACCAGCCTTAACTGTCTATCCATATCTATTGCACCCTTCCTTTTGGCTCTTAAGACAGGCTTCCTTCCTTAGCTGGCTTTAGATTTATCTGATAGAGACGGACACCAGGTCCACCTCACAGTGTACTGACAGGAATCTGTATATGCCCTTAGGGGGCTTTTCAAAACCAACACTTACTAAACCAATTCTACTACATTCATTCCCCTCTATCGAGAACCCCTGAAGAAGCTATTAAGCAAAACATGTTGGGTTGTGCATCTCCTTATATATGTGTTATGGTGTATGCCATGGTTGTCCATGATTGTGTACATATATGATCATAGAGGAATAGTGTACTCTAGTTCAGGGGAGGTCTGTTTAACATAGAGTTTGCTTTCTCATTTCTCTGCATGGAATGTCTAAATTGACATAGATGCTATTTTAACTATCTATTATTTAAATAAAATAGATTTTTTAACATCACTTTGTCAGATTTGTTATTCCAAAGGGAGAATTCAGCACCATTAAAGTCCCAACATTTTGTTGTCTTTTGATCTATTACTATTACAGCAAAAAATGAGTTGAGTGAGTGTCATTTAACGTCATTCATACCAGAAGACTAAGGACATAAGGCAAAGAAGGAGTACTGTGGGAGACAACCCTGAATTGTACTGGGGACATTTAAAAAAAATGAATTGGGCTAAGACTTAGGGGGCGCGCTTTTGTATTGTCTGGAGAACTATTTCAGCAAATTAAAATTTAGCCTAGAATTGGGCTGCGAGGTTTCACCAGCAACCCGTAATGACCTCCTCGGCAGTATATTATATAATATGATATTGTGATATTTATTGACATGATCTCTGGGAACAAAACCTGATTTCCTGTTTAACATTAGCTCTGAAAATTAAGCCCGAGGTGAGAGACAACATTACCGCGCTGTAATTTATAATGTTGTTGCAAGCTCAGATATATGGAGTGAGCGTAAGTGATAATGAAAAACCTTATTGCCGCTACTCACCGAGCTGTATTTCAAGACGGGCCCGGTCACAGAATAAATCACGGAGACCTTTACTCATCTTGCCGATCCAGATATTGTTTTTTTCATGAGCGGGGAGAATAAGAAAAAAAATATATAAACTGCTCTTACCCAATCTGGGCCCAAGACTTATTGCCGAAGAATATAAAATAAATAAAACATTGCCTTGCCTTGGCCGCTGTTCACTCCACTTGATTGCTTGGCTTGGAAATTTCCAATTCTAAACATGCTTTAAGTCAAAACTGAAATGAAAGCAGACCTTTTTTTTTTTTTTTCATGTTATGCTAAAAAAGAAGCTCCCAAAATGAGGACACAGACCAGTTTTTAGCGGCCCATCCATCATGTTTGAGAGAGCCTTGTAAATAAAGTTTTGGAGGCTTAGATATTAGAAAAATTAAAGAGGAACTCTTATTTTTGGTGGACCATTTATCAGGGAACCCATACTCCAGAGGTCACTTTGTGTACCCCAACCCACTTCACTATTTTATGGGTAATTTGGATTTTTTAGTGTTCAGCTGTGGGGCTACTTGATTGGCACATGAGATGGAGTAAAAGATGCACTATTCCCAATGCACACAATCCTGTAAAAATGGCTATATGTAAAAGTGGGTGCTGAAGCGACCACCAGCTGGAACCTTGAACAATCAGAGCAAGAAATGTCACCAGCACACCATAGGTCTCCAAAAGCTTTATGCAGCGATCACATCGTTACAGCAAACAGCAACATTTTGGAGCTGATGAAGGGATCCTGCGTGGCTTCGTAATGTTGCTGTTTGCTGTAACAATGTGATCTCGGAATAAAGCTTTGGAACCAATTTTGGAGACCCATGGTGTGCTGGTGACATCTCTTGCTCTGAGACCAAGAAAGGTGGCACAGTTATTATTTGATAAAGCAAAAGTAACCATTAACACGTGGAAGACAGTGGCAAGGCAACCTGAGCATAGCAGCTCTTAACAATGTTGGCGGTACTTTAACACATTCTTTGTACTTTAAAGGGTTGGGGTTAGGGTTGATGAAGGAGGTTTGCTGATAGGCAGAACAGCAGTGTAGGCACCTCTAGTGACCAGGTAGGAAGGTCCTCGTCCCAACTCTCTATGGTTCCTAGATGGCGGAGCTAGGCAACGTATCCCTGTACTATCCCTATCAAAACCTCTCCCAAGCTAGCGGGGATCCTGTCCCACTCCCTACACTTCATAAATGCACACCCACTGCAGTGGGGCAGTGCTATTTATTAGCATTGACCTCACTAAAGATGGCCCCAGAGGTCAATCAGTGCAGCAGCGCCCAATTGGACAGTTGCTTCCCTGATGACACCTACAGAGGCCTCAGAGGAACAAAAGCTCCTTTAAAGCTCTATTCTCTTTGCTGCAGGTACAGCCCCATCTACAGAGGGAGGGGGAACTGCACCTGCCTACAAGCCTACATGTACAATTGAAGTTAAAGTGTAAGTTCCCTTTTTGTAAAAAGACGAGCTAACAGGGTTGGGCTTGGCCCTCCCTTCTCAGAGCTCAATCTGATCAGCAAGCACTCATCATTCCACTGTCACTCACCTGATGATCATATCCTTCTCGTCAGTAAGCTCTGCTGGCTACTTAAATTCCCTGGATCAGATCTTCTGTTCCTTCGCCTTGGTCAACATAACCAGATACTCTCTGCTTTGTTTTCCTGTTAAAAACTTTTGCCTGGCTGACTTCCCTTCTGGTTTCTGATTCCGCTTGCTGCTTCTGACTAAGCAGATCTCTGGATTCCTCTTTTACTGGCTTCTTCTGACTACCTTCTCTGGTTACCAAACCCTGGCTATGTTTTAACCGCATTTATTCTGTTTGTATTATTTTACCACCATTTTATTAAAGTGTGATTTTTACTGCACTTCTGTCTCAGTCTGATTCATGGTTCCTGACAGTCTACACCTTCCCCTCCTTCATATAAAAAAAAAAGAACTTGCACTTTAAATGCAAAATTTGACTTTTGACAATGAACTGCTTTTTTGAATAATAAACTCTTTTCACCTTCTTTTTCATCCTTTTTCCTATCTCAGCACTGCTGATCTCTTCCAAAATCTTCCTGTCTCCATTTGCTTGAGTAGCAGGTGTACATCATGGACCGGCTTCTTGTGGCAATGGTGGACCATGCCTGGATAAGTGTTTTTAGTCTCCATCTAGAGTAATATGTAATGGGTAACAAAACAGGAACATAATTTGTTTACAGTTTTTTCTTCATAACAGGAAGTGCCTGAGCAAAACTTTCATGGTAGGATCATCGGGTATAATTTTAATGATCGGGACTATGTAACATACAACATAACATACTGAGGTGCAGCAGGCAGCACTATATAACATATATCATGGTGCGTTGTGTACACAGACCAGGATTATGGTAGATTCAACATGGCATATAGATTGAATGGGGGTACCATTGGAGAATGTGGGCCATGTTGTGGGACTGTAATCCAAACTGGGCCTTGCCCAAAGTTTTTAAGGAGGTAGGTCAGGACCCAGGTCTGGGCCTGCAACCTCTGCTGTGTCTGCCGATGCCTCTTCTTGCTGAGCCACATGGAATGTTGTACCGCTCCCTGAACAATTCCATGAATTATCTTGCCATGAACCTTGTTTCTCTTGAACCTTGAACCCTTTGCCTCTCCAACAAACTTCCTATTTTAGCCACTTTCTGTTTGCCAGATTATTGTGCTCCTTATCTCGCTGTTGTCACTCTTGCCGCTGTCCGTATCTCCTATACCACTTGTTATTGACTTTTGGCTTGTTCTTCAACTATGCTTCTGATTGATCCCAACCTGCAACCACTTGTTACTGAGCTTTGGCTTGTTTACTGACTATGCTTCTGCTTGATCCCAACCTGCTATATCTGCTACTGCGCCCTGACTTGCTCACCCCCTTGTGGGGAGATTCAGAGGGCTGTAATCTGGTACTAACATGCAGCAAAACCCACCTCCATCATCAGAAGCTCTGGTGAATGCCGGTTAGTGATTAGACTCAGCACCTCAGGTGAGCCTGTGTCATCCTTCAAGGTGACCTGCTGCTGCACTTATCCTGCTGGTCAGTGGGAACCTCTGTACTGCTGCAGCTACTGGTCTTGGAACCTGACCCCAGACCATGACATTGTGATGTTATTTTTACGAGGAGCCCCATGCAAAAGATTACAGAGTTACCATGGCAAGACTCTGGATTTAGTGCTGACTGCCCTAAACTGAAGCCACATGGTATTCTGAGCCTTAAGAGGTCAACAGCTCCATGAGGAACCCCTCTGTGCTTGCTTTTATGCAACATGTCTGATGTATGTGTGATAGTGCTGAACCAACATAAGTTTGATTTGGTTGACGTTTGGTTGAGGCTTGGTTCTGATGGACATACAGTGGAGCACACCTTCCTTCAAAGGAGCTGATATATAAGAATGCTATAGTATAGGTGGACCTTGTTCTGGTCCTAGGTTGCTACTTCTCTGATTGTGACAAAATGGCAAAATTCTGGGGTGGTGACCCATCTTCATTGTTCTGGCTGAGGGAAGAAGGTCATAGTCAGCATTTTTCTTCCTCCAAACACAGCGAGTCCCCCTCTTCAAGGAGGCACATGTACAGTCATGCCAATGAACACCTAAATGATTCATTGATGAATGGCCAGGACATATTCAAGGCTGCGTTATTAGATATTTGTGCTGGTTACTCTTGCACTCTATAGGGGTTTACCCCAAATATGCGAAAGTTACATTCAGGTTTTCTGTGATCGTTCAATTAGGAGGCTTCCCTCCTCTGTTTATGTTGTATGTTCCATGTTTTTTACGTGCCACTTCTAGCCCCTGCATGGGCAGCTTAAGTGCCTCCAACATTATTCAATGCTATATCTGAATCAAAAATGATTGAACCAGAACATCTAAATGATTCAGCGAAGGATTGGGAGAAAGTGCTGTGATCAGATGAGACCAAAATTAAGCTCTTTGGCATTAACTTGACTGTTTGGAGGAAGAAAAATGCTGACTATGACCCTAAGAACACCATCCCTACAGTCAACTACGGAGGTGGAAACATGATGCTTTGGGGCTGTTTCTCTGTTAAAGGTACAGGCCAACTTTGCCGCACTGAGGGGCCAATGGATAGGGCCACGTATTGTAAAATCTTGGATAAGAACCTTCTTCCCTCAGCCAGAACACCGAAAATGAGTCTTCCAGCATGACAATGACCCAAAACATACCACCAAGGCAACAAAGGAGTGGCTCAAGAAAAAGCACATAAAGGTCATGGAGTGGCCTAGCCAGCAGAAAATGTTGCTGCCAAGAGACAGCCAAGAAACCTTAAAGCGGTTCTCCACCCTAAAGGGGAAGTTTCGCTAATCTGATCCCTCCCCCCCTCCGGTGCCACAATCGGCAACTTTCAGGGGGGAGGGGGGTGCAGTTACCTGGATAATCCAGGTATCTGCACCCACTTCCGGGACAGACCGCCGCAGACCCCCGCAGATGCCCTGCCCCCCCCCCCCCGTTGTGTTCTGGGAAACACACAGTTCCCAGGACACAGTGGGGACCAGAAGAGACGCGCAGCGCGACTCGCGCATGCGCAGTAGGGAACCGGGCAGTGAAGCCGCAACGCTTCACTTCCCGATTCCCTGACAGAGGATGGCGGCGGGGGCAGCAGCGAGACGAGCGATCGCTCGTCATCTGCCGCCGACATCGCTGGACCCTGGGACAGGTAAGTGTCAATTTATTAAAAGTCAGCAGCTGCAATATTAGTAGCTGCTGGCTTTTAATATTTTTTTTTTAGGTGCAGAACCACTTTAAAATCTTAGAGAAGATCTGTAAAGAAGAATGGACCAAAATCCCTACTGAGATGTGTGCAACCCTGGTCACCAATTACAAGAAACGTCTTACCTCTGTGCTTGCCAACAATGGTTTCTCCACCAAGTACCTGGGGATCAAATACTTATTTTACTCACTGAACTGCAACTTAAAGAGGGATTCCACCAAAAAAAAAAATATTAAAAGCCAGCAGCTATAAATACTACAGCTGCTGACTTTTAATAAATGGACACTCACCTGTCCCGGGTTTCAGCGATGCCGGTAGCCGAGATCGATCGATCGGCTCTCGGCTGCTGCCGCCACCATTCTAGGTGAGGGAATCAGGAAGTGAAGCGAATCGGCTTCACTTCCCGGTTCCCTACTGCGCATGCGCGAGTCGCGCAGCGCAATAGGAAATCTCTGCGCTGTCACTGGGACCCGTGTGTGTCCCAGCAAACAGCGCAGCAGGGCAGGAAATGGCGTAGACTCCCACGGGAGTCTATGCCCGGAAGTGGGTGTAAATACCTGTCTTTGACAGGTATCTCCACCCCCCTCCCCCCCTGAAAGGTGTCAATTGTGACACCGGAGGGGGGGAGGGATCCGATCAGCGGAGGTTCCACTTTAGGGTGGAATCCCGCTTTAATATTTGTTTTATGTGTTTTTTTTCTGGATTTTTGGTTGATATTCTGTCTCTATCATTTAAAGTACACCTATGATAAAAAAATAAAGACCCTTCATTTTTTTGTAAGTGGGAAAACTTAAAAAAATCTGCAGGGGATCAAATAATTATTTTCCCCACTGTATGGCCTTGACTGAAGAGATGCATGCTATTTCCCTGGCTAGCTCCATGTTCAAAACTTTTGGGGCCACAGAGTTGAAATAAACAGGCTGATTAGAAAGTCATAATGGAAGCCAAAAACTCCTAATCTGCATACTTCTTCCAAGCCGGTGACCCATAAAGTAACCAGGCCACCAGCATTTTCACAACGGCAGGTCAACCATGGCTGCCTTCATACTCACTCAGATTTTTCCTTTAAGCCTTTATTTAGAATTCATTTTAGAGAGTCCAGTCAACTGTAACAGCACACAACATATTTAAATTCGCATTTAACGGGAAAATGATTTAGCAAAATATAAAATCCCCAAGTAGGTATGTACTGCGGCTGTAAAAAATAAAAAATAAAATAAAAAAAGTGGTCTTCTCTCATCGAGCTCCATGTTTAGGTAACAAACCTCGAGAAGCTGTCAAGAATATATTTAAATCGGATAATGAATAGCCGTATTTCCTTCCGCTGGTTAAATGAATATCTGAATTCCATTTTTTGAAAGCATAATCACTGAATAATTTATAGATTTCGCTTTCCTCCGTCCCCCTTGTGGGCAAATTTGTTGCTTTGAAACTGAGTAGCAATGAACATTAAAAAAAGGAACTGTTCAGTCAATATAACTTAATTGACAAGTTGGCTGGCGATGTCCCCACCGGCACGAGGGGGGGAAAACGGATAGGGGAATATGAGTTGTGTTGACACCATTCACCCAGGGGAAATGCTGGAGGGAACCAGAGAGTGAATCGCAGATGTGTCACCGAGCTTTGAAAGAAAATATGTAAATTGATTGTAGACTATGAAATTCCCACTTATAGACTCCAAAGTCTATACCGTGTAGCCCCCTCCTAGTTTAGAGTAGGCTGCTAGGCAAATAAAGTTAGCTCATCTGAAATCAGAGGAACATGGGGCTGATTGCTTAGGGCTGTTCAGTGTCCCGCAAGCTGCTGTTCTGCTGCTTTCCCCTGTCATCTAGAAACTTCTGGAAGTAAAGTGAGAGGGGGCGAGCAGAACAGGCAGCCTGAATATTTATGGGTCTCTGGCCAATCCCTGAGGAGATGTGTCCAGTAGGTGGTTGAGGAGCCTATACATATTCTGAGGCCTCGCAGCCGGTGTGCAGAGTTCCAGGGTACAGCCTGCTGGAGAAGTTATATTGCCAAGGGTCTGTAAACACTTGACCATCAAACCTGTAGGATCTTGTTGAACTCATTCCAAATCCATGGGCATTATTATGGCGTATCCCTAAACACAGATAAACACTTTGCGGCTATAATATCTGGCAAGGCTTCCCAGGAGATACTAGAGTGTGTCTGTAGAAATGTGTGCACATTCAACCAAATAAACAATTGTGAGGTACTGCGGTTGGATTGAAAGTCCTAACAATTGGTATTCCAATTCATCTCAAAGGTGTTCAAGGGTTGAGGTCAGGGATCGGTACAGAGTTCTGAAATGGATAAGAACTACAATCTAGCTCAAGGTTATCTGCTGCTGTTTCTAATTAAAGCGGAGGTCCACCCTGAAGTGGACCTTCCGCTCATTGGAACCCTCCCCCCCTCCGGCGCCACAATTGGCACCTTTCAGGGGGGAGGGTGTAGATTCTGCAGAAGGTACGCCCCTTTCCGCAGAATCTACGCCCCTTTCCGAAGGTCCCCCGCTGTCTGCTGGGAAACACACGGATCCCAGAGACAGCGGGGACCATCCTTATTGCGCAGCGCGACTCGCGCATGCGCAGTAGGGAACCGGGAAATGAAGCCGAAAGGCTCCACTTCCTGATTCCCATACCCAAGATGGCGGCGGCAGCACCCGAGAGACAATTGAGAGATCAGCTTCGGGTGCCGACATCGCGGGCGCGCTGGGCGGGTAAGTGTCACTATTTTAAAAGTCAGCAGCTGCAGTATTTGTAGCTGCTGGCTTTAAAAAAAAAAAACGGCGGACTTCCGGCGGACTCCCGCTTTAAAAAGTATAAATGTGCCTGCACATTAGAAGTAAACACTCTCTGAGACACTTTCAGCTCGGTTACTTCTAACTTCTGATTTATTCGTGGGCGGTGTTAATATTTTATACAGAAAGATATGTCATTGATATGTCAGTCTAATTGGTACATCTTATTGGTTAAAAGAGAAATAGAGAAACTTGATGCTTGAAGTTTGGTTGAAGCTGGTTCTCTTATCTCATATGCATTCTTCTAACGCGTGGGATGTAGGGGGTAGACGCCATCTTTAACTCCAAACAGAGAGCCAATCTGTATACTACATAATAAGTAAGGAGTTGCATAGAAACATGTATACACATAAGCAAATAGACATTTTCCGATTATCAGTATGTACATTAGATTCCTTCACAGTTCCACCACAAAACTCATCAAACTATGTCTTTATGGAGATCCTCCATGCCAAGCAATGTCCATAAAAGCATGGATGAGTGAGTTTGGGGTGGAGGAACTTGACTGGCCTGCACAAAGTCCTGACCCCCCAACCCGACAGAACACCTTTGGGATAAATTAGAGCAGCGACTGCGAGCCAGGCCTTCTCGTCCAAAAACATACCGTTATAAATTATGATGATAATGCACTAGGTCTTTGTGCCCTTTGTTCATTTACCTTCCTCAAGGATGCCTAATGCAGATAAGTGGACAACAAGCAGGCCACCATATGGACCACATCAGTAATCTCGCCGCCTTTCTATAGTTTGAAAGTTTTTAGAACTTCTTGGCAATAATGATTCAGGTGTAACGCCGACATCTTTTTTCCCCACAAATAGAGCTTTCTTTTGGTGGTATTTGATCACCTCTGCGGTTTTAATTTTTTGCGTTATAAACAAAAATAGAGCGACAATTTTGAAAAAGAAACGCATTATTTTTTACTTTTTTTCTATAATAAATATCCCCAAAAAAATATATAAAAAAATGTTTTTTTTCCTTAGTTTAGGCCGATACGTATTCTTCTACATATTTTTGGTAAAAAAAAAAAAACGCAATAAGCGTTTATCGTTTACGCAAAAGTTACAGCGTTTACAAAATAGGGATTTCCTTTATGGCATTTTTATAAATAATTTTTTTTTTTTCTAGTAATGGCGGCGATCAGCGATTTTTATTGTGACTGCGACATTATGGCGGACACATCGGACAATTTTTGGGACCATTGTCATTTTTACACCGATCAGTGCTATAAAATTGCATTGATTACTGTAAAAATTACACTGGCAGTGAAGGGGTTAACCACTAGCTGGCTAGGAAGGGGTTAAGTGAGTCCTGGGGAGTGATTCTAACTGTTAGGGGGCATGGCTACGAGTGACACGTCACTGAACACCGCTCCCGATCAGAGAGAGCGGTGATCAGTGACAGTGTCGCTAGGCAGAACAGGGAGATGCTTGTTTACATTAGCATCTCCCCGTTCTTCCTCACCATGAGACGATCAAGGGTATCCCCGTGGACTCGATGTCCTACTCACGGAGCTCGCGGCAGGGTCGTGCAAGTGACCACACGACGACAAATTCAAAGGGACGTATAGGTACACCCATTTGCACAGCCGTCCCATTCTGCCGACGTACACTACCGTTCAAAAGTTTGGGGTCACCCAAACAATTTTGTGTTTTCCATGAAAAGTCACACTTATTCACCACCATACGTTGTGAAATGAATAGAAAATAGAGTCAAGACATTGACAAGGTTAGAAATAATGATTTGTATTTGAAATAACATTGTTTTTACATCAAACTTTGCTTTCGTCAAAGAATCCTCCTTTTGCAGCAATTACAGCATTGCACACCTTTGGCATTCTAGCTGTTAATTTATTGAGGTAAGCTGGAGAAATTGCACCCCACGCTTCTAGAAGCAGCTCCCACAAGTTGGATTGGTTGGATGGGCACTTCTGGCGTACCATACGGTCAAGCTGCTCCCACAACAGCTCAATGGGGTTCAGATCTGGTGACTGTGCTGGCCACTCCATTACCGATAGAATACCAGCTGCCTGCTTCTGCTGTAAATAGTTCTTGCACAATTTGGAGGTGTGTTTAGGGTCATTGTCCTGTTGTAGGATGAAATTGGCTCCAATCAAGCGCTGTCCACTGGGTATGGCATGGCGTTGCAAAATGGAGTGATAGCCTTCCTTATTCATTTATTTAATGAAGATGCCAGTTGGGGACCTGTGAGGCGTCTGTTTCTCAAACTAGAGACTCTAATGTGCTTATCTTCTTGCTTAGTTGTGCAACGCGGCCTCCCACTTCTTTTTCTACTCTGGTTAGAGCCTGTTTGTGCTGTCCTCTGAAGGGAGTAGTACACACCGTTGTAGGAAATCTTCAATTTCTTTGCAATTTCTCGCATGGAATAGCCTTCATTTCTAAGAACAAGAATAGACTGTCGAGTTTCAGATGAAAGTTCTCTTTTTCTGGCCATTTTGAGCGTTTAATTGACCCCACAAATGTGATGCTCCAGAAACTCAATCTGCTCACAGGAAGGTCAGTTTTGTAGCTTCTGGAAGGAGCTAGACTGTTTTTAGATGTGTGAACATGATTGCACAAGGGTTTGCTAATCATCAATTAGCCTTCTGAGCCAATGAGCAAACACATTGTACCATTAGAACACTGGAGTGATAGTTGCTGGAAATGGGCCTCTATACACCTATGTAGATATTGCACCAAAAACTAGACATTTGCAGTTAGAATAGTCATTTACCACATTAGCAATGTATAGAGTATATTTGTTTAAAGTTAGGACTAGTTTAAAGTTAGCTTCATTGAAAAGTACAGTGATTTTCCTTCAAAAATAAGGACATTTCAATGTGACCCCAAACTTTTGAACGGTAGTGTATATATGTACATGCGGCGGTCGTCAAGTGGTTAAGTCCTGCTGCACACCAGTGCACAGAGCGAGGTCCATAAAGAGATGGATGAGCGAGTTTGGGGTGGAGGAACTTGACTGGCCTGCACAGAGTCCTGACCCCAACCCGATGAGGTCCATAAACACATGGATGAGCGAGTTTGGGGTGGAGGAACTTGACTGGCCTGCACAGAGTCCTGACCCCAACCCGATAGAACACCTCCCCCAGCTTTAAAAAAGCCTTGTCTAATACTCAGCTCCGCCAGCACAGAGCACTGGACTAGAAGAGCAGGAAAAATCGCCTTCACTGAAGCCTTTCCCCAAAACCTGGACTTCCGGGAAACTCAAATTTCTTGGGACAATTTCATACACAGTAAATCACGAATTCTTCTGTTTTACATGATTTGTTCGGCGTGCAGCGCAGGCTTATTGGCCTTTTATGTGTATTGATCTATTATTTATTAGAATGCTATTGCCGGGTAATTACTGGGAGATTCATATTGCTGTGGACCCCCCTCTGTGCATTTTAGGATATAATTATGATACAAAATACTGAAATCTCATTTTGTCTAAAATGCAAAACAGATTCTTCCTTCTGACTGACGAGTTATAAATTATAAAACACGGCAAAGCCGCGATCCAACTGAAACCCCCCGAGAGAGGGAGAGAGAAAACGGGATTTCATAGAAACGCTAGACATTTCCCTAGACTAAACACAATCGGGGATTTGAAGTTCAAGAATAACTCCGCTTTTGCTGAGAAAAAATAAATAAAAATACAATCCCCTCTGGGTAGACATGTGCGCTTCGTTCAGTTCCTAAACAAATTTTTCGTTATTCAGGAATTTGGATGTATCTGAATTACCAAATTAAAATAGTAACGAATTTAAACGAATCCGCAAAAAAAAACTAAAAAAAAAAATTTCAGACGAAATTCGAATTTGAATCGTTTTCAAATTCGAATACATTTTGAATCAAATTCGAATTTCAGAAGAGAATAAAATAGAATAGAAAATAAAAGAATGGAATAGAAAAGAAGATAACGGAATAGAAAATAATAGAGTAAAACTGAACAGAATACAAAATAAAAGAAAGGAAAAAAAGTAGAATAGAAAATAAAAGGATAGAATAAAAAATAAAGGAAAAAAAATAGAAAAGAATAGAGTAAAACGGAACAAAATAGAATAGAAAATAAAGGGATAGAATAAAAAATAAAGGAAAAAAAAAATAGAAAATAATAGAGTAAAACTGAACTGAATACAAACAAAATAGAATGGAAAATAAAAGAACAGAATATGATAGAGTAAAACAGAACAGAATACAAAATAAAAGAAAGGAAAAAAAAGTAGAATAGAAAATAAAAGGATAGAATAAAAAATAAAGGAAAAAAATTAAAAGAATAGAGTAAAACGGAACAAAATAGAATAGAAAATAAAGGGATAGAATAAAAAATAAAGGGAAAAAAATAGAAAATAATAGAGTAAAACTGAACAGAATACAAAATAAAAGAAAGGAAAAAAGTAGAATAGAAAATAAAAGGATATAATAAAAAATAAAGGAAAAAAATTAAAAGAATAGAGTAAAACGGAACAAAATAGAATAGAAAATAAAGGGATAGAATAAAAAATAAAGGAAAAAAAATTGAAAATAATAGAGTAAAACTGAACTGAATACAAACAAAATAGAATGGAAAATAAAAGAACAGAATATGATAGAGTAAAACAGAACAGAATACAAACTAAAAGAAAGGAAAAAAGTAGAATAGAAAATAAAAGAATAGAATAAAAAATAAAAGAATAAAATTGAAAAGAATAGAGTAAAACGGAACAAAATAGAATAGAAAATAAAGGGATAGAATAAAAAATAAAGGAAAAAAAATTAGAAAAGAATAGAGTAAAACTAAACAAAATAGAATAGAAAATAAAGGGATAGAATAAAAAATAAAGGCATAGAATATAAAAGGATGGAGTAAAATAGAACGAAACAGAATAGGAAATAAAAGAATATAATATAATAGATTAAAACAGAACAGAATACAATATAAAAGAAAGGAAAAAGTAGAATAGAAAATAAGGGGATAGAATAAAAAAATAAAGGAATAGAATAGAAAAGAATAGAGTAAAACAGAACAAAATAGAATAGAAAATAAAAGAATATAATATAATAGAGTAAAACAGAACAGAATACAAAATAAAAGAAAGGAAAAAAGTAGAACAGAAAATAAAGGAATAGAATAGAAAAGAATAGAGTAAAACAGAACAAAATAGAATGAAAAATAAAAGAACAGAATATAATAGAGTAAAACAGAACAGAATACAAACTAAAAGAAAGGAAAAAAGTAGAATGGAAAATAAAGGGATAGAATAAAAAATAAAGGAATAGAATAGAAAAGAATAAAGTCGCTGATTGCCACCGTTACTAGTAAAAATAAATAAATAAAAATATCCCATTGAAGATGCTATAACTTTTGCGCAAACCTATCAATATACGCTTATTGGGATTTTTTTTTTACAAAAAATATGTAGAATACATTTTGTCCTAAATGTGTGAAATTTGATTTTTTTCATTTTTTTTTATTGGATATGTTTCATAGCAGAACGTAAAATATATATATATATATATATATATATATATATATATTATATAATTTTATTTATTTATTTATTTATTTTTTAAATTGTGGGTTTTTTTTTTGTTTAGCGCTAAAAAAAAAACAAAAAAAAACAGAAAGGTGATCAAATACCACTAAAAGAAAGATCTATTTGTAGGTAAAAAAAGGATATCAATTTTATTTGGGTGCAGCGTCAGACGACTACATAATTAAAGTAACGCAGTGCCGTATGGCAAAAAAATGGCCTGGTCTTGAAGGGAGGGTAAATCTTCCAGAGGTCAAGCGGTTAATCAGCTCAGTGTTATAATTAGGAAATTGTCAGGGCCAGCATCCCTTTAGAAGCAATTAACCCTTATGGAGTATCTCAAGAAAAATACATTTTTTGTTGCAGGGGGTGCCTATAATTTGTACTTGTATCTTAGTGCAGACTTCTGAGAAAATCAGCGAGTAGACACGTGAAATTCATTTTGGTTCCCAATTAGTTTTTTTATCGAATTTCGACTAATTAATTAATCGTAAATATCCGATTTAACGAATACCCGTCTAACGAATTTTCGAATATTCAAAAATTCATAAATTCGTAAATTTGGAAATTCCAAAACTCTGAAATTCGGAAATCCAAAAATCCAAAAGCCAAATTTGAAAATCTGAAATAATAACAAATTAATAATAACTTAAAGGGGTTGTAAAGGTTCATTTATTATTTTCTACATAGGTTCCTTTAAGCTAGTGCATTGTTGATTCACTTACCTTTTCCTTCGATTTCCCTTCTAAATGTTTTTTTCCTTTGTCTGAATTTCTCACTTCCTGTTCCTCCTCAGTAAGCTGTTCGGTAAGCTGTTCTGGCTGACTAACCACCAGCTCGGATGATGGTGTGAAGTTTACTGAAGGAAGAAACAGGAAGTGAGAAATTCAGACAAAGAAAAAAAACATTTAGAAGGGAAATCGAAGGAAAAGGTAAGTGAACCAACAATGCACTAGCTTAAAGGAACCTATGTAGAAAATAATAAATGAACCTTTACAACCCCTTTAACTATTACCCACTATTAAATTATAGGTATTGGAATTTCTTTTCAAATTTGGCTGTTAGTGAATGTAATGAATACAAATTTACCTGAAGTTACGAATTATCTGAAATAACGAATGCCACATCTAAAAGAATGGAGTGTAATGAATTAATAATAATAAATAACAATAACAGCAAAAACTTTTTATTACTATTATTTATTATTAATTTGTTCCGTTCCATTTGTTTAGATGTGGCATTTGTTATTTAGGATCATTTGTAAACTTTGGATCAGTTCGTATTTGTTACATTCACTAACAGACAAATTTGAAAGGAAATTCCAATACCTATAATTTAATAGTTAGTTATTATTAGTCAGTTAGCTAGTTATTCTTTCGAAATTTTTGGATTTTCTGTCTTATTTTCAGATTTTCAAATTTTACGAATTGACAAATTTTTGAATTTACAAATTTTTGAATTTACTAATTTCTGAAATTAGTAAATTACGAATTTTCGAATTTACAAATTTTCTAATTTATGAATTTTTTAACTTTCTAATTTATGAATTTTTGAATTTTCTAATTTATGACTCTTTTAATTTATGAAAATTGGAAATTGGGAATTGACAAATTTTCGAATTTTTGAATTTTTTGAAATTAAAAAAATTCATAAACTAAAAAGTTTAAAAAATTCATAAACTAAAAACTTAAAAATTCGAAGATTCGCAAATTCGTAAATTAAAAAATTCATAAATTTGAATTTATAAAATTAGGAAATTAAGACTTGACGAATTTTCTAACTTACAATTTTCTAATTTATGGATTTTTTAATTTTCTAATTTATGAATTTTTTAATTTACGAAAATAGGAAATTGGGAATTGACAAATTTTCGAATTTTTTTAAATTAAAAAAATTCATAAACTAAAAAATTAAAAAAATTCATAAACTAAAAAATGTAAAAATTTGAAGATTCGCTAATTCGTAAATGAAAAAATTCATAAATTCAAATTGACAAAATTAGGAAATTAAGACTTGACGAATTATCGAATTTACAAATTTTCTAATTTATGAATTTTTTAATTTTCTAATTTATGATTTTTTTTAATTTACGAAAAAAAGGAAATTAGGAATTGACAAATTTTGAAATTTTCAAATTTTTTCAATTAAAAAAAATTCATAAATAAAAAAATGAAAACATTTGAAGATTCTCAAATTTGTAAATGAAAAAATTCATAAATTCGAATTTACGAAATTAGGAAATTAAGACTTGACGAATTTTAGAATTTACGAATTTCTCAAATTTGAAGATTGGCACTTTCGTAAATGAAAAAATTCATAAATTCGAATTTACAAAATTAGGAAATTAAGACTTGACGAATTCTCGAATTTACGAATTTTCTAATTTATGAATTTTTTAATTTTCTAATTTATGATTTTTTAAATTTACGAAAATAGGAAATTAGGAATTGACGAATTTTCAAATTTTCAAATTTTTTAAATTAAAAAAATTCATAAATAATAAAAAAAAAATTTAAGATTCGCAAATTTGTAAATTAAAAAATTCATAAATTCGAATTTACAAAATTAGGAAATTAAGACTTTTCGAATTTACGAATTTCTCAATTTACAAATTTCTGAATTTCTGAATTTCTGAATTTTTTAATTTTCGAATTGCGATCATAACGAATGACACGAAAGACGAAACAAACAAACAGAAACAAAAAAAACAAATGAAACTACTAAAACATACACATTTTTTCGGCTGTGAACATGTCTATCAGTGAGCCAATCACACAAGCAGGAAATGCCTTTTTTGGGGGGCAGTCTGTTCTTCAGCGGTGTACAGAGCGCCCCCTAGGTTTAAGATGTTCACTGAATAAGTGACCGAGGAAATGCTTGCTCCTGCCCGCAGCAGACTGATCACTGAGGAAGCAAATTCTTTCGCCTGATGGTATCGTGTAAATCCTGGTACATCTGCATTTTAGTGTTTTTAGTGTTCCTGGAATTTAGACTTAAAATTGACCCTTTAAATTGCTCTGGAAGACGGTGCCTAGAGGAGAGAACGTTGTCATTAAGTGTAATGGTGCGGATTTGGTGGCGTGTTTTATGTGCAGTCTCTGGAGCATGTAACAGCTCTGAGGATTCTGTGGACCTTCCTATTACCATTTATTTATCCATCTCAGACAGACCGTTAAGCTAACATTTGAACATAGATCCACTAAAACTGTTTAACAGATTACTAAAAAAAAATAAAAAATTAAAAGTATCACTTGTTTTATTTCCAAGTTTTAAAAGTTAGCCGTTTTGGGGGGGTAAAACACATAGTAGATTTCTCCCATAGACTTGTATAGGGTATTCCGCGGCTTTTCAAATTTGCCGCGAACACCCCAAATTGTTCGGTGAACAGGCGAACAGGCGAACAGGCAATGTTCGAGTGGAACATGAGTTTGACTCGAACTGGAAGCTCATCCCTAGACCACACCCAAGGGGGAGGTTTCCTGGAGAGCGGCAGGCATAGTCCCTGTGTTAGGTACCTGGTGTTGAAGCCCGACTTGTAGAAGGAGACCTCTCTTACAACGCTGGTTCAGGAGCCACTGGAATGGGAACAGCGGTCTCGAGAGCACAGTGGGTAGGAGTGCCTGCTGGAATAGGGCCGCTGGACTGATAGCGGAGAAGAGGTCCCCCTGGACGGCTGGACGGCTGGAAGTTGATAAAAGAGCTGAGGAATACAAGCAGCAGCTACAGGAGCGGATGAGAGGAACCACAGGCACAGCAGAACACTGAACAGGCAGCAGGCTGGAGCAGGGTCGGACAGTCCGGGTCAGTAGGCGGGCAGACAGGTGATAGCAGTAGGCAAAGAAGTGTCGGTAAAACTGGCAGAGGTCGGCAACGGAATCACAGGCAGAAGTGGTAGCGAGGTCAGACGAGCCGGGTCAGGTTTGGAGAAGGCAGAGAAGTCAGACGAAGCCGGGTCGGTAACAATAGCAGATAATCAGGTTCAGGTTCAGGTAGTCAGATGCACAGGAGCTGAGACGAAACAGCGCCGCACCAGCGCACTAGGAGAACCTTTAAGCGTTCAGTGGCGGCAAACAGCGCAAACGCGCACACGCGTGCGCCTAACGCACGCGCGCACGCCCACGCACCACCCGCGAACGCGCACGCGCCGGAAGCGCGCGCCGACGCCTGCCAGTGTGAACACGCTGAGACTCAGTTAGAGAAGAAGCACGCGTGCGCATGCGTGCACGCAGCTATGCCTGTCCATCGCTGGTGAGTCCCTGACACCCTGCACTTTCCCTATTCCTCTGGAACCTTTGCCTACTTCTAAGCACAGTCCCTGCCACACTGGGAACGTTTCCCTACACTAGCCACTTGTATAAAGTAACCCGGGAGTCTAAAATAGACTCTGCCTGACCCAAGATGGCCGCTGAGGTCACGTGGGGAAGCTGTCTTCTTGTTACATAGTTAAATAGTAGGTGAGGTTGAAAAAAGACAACCTATGTGTGTGATCATATGTCAGTATTACATTGTATATCCCTGTATGATGTGGTCGTTCAGGTGCTTATCTAATAGTTTCTTGAAACTATTGATGCCCCCCGCTGAGACCACCGCCTGTGGAAGGGAATTCCAAATCCTTGCCGCTCTTACAGTAAAGAACCTTCTATGTAGTTTAACCACATGCCGACCAGCGCACGGCGATATACGTCGGCACAATGGCACGGCTGGGCAAATGGGCATACAGGTACGCATGCTCCGACTCGATGTCCGCCGGGTGCCCGCGATCGTGTCACAGAGCCGCTGAACGGGGAGATGTCTAAGTAAACAAGGCATTTCCCCCGTTCTGCCTTGTGACATGACAGAGATCACTGCTCCTTGTCATCGGGAGCAGTGATCGCTGTCATGTGAGTGGAAGCCAACCCTCCCCACAGTTAGAATCACTCCCTAGGACACACTTAACCCCTTCATCCGCCCCTAGTGGTTAACCCCTTCTCTGCCAGTGTCATTTACACAGTAAGCATTTTTATAGCATTGATCGCTGTATAAATGCCAATGGTCTCAAAATAGTGTCAAAAGTGTACGACGTGACCGCCATGTCGCAGTCCCGATAAAAACAGCAGATCGCCACCATTACTAATAAAAAAAAAAAATAATAATAATTAAAATGCCATAAAACTATCCCCTATTTTGTAGACGCTATAACTTTTGCGCAAACCAATCAATATATGCTTATTTTTTTTTTTACCAAAAATTAAAAAATATTTTTTTTTTTCTTATTTTTTTTCTTATTTTTTTTTTTTACCAAAAATATGTAGAAGAATACATATCGGCCTAAATTGAGGAAAAAAATTAGTTTTTTATATATTTTTGGGAGATATTTATTATAGCAAAAAGTAAAAAATATTGCTTTTTTTTCAAAATTGTCGCTATTTTTTTTGTTTATAGCACAAAAAATAAAAAACGCAGGGGTGATCAAATACCACCAAAAGAAAGCTTTACTTGTGGGGAAAAAAGGACGTCAATTTTGTTTGGGTGCCACGCCGCACGACCGCGCAATTGTCAGTTAAAGCAAAGCAGTGCCGAATTGCAAAAAGTGGTCTGGTCAGGAACGGGGTAAATCTTTCCGGGGCTTAAAGGGGTTGTAAAGGTAAATGTTTTTTCACCTTAATGCATTCTATGCATTAAGGCGAAAAAACATCTCACCGTGTCGGCGCCCCCAGTCCCCCCATTTTACTTACCTCACCCCTCGAAAGTCCCCGCCGTCCTCTTCACCGCTCAGCCTGGCCGCTGATTGGCTGGAGTGGGTGGATTGAAGGCAGCGCAGCCATTGGCTCACGCTGCTGTCAATCACATCCAATGACGTGGCATGCCGGGGGGCGGGGCCGTGTGATACAGCGAGCGGCTATAGCCCGCCGGCTGTATCACGAGAGCGCGCCCGCAGGTGCTTCTCACCATGGGAGGGAGCTCGCATGAAGGTGAGAAGCACCTGTGGGAGGAAGCCGAGACAGCCACTGAGGGAGCCCAGAAGAGCAGGTTCGGGGCCACTCTGTGCAAAACGAGCTGCACAGTGGAGGTAAGTATAACATGTTTGTTATTTTAAGAAGAAAAAAAAAAATAACTTTACAATCCCTTTGAGTAGTTAAAGCGGGAGTCCGCCGGGAGTTCCGCCGTTTTTTTTTTTAAAAGCCAGCAGCTACAAATACTGCAGCTGCTGACTTTTAAAGTAAGGAGACTTACCCGCCCAGCACGCCCGCGATGTCGGCACCCGAAGCCGATCTCTCGATCGTCTCTCGGGTGCTGCCGCCGCCATCTTGGGTATGGGAATCAGGAAGTGGAGCCTTTCGGCTTCATTTCCCGGTTCCCTACTGCGCATGCGCGAGTCGCGCTGCGCAATAAGGATGGACCCGCTGCCTCTGGGATCTGTGTGTTTCCCAGCAGGCAGCGGGGGACTTTCGGAAAGGGGCGTAATCTACGCCCCTTTCCGCAGAGAGCTATCCCGGAAGTGGGTGCAGATACCTGTACTGTACAGGTACCTGCACCCCCCTCCCCCCTGAAAGGTGCCAATTGTGGCGCCGGAGGGGGGGAGGGTTCCAATGAGCAGAAGGTCCACTTTAGGGTGGACCTCCGCTTTAAGGTTAAACCTCATTTATTCTAATTTTAATGAGTGGCCACGTGTCTTGTTAAACTCCTTTCCGCCAAAAAAATGTCCTCCAATTGTGGGGCCACCAGTACGGTATTTATATATTATGGGGCCACCAGTACGGTATTTATATATTATGGGGTCACCAGTACGGTATTTATATATTATGGGGTCACCAGTACGGTATTTGTATATTGAAATCATATCCCCTCTCAGGCGTCTCTTCTCCAGAGAGAATAAGTTCAGTGCTCACAACCTTTCCTCATAACTAATATCCTCCAGACCCTTTATTAGCTTTGTTGCCCTTCTTTGTAGTCGCTCCATTTCCAGGACCTCATTCCTGGGAACCGGTGCCCAGAACTGGACGGCATAGTCCAGGTGCGGCCGGACCAGAGTCTTGTAGAGCGGGAGAATTATTGTTTTATCTCCGGATTTGATCCCCTTTTTAATGCCAATATTCTGTTTGCTTTGTTAGCAGCAGCTTGGCATTGCTGAGCCCATCATCTACTAGGACCCCCAGGTCCTTTTCCATCCTAGATCCCCCCAGAGGTTCTCCCCCCAGTCTATAAATTGCATTCCTATTTTTGCCACCCAAATGCATTATTTTACAGTTTTCTACATTGAACCTCATTTTCCCTGTAGTTTCCCCTCCCCATTCATTTGTTCAGATCTTCTTGCAAGGTTTCCACATCCTGCGGAGAAGTTATTGCCCCGCTTAGCTTAGTATCGTTTATGAACAAATTGAACAGGATTGGTCCCAGCACAGAACCCTGGGGAGACCCCACTACCCATCTCGGAAAAGGCTGCGCGATTCTGATTGGCAGAGATTTGAAAGGCTCTGCGGGGGGAAAATTGTAAATTAGCAATAAAACGCAGCGGGAGTCGAGGATCTGCGAACTGTGGAAGTTTTACGGCGCCGTGATAATCTGCTCGGCTCGAAAAGTCTAAATAGGAGACGCCATATTGCTCGGATAATGGAGCCAAAAAGAAAAAAAAAAAATCCTCTGTTTGCGTTAATCCAGCATTGCTCGGGGACCCTGGGACCGGGGATGGAGATGGTTATGGGTTCCCGAAGACAATTTGTTGGAGGTTTTTTTCCGCTGTACTCAGCACCGAAGTGATGAATTGTCACCTTACATCAGCCCCCCCCCCCCCCCCCCGGGAAGGAAGACGAGGCTCTTCCGAATGCAGACTTCATCTTGCGGCACAAGCCCGGTGGATGGTTTGTAAAAGCCGGAGCAATGGTAGAAAGATGGGCTGTAAGGCTTAAGGGTGAAGTTCAATCTGATGGTATTTTGTGTCTTTTCTGGTTCCACCTTGCTTCCCTCATCAACATCTGAAAATGTTTTAATAAAGTCTTTCCATTTTCGTGATATACCTTATGTAGTGCTTACTCACTGGAAGAGGAGAATTTGAGGGGTGATAGGGGTACGGTTTGTTCTAGGAGGAGAAAATTAGAGGGGGGGAGTTATTTGTGCTGGTGGGGGGGGGGGGGGAGGGTTTGGGGGCTCATGGGAGTTAGATTTGTCCAAGGAAGGGAAATGTCTGCTGGAATGAGGAATCTGTGCTGGGGTGATTGGGGGCAGGGGATTTGTGCTGGTAGGGGGAGTTTAGGGGCTGAGGAGAGTAGGATTTGTTCTAGGAGGAAACAGTTTAGGGGGATTTGTTCTAGGAGGGAAAATATGGGTTGGGGGGGGGGGGTATGTTGAAACAAGGGGATAGGGGAAAATGATGTAAGCTAGAAAGGGGGATTAGGGAGATTTGTGGAGGAGAAATTTAGAGGGGGAGGATTTGGGGGGGGGGGGGAGTAAGGGAGTAAGATTTGTCCAAGGAAGGGAAATGTGTGCTGGAATAAGGAATCTGTGCTGGGGTGATTGGGGGTAGGCGATTTGTGCTGGTAGGGGGAGTTTTGGGGCTGAGGAGAGTAGGATTTGTTCTAGGAGGGAACAGTTCAGGGGGATTTGTTCTAGGAGGGTAAATATGGGTTGGGGGGGATTTTTGCTGAAACAAGGGGATAGGGGAAAATGATGTAAGCTAGAAAGGGGGATTGGGGAGATTTGTGGAGGAGAAATTTAGAGGGGGAGGATTTGGGGGGGGGGGGGGGGTCACGGGAGTAAGATTTGTCCAAGGAAGGGAAATGTGTGCTGGAATGAGGAATCTGTGCTGGGGTGATTGGGGGCAGGCGATTTGTGCTGGTAGGGGGAGTTTGGGGGCTGAAGAGAGTAGGATTTGTTCTAGGAGGGAACAGTTCAGGGGGATTTGTTCTAAGAGTGGAAATATGGATTGGGGGGGGGGGGGGATTTTCGCTGGAAGGAGGGGCTAGGGGAAAATTATGTAAGCTAGGAGGGGGTATTGGGGGGATTTGTGCTGGGAAGGGGAATTTGGGGGGCAGCAGTGGGAAAGGTTTGTTCTAGGATGGGAAACTGGTGGGGCAGGGGGGCATGTGCTAGGAGGGGTGATTTGAGGGGATTTGTGCTGGAGGATGGGTGGAAGAGGATTTTTAGTTTTACTTATTAATAGTTTGGTTTATAAAATAGAAGTGGAAAAAAAAAATCAGCAGTAAAATAATAATTATATGGAGAAGGGGCATAAGGAGTTAATTAGGGCTGATTGGAGTAAATTAATGGCTAATAAGGGGCTAAACAGAGGAACATTTAAAAAAAAAAAAAATAAATACAAAATACAACTTTTTTTTACTGGACAGGTTACTTTAAACTGACTTCTTCTCCAGATCAAAGTTCATTCCTTTCATCTGTAGATGAATAAACAGATACAGAATGAAACAATGTTTATCTTTCTGTTTCAGTGGCTGATCAATGTTGTTGATAAACATAATCAAGTTGTTTTTTTTTTTTTTTTAACAGCTCCAATTTCTGGGACATGGTTTACACTTCAGCTGTCAAAGGGGAACCTCAATGACAACTGAATGAGTCATCGGTTGCTAAGGACGTGACGCCCCCGTTCCTTAAAGTGGTTGTAAACCCATTACAACCACTTTAACCTACAGGTAAAACTAGATTAAGGCTTACCTGTAGGTGCAAGAAATATCTCCCAAACCTAAAAGGCTCAAGAGATATTTGCAAGAATAGCGGCATCGGCATGCATGCAGGAGTGACGTCATACCCGGAAGTCACTCCGGGATAGATGGCGGCGTCGGAGAGGGCGAACGAGGGCCGATGTCGGTGCTTCGATCTCAGGTAAGTAATTCATAATGAGCTAGTATGCTGTGCATACTAGCTCATTATGTCTTTGCCTTGCAGGGTGTATTTACTTTACTTTACTTACTCTTTAACAACCGCATCTCTTCCTCTTCCTCCCACATCTCTGCTCTCTCTCCTTGTGCAGGGTGACCGGTCTCGTCTCCGCCACCTCCTGTAGTTTTCCGCAGGCAGCCTGTAGTGGGTGGGGCCTGCTTAGGCCCCGCCCACAGCTCTGCTCTCTCTCCTTGTGCAGGGTGACTGATCTCGTCTCCGCCCCCTCCGGTAGTTTTCTGCAAGCAGCCTGTAGTGGGTGGGGCCTAGTGGGCCTCTCCCCCATCTCTGCTCTCTCTGCTTGTGCAGGGGGACCGGGCTCGTCTCTGCCCCCTCCTGTAGTTTTCCGCAGGCAGTCTGTAGTTGGTGGGGCCTGCTGGGCCTCTCCCCTATCTCTGCTCTCTCTCCTTGTGCAGGGGGGCCAGTCTTGTCTCCGCCCCCTCCTTTAGTTTTCTGCAAGCAGCCTGTAGTGGGTGGGGCCTACTGGGCCTCTCCCCCATCTCTGCTCTCTCTCCTTGTGCAGGGGGACCGGTCTTGTCTCCGCCCCCTCCTGTAGTTTTCCGCAGGCAGCCTGTAGTGGGTGGGGCCTGCTGGGCCCCTCCCACAGCTCTGCTCTCTCTCCTTGTGCAGGGTGACCGGTCTCGTCTCCGCCCCCCTCCTGTAGTTTTTTCCGCAGGCAGCCTGTAGTGGGTGGGGCCTGCTTAGGTCCCTCCCACAGCTCTGCTCTCTCTCCTTGTGCAGGGTGACCGGTCTCGTCTTCGCCCCCCTCCTGTAGTTTTCCGCAAACAGCCTTTAGTGGGTAGGGCCTGCTTAGGTCCCTCCCACAGCTCTGCTCTCTCTCCTTGTGCAGGGGGACCGGTCTTGTCTCCGCCCCCTCCTGTAGTTTTCCGCAGGCAGCCTGTAGTGGGTGGGGCCTGCTTAGGTCCCTCCCACAGCTCTGCTCTCTCCTTGTGCAGGGGGACCGGTCTTGTCTCCGCCCCCTCCTGTAGTTTTCCGCAGGTAGCCTGTAGTGGGTGGGGCCTTCTGGGCCCAGCAGACCCCACCCACAGCTCTGTTCTCCGCACAGGCTATGTATTGCACAGTGATCATATGTATAAAATAATCTCTGGGATTACAAGGGCATTCAATGCAGACAAAGTGGATTTATATCCCTCGTGGTGATTGAGAAATGAATTGGATTACATTTTTGTTCCTGGAATTCGGCTTTAAGAAAAGGTTTATTTCCCATCGGCGTTGCATTATGTGGGTAGATATCGTATAGTATATTAGAGAGGAGGGTTGCTGGGCGACATGACAGGAAATGTTATTTTAAATGTTATTTTTAATCTTTTCTGTTTCCATGGTCTTTTCACCCGCTGTATTCTTCCTTGTTTTTCGTTATGTTCTGAATGCAGCTATATTTTTTTTGCATTGTTTGTTATCTTTACTGTCCATATAGAGCAGGCAGCCAACATTAGTAACAATCTTTCTTAGTAACAATAAGATCTTTTTGTGCAGATATTCCTTGCTGCTATCAGAGTCTTTTTAATTAAAGTGCTTGTAAACCTTCAATTTTTTATTTCTTTTTTTTTTTAATAACAATCATGCCTGTTTTTATATCTGCGCTGTGAAAGCGTTTTGACGTTGCTTTGAGTAAGGCAAAGAAACTGATTGGATGCTCAGGGACAAGCAGCCATTCAGAGGTTCTGCTTCACACAGTGAACAGCAGAAAGTGGGAGGGAAGACTGGTAAGACCTGGGCTGAGCAAATCAAAAACACTTTGATTACGTGGCTGGGATTTCCTGCCATGTAAGTGATTGGGCCGGGTGATGTCAGTGGTTGCTAAGGATGTGGCGGGTGCAAGCTCCTGCTGCTGTCTTTGCAACCACTGACAGCCGACAGCTGTCACTGTCAGGGACGTGCTGCTGGCCATAATACAGCTGAGGCTCAGAGGTGCACATAAATGGGCGTTGCGGCGCACCGGACGCGCGCCCAGACGTGCGTGCATTTTGCCACTGATCCTGACGCCAAGCGGCCTATATAAGTTCAGCAGCTGCACTAGTTGGGTGCTGTCTGATCTGCAGCTATTCCCGATGTTCCTGAATCTGCTTCTGTGCTTGACTTTTGTGATTGACCCGGCTTGTCCTGATCACGTTTGAACGTTACCTGCCCTGACCTTGGCTTGCTTCTGGACTGCGTTTACCTCCTGCCTGATCCTGTGTTGCTGACCTCTGCCTGTATCCTGACCATTCTCTGCCTGCTGTTTATACCTGCACCTGACCACTAGACATGGGCACCGTAAAAAAAATTTGTTTTGTTTCGTTCCATTTAGTTTCGTACGAAAAAAAAAAGTATTTCATAATTCATGTACGAAATTCAATTCGGATTCGTCCGAAATACTAATTTTCATTAGATTTGTAAACTTTTTGTTAAAATAATAAAAGTTCGTTATGATAAATTTATCATTATGAGGGGTCCCCACCATCCCTGTGCTGAGTTCCCAGGTCTGTACACCTGCTGTGTGTCCATTATGTGGGGTTCCCACCATCCCTGTGCTGAGTTCCCAGGTCTGTACACCTGCTGTGTGTCCATTATGAGGGGTTCCCACCATCCCTGTGCTGAGTTCCCGGGTCTGTACACCTGCTGTGTGTCCATTATGTGGGGTTCCCACCATCCCTGTGCTGAGTTCCCGGGTCTGTACACCTGCTGTGTGTCCATTATGAGGGGTTCCCACCATCCCTGTGCTGAGTTCCCAGGTCTGTACACCCGCTGTGTGTCCATTATGAGGGGTTCCCACCATCCCTGTGCTGAGTTCCCAGGTCTGTACACCCACTGTGTGTCCATTATGTGGGGTTCCCACCATCCCTGTGCTGAGTTCCCGGGTCTGGGTGTACCTCCACTGTGTCCATTATGAGGGGTTCCCACCATCCCTGTGCTGAGTTCCCAGGTCTGTACACCCGCTGTGTGTCCATTATGAGGGGTTCCCACCATCCCTGTGCTGAGTTCCCAGGTCTGTACACCTGCTGTGTGTCCATTATGAGGGGTTCCCACCATCCCTGTGCTGAGTTCCCGGGT
Organism: Lithobates pipiens; assembly: GCF_037356315.1. Lineage (NCBI taxonomy): Eukaryota > Metazoa > Chordata > Amphibia > Anura > Ranidae > Lithobates > Lithobates pipiens. The sequence goes on from NW_027507786.1 coordinate 7,361,521, forward strand.
CTGGGTGTACATCCGCTGTGCCCATTATGAGGGGTTCCCACCATCCCTGTGCTGAGTTCCCAGGTCTGTACACCTGCAGTGTGTCCATTATGAGGGGTTCCCACCATCCCTGTGCTGAGTTCCCAGGTCTGTACACCTGCAGTGTGTCCATTATGAGGGGTTCCCACCATCCCTGTGCTGAGTTCCCAGGTCTGTACACCTGCTGTGTGTCCATTATGTGGGGTTCCCACCATCCCTGTGCTGAGTTCCCAGGTCTGTACACCTGCAGTGTGTCCATTATGAGGGGTTCCCACCATCCCTGTGCTGAGTTCCCAGGTCTGTACACCTGCAGTGTGTCCATTATGAGGGGTTCCCACCATCCCTGTGCTGAGTTCCCAGGTCTGTACACCTGCTGTGTGTCCATTATGTGGGGTTCCCACCATCCCTGTGCTGAGTTCCTGGGTCTGGGTGTACATCCACTGTGCCCATTATGAGGGGTTCCCACCATCCCTGTGCTGTGCTGACTTCCTCTGATTGGTGAACAAAACACCAGTCACAATTCTGTTAATTTGGATACGAAATTCCGAAATTCGTTAACGAAATTACGGATTTCTTATGAAATTCGTAAGCATAGAAATTCCCCATAGGGTTCCCATCATCCCTGTGCTGACTTCCTGGGGTTTTAACTTTTAGGTTCTTTAACTTTTCGTAACAATTACGACTTTTCATTATGAATTCGGATTCGAAATTCGTAAACAAAGTTTCATATTTCGTACGCATAAAAATTTGTATTTTGGATTCGTACGGATGTATGAATTTCGGGAATTTTGTATGAATTTTCAATTCGTACGAAACGAATCGCACATGTCTACTGACCACCCGTTTCTGTCCTGGCTTGTCTGACCTTGCATCCAGTCTTCTGCTGGCCCTGCTCGGCATACTGCCTGGCTTCTGCTGACTATCCACCTGCTGCGTGCTGTCAGTCTTCCTGCATCTGCCGAGCATCGGCTGCCTGCTGCCTACCCAGCCCAGGGTCTGCTGTTCCTGCTTGCCACCTGCCGCTCCAGCTATCCAGCCCAACTCTGGTGACGCACCTGTTTGCACCTCCACAACATTCGGAAGATCATACAGGCACTCATACATCGCCGCGGTCTCGCGACCTCTGTCGCAATGTCAGTGGCCCCTGAGCTGTACGAGAGGCCTCCCTCTCGCGTCAGGCTCTGCCACAAGATACATGGCAGTCACGTTATACCTTCGGCATACATTCAGCATTTAGAAGAACGTCTGAACAGCCAGTAATAAGTCTGAACTTACGATTGCGTGATGATTACAGCTTATCCCTTTTTACCAGTAAAATATAAAACAACAATATCTTTATTATCATAAATATGTACAAACAAGAAACAATACTGGACTCCTGGACTATTGAAATTCAACTGCACGTTTTTGTATAAGTCACAACCTTCAAGGTTATATGCATTGACTGCTTCCCTATACCGGTAATGAGTAGAACGTGCAAACGCCCAATAGCAATTCGTAAAGATTGAGCTCCTCACAAAGACAACGGCGGCTGTAAAGAATACATCCAATTATTCAGTATAATGGATGTATCCGGTTGTCCACTGGGTCATTTTTCCACCACAATTGTATTCATACTATTTGTACTCCGACCAAGGGAATAGTACATTGAAAGCGTTTCTTGGAATATCACTTTCAGAGCACAATCCTCGGTACTCCACCATGGATAACGTATATCAAGGCTCATATAATATTGAATCGATTGAATAAATGGTCAGAATATCTCTTAGGGAACAATTGCTCATTGCTCTTGTGTACACTGGTTCCCAAAGGAATTCCTAGTTGTAATGCTCGCCTCTGTACATTAGACATGGGCGCCGTCAATAAATTTGTTTCATTCTGTTCCGTTACGATTCGTATTAAAATTAATTCGTACTTCTTATTTCGTGTCCGAAATTACGTTTAGTTTCGAATTGTTGTTAGGTTCGTTGACGTGTACGAACGTTCTTTACGATGAATTTAAAGGCAAAAATATACCTCAATATGACAGTCGATGCTGATGGAAGTTTGGTTTTTATCCGAAATACGAAATTCAGTTGAAGAATTTCCTATCCGAAATACGAAGTTTCATTAGATGAGAAAAAGAGAAGCGGATTGTCTGCCATGCACCGCTGGTCCAGTTTGCGCCTGCTCCTCCTGGGGCTGCTTATTATGAGGGGCTCCCACCATCCCTATGCTATGCTGACTTCCTCCTGGGACTGCTTATTATGAGGGGCTCCCACCATCCCTGTGCTGTGCTGACTTCCTCCTAGGGCTGTACCTCTGCTGTGCATATTATGAGGGGCTCCCACCATCCCTGTGCTGTGCTGACTTCCTCCTGGGGCTGCTTATTATCGGGGGCTCCCACCATCCCTGTGCTATGCTGACTTCCTCCTGGGGCTGTACCTCTGCTGTGCATATTATGAGGAGCTCCCACCATCCCTGTGCTGTGCTGACTTCCTCCTGGGGCTGCTTATTATGAGGGGCTCCCACCATCCTTGTGCTATGCTGACTTCCTCATGGGGCTGTACCTCTGCTGTGCATATTATGAGGTGCTCCCACCATCCCTGTGCTGTGCTGACTTCTTCCTGGGGCTGCTTATTATCGGGGGCTCCCACCATCCCTGTGCTATGCTGACTTCCTCCTGGGGCTGTACCTCTGCTGTGCATATTATGAGGAGCTCCCACCATCCCTGTGCTGTGCTGACTTCCTCCTGGGGCTGCTTATTATGAGGGGCTCCCACCATCCCTGTGCTATGCTGACTTCCTCATGGGGCTGTACCTCTGCTGTGCATATTATGAGGTGCTCCCACCATCCCTGTGCTGTGCTGACTTCCTCCTGGGGCTGCTTATTATGAGGGGCTCCCACCATCCCTGTGCTGTGCTGACTTCCTCTTGGGGCTGCTTATTATGAGGGGCTCCCACCATCCCTGTGCTGTGCTGACTTCCTCCTGGGGCTGTACCTCTGCTGTGCATATTATGAGGGGCTCCCACCATCCCTGTGCTTTGCTGACTTTCTCCTGGGGCTGCTTATTATGAGGGGCTCCCACCATCCCTATGCTGTGCTGACTTCCTCCTGGGGCTGCTTATTATGAGGGGCTCCCACCATCCCTATGCTGTGCTGACTTCCTCCTGGGGCTGTATATCTGTTGAGGTTATGCCCCCGTACACACAAGCGGATTTTCCGTAGGGAAAAAACTTGTATGGTTTTCCAAAGCTTGGCTTGCATACACATGGTCACACAAAAGTTCTCCACGGTGACGTACAACACTACGACGAGCCGTGAAATTAAGTTCAATGCTTCCGAGCATGCGTTGAATTGTTTCCGAGCATGCGTAGGAATTTTGCACATTGGAATCGGTACAGGCGATCTGAACTTTTTCCAGCCTAAAAATTGAGAACCTGCTCTCAATCTTTTGCTGGCGGGAATTCCGCCAGCAAAAGTCCGATGGAGCGTACACATGGTCGTAATTTCCGACAAAAAAAAAAGCTCTCATTGGGCTTTTGCTGGCGGAATTTCCGATCGTGTGTACGGGGCATAAGGCAGGCGTCCCAATTCCTACTGGTAATATAGTGTATTTTTCCACTTTCCTTATATCATTATCTGACTGAGCTAAGGTGTTGCAAAAACAAAAGTAAAAAAGTACTCTGCAGTGAAAAAAAAAAATATATATTTTTTATATAAAGATAAAGAACAGCTTTTGGCAGATCTACAGGCGTAAATCCGGCTCAGACATCAGCGCAATATTCCTCCTTTCATCAGATGTCGGAGCCGCTGTGGGTGGCGGAGGTGAAAATTTTCTTCCCTTTAGAATCACCACTCGGAAATTGTTACGGACCGTTCCCTCTGTGTGTCTGTACATCTATTTGTCACACGTTTGAGATTCCTATCATAACTCCGCTATCTGTACTGTGCCCGCTCTCACAAAACTTCATTAAATTTATCGGCGGCGGTGTGGTGGCGCTGAACTCCGATGTCATTTCTGCTACAAATTTTAATCGCTTGGAAGTTTCAATTTCCGTTGAAGCCATTTTCTCAGCTTGCCAGTTTCCAGGCGCTTTGACCGGCGGCGGCGGCCAGTAAAAATCACCAAACGCGGCGCAGTTTATCAACGGGAACAGACTTATCTCCTCGGAGTGGCATCTTTAATTGTATCCAGATGGTTCCTTGTCTCTGCAGAAGGCTGGATTCAGCCGTATTCTCGCGGCTCAGAGAACTCTGGAGATGATACAATGTTATAATATGCAAGTTACTTAGATATGTGAAAAATTGATTCTTCCGCAACCATAGCAACCAGATTTAGGCTTTTTTTATTCAATAATAGGAAAAGAAGATGTCACTGGGTGCTATGGGTTACGGCACCTCACCCTCATCCTTACCCCTCTCTGTCTTTCTCACCATTCCTCTCTTTCGTGACCCTCCTCTCTATTAACCACATCAATAACGGGCACTTTTTTTTTTTTTTTTTACATGTGACCAGCAACAGAGGACTAGAAGCTCCTCCTGTCACTATTGAAAATGAAAAAGAACAGCACTCATAATGCCACTCATAATGCCACATCCTTAAATTAGAGGGGGGGAAAAAAAGGAGTACTAGAAGAAGTAGCCAAAGGTTGGACTTTTAAGGTAAGGAAACAATAAAAAAAAAAATTTATTGAAAAAAAAAAAGTACATGATTACAGTATTCAAAAAATAAAAAATCATATGAGAATGCTACAATTTGTTACAATGAGCCCTTGTATGTCTACGCGTTTCGCCGTAAGGCTTCTTCGTCCTGAAGAAGCCTTGCGGCGAAACGTGTAGTCATTCAAGGGCTCATTGTAACAAATTGTATCGTGAATCAAATTGTATCAAGAACCAAAGCATCGTTTAACCACTTCAATACTTGCCATTTTCACCCCTTTCCTGCCCAGGCCAATTGTCATGGTTATGCAGTGATCTTCCTGTGTTTGCTTACCTCCCCTCATGTGTTCAGACTAAGAGGCCAGCCACTTCCACCTGGTGGTTTTTATAACCTCTCCTCTAAGCATGGCTCCACCCCAGGCCCTATCAGGGAGCCCTATATTAACCTGTGCACTGCAGGCCATCAGTGCTGATCAACCATTGTGTATTCCTTTGTGTGTTAGTTTCCTGTTTCTTGCCGTGTGCTCTTCTACTGTTTTCCGTTACCGACTTTGGCGTGTCTTTGACTATCCCTGTTTGCCTGTGATCCTGACCTTTTGGCGTGTCCCCGACTATTCTTGTCTGCTTGTGGCCCCGACCTTGGCTTTGTCCCTCACCATCCCTATCCTCCTGTTGCCTACTGTGGGTGTGAGCTGGGGGACCCTGGGGGTCGCGACCTGGAGCCAGTTGCAGCCAAGTCCATCCTCACCACCAGAGGCGCTGGTGAACACCTGCTAGCTCTTAGACTTCCGCGCCCCAGGGAATCTTACGCTCTGACCCCAGTGGGATCTGTCCCCCGTCTGGAGCAGTCAGCCGTAGGGTCCACAACCTTGCGGTGCACTCCTGATCCCTACGGTGTGCACCTGTCACCTCGCCTCAAGGTGACCTGACACCAATTTTCAGTTTTCAGCTCTGTCGCATTTTGAATGACAATTGCGCGGTCATGCAACACTCTACCCAAATAACATTTTTATAATTTTTTTTCCCCAGAAATTGAGCTTTGTTTTTGTGGCATTTGATCACCTCTGCGGGTTTTATTTCTTGCGCTATAAACAAAAGAAGAGCGACAAGTTTGAAAAAAATCACTATATTTTTAACTTTTTGCTATAATAAATATCCCAATAAAAAAATAAAAATAATAATAGTGTTTTCATCGGTTTAGGTCGATATGTATTCTTCTAAATATTTTTTGGTTTGCGCAAAAGTTATAGCGTCTACAAAATAGGGGATATATTTATAGCATTTTTATTATTTTTTTTACTAGTAATCTTAATCTGCGATTTTTATCAGGACTTCGACATTATGGCGGACACATCGGACACTTTGAACACTATTTGGGAAACATTGTCATTTATACAGCGATCAGTGCTATAAAAACTGCGGCTACTGGTTGGCAAGAGCTTGAGCTTAACAGCCGGCAGTCCTTCACCCTGTATCTTGGTTGCATTCTGCCGCATGTAGTAAGCGCAAATTTTGCGTGCGCCCAAGTGAGTTGTCTCAATAGGCGTATGCAACCGATGTATGGCCATTTATTATAAATACAGTGCCTTGCGAAAGTATTCGGCCCCCTTGAGCTTTTCAACCTTTTGCCACATTTCAGGCTTCAAACATAAAGATATAAAATTTTAATTTTTTGTGAAGAATCACCAACAAGTGGGACACAATTGTGAAGTGGAACGAAAACTATTGGATAATTTAAACTTTTTTAGCAAATAAAAAACTGAAAAGTGGTGCGTGCAAAATTATTTGGCCCCTTTACTTTCAGTGCAGCAAACTCACTCCAGAAGTTCAGCGAGGATCTCTGAATGATCCAATGTTGTCCTAAATGACTGATGGTGATAAATAGAATCCACCTGTGTGTAATCAAGTCTCTGTATAAATGCACCTGCTCTGTGATAGTCTCAGGGTTCTGTTGAAAGCACAGAGAGCATCATGAAGACCAAGGAACACACCAGGCAGGTCCGTAATACTGTTGTGGAGAAGTTTAAAGCCGCATTTGGACACAAAAAGATTTCCCAAGCTTTAAACATCCCAAGGAGCACTGTGCAAGCGATCATTTTGAAATGGAAGGAGTATCAGACCACTGCAAATCTACCAAGACCTGGCCGTCCCTCTAAACTTTCAGCTCAGACAAGGAGAAGACTGATCAGAGATGCAGCCAAGAGGCCCATGATCAATCTGGATGAACTGCAGAGAACTACAGCTGAGGTGGGAGAGTCTGTCCATAGGACAACAATCAGTCGTACACTGCACAAATCTGGCCTTTATGGAAGAGTGGCAAGAAGAAAGACATTTCTCAAAGATATACATAAAAAGTCTCGTCTAAAGTTTGCCACAAGCCACCTGGGAGACACACCAAACATGTGGAAGAAGGTGCTCTGGTCAGATGAAACCAAAATCAAACTTTTTGCCCACAATGCAAAACGATATGTTTGGCGTAAAAGCAACACAGCTCATCACCCTCAACACACCATCCCCACTGTCAAACATGATGGTGGGAGCATCATGGTTTGGGCCTGCTTTTCTTCAGCAGGGACAGGGAAGATGGTTAAAATTGAGGGGAAGATGGATGCAGCCAAATACAGGACCATTCTGGATGAAAACCTGTTGGAGTCTGCAAAAGACCTGAAACTGGGAAGGAGATTTATCTTCCAACAAGACAATGATCCCAAACATACAGCAAAATCTACAAAGAAATGGTTCACAAATAAACGTATCCAGGTGTTAGAATGGCCAAGTCAAAGTCCAGACCTGAATCCAATCGAGAATCTGTGGAAAGAGCTGAAAACTGCTGTTCACAAACGCTCTCCATCCAACCTCACTGAGCTCCAGCTGTTTTGCAAGGAAGAATGGGCAAGAATTTCAGTCTCTCGATGTGCAAAACTGATAGAGACATACCCCAAGCGACTTGCAGCTGTAATCGCAGCAAAAGGTGGCTCTACAAAGTATTAACGCAAGGGGGCCGAATCATTTTGCACACCCCACTTTTCATTTTTTTTATTAGTTAAAAAAGTTTCAAAAATCCAATAGATTTCGTTCCACTTCACAATTGTGTCCCACTTGTTGGTGATTCTTCACAAAAATAAAAATGTTATATCTTTATGTTTGAAGCCTGAAATGTGGCAAAAGGTTGAAAAGTTCAAGGGGGCCGAATACTTTTGCAAGGCACTGTATAATGTTTGGGGTTCGTAAGTACTTTTCTGGAAAAAAATACTGATTGTAACATATAAACAAAAAGTGACAGAAAAGGCCTGGTCTGGATGTGGGTAATCAGTGCAGAGCAAATGCTCGAGTCTCTCGTGGCCAACCCTCCTACCTACCATTGATATGCTTCTCCATGTTTCAGTTCACGTGCGGAAGCCCTAAGAAATATTGCTTCTGGGTATTGGGGTGCGTGTGATCTCCCATTACTCCTAGATTGCAGTCATCAGGAGTGAGGGAACAAACACCAAGACCAAACACTGTCATGCCGGGAAGAGGAGAAGGTCATAAGCCCTGTGTAAGCTCCAACACTGATCGACACCTGAGCCTACACAGGTGCTCTGCAATCAGATGAGCGGAGGGAGCATGGGGAAGGAAGGTGATCTGTCAAGGGAACCTGTCATTTTACCCTAGATTGACAAAGTCATACACTATTTTGAAAGTTCACAACATCGTCCCCATCTACATCACCAACCACATCTGCAGATATCGCCCAAATCATCCCCTCCACGCTCTGAGGACCTCCTGCTCTCTAGCTCCATTGTTACCTCCTCCCATGCTCACCTTCAAGACTTCTCCAGAGCCTCTCCCATCCTCTGGAACTCCCTGCCCCAGTCTGTCCGATCAACCCCTACCCTGTCCACCTTTAGGAGATCCCTGAAAACTAATTTATTCACGGAAGCCTATCCCACACCCACCTAACACCCAACTCTGTGCATCTAAGGGAGATTGTACGGATTATAAGACTCGCAACCGGAAAGAGGCTCTAGCAGTACCAGGACAGGTTTGACCACCGCCCAGGACAAGGATATGGAACTGCACCCCCTCCCCTGCTGCCAATGCATGACATAGAATAGGTGTATTGCCTTGAACCCATTCTCTGCCTACTTGCTCCAGCTGCCTATGGTTGGCATAAAGTGTGCTCTGCACATGCGTAGATGGAAATTGCACATGCACAGTGTGTTTTTCGTGTCACTTGTGGGGAAATGAGAATGTTGGAGGACGGTGTGACAGTAGTCACCCTAGGACCAAACATGAATCTGTGGACCACTGATGTCCAGCCACTGAACTGAAGTACGTGATAAGGAGGTGCCCTCCTACAACTGTGCCTGGGGCGGCTGTCCCTCCTGCTCACCCCTTGTCCTGGCACTGGGCTCTAGTACCAAATATTGGTGTTGTCTCTTGAATTAACGGCACACAGCAGTAGGTAAGGATGCCAAGATTTGACCACACCTGCTCACTTCTATTAATGGGAAACCTCCAAAAGATCCTAGATACCCCATTTGTTAAGGACCCCCTCCCCCAGACAAGTGGAGCTTACTCCTCAGCTTTACCTGTATTGTTAATAAAAATAAAAGGATAGGGCGCGCTATGGAATTTGTTTAACAGAGAGTATATATAATATAATGTAATGTAGGTAAGAGCAGCCTCTATTTTGTTTCCGTCCTAATGGATGGAACAATAAGAAAAGTGAGGTAGAGAAAATAGATATGGCGCTATACCTTTTTGGACTCACTAAATATAAATATAATAGAAATGTACAGATTTTTCAGCTTGCTGGCTAATGGTTTTAAACTCTAAAGAATCCTGAATGAACCAAGATATACTGGAATGATAAACCCAATAAATAATGTATCAGTCAATATTAAATTGTGAATACAAAAATAAATATAAATTTTCCAGCGTGCTGGTTAATAAATTAATATAAAAATAAGGGTGAAAATAGGAATTGGAATAAAAAAAATATATATATATATAAATGTGAATTACACAATAAATGAATTAGATGCCTAAAATAAATGATGCTATGTATGCTAAACTCAATCTATAATCAACAGTGAAACTTTAAAAAATATACTAAAAAATACCCAATGTGCCTGTGACTGTGGTGATGGCGTAACCAAGAGCTTTGGTATACAAATTCAATCAAATAACCATAAAGCAAAAACCAAAAAATTCAAATTTGTACAATTGTGAAACACAAGTGAAAAAATGAAATATGAAAAGTGCAACAAATATATACACACTGTGTTAAGTTTAGAAAAATTCCCAATTGTAGATATGAAAATTGGGAAAAAATACAAGAAAAATTTGAGATATTAGTCCATAATATAAAAAATATAAAAAATATAAGAAATAGAGATTTAGTCCATAATATAAAAAAATAGAAATTAGATAGTGAAAAAAAGAGAGATTTTCTATGTATAGAAGAGGAATGGAGGGAGTAACTTCGCTTATCCGTTCGTGTTTATGAATTTTGCTCTCACCAGAAATATGACCCCGTCCGGGGTGGATCAGCCTCCACAGTATAAGCCACTGTGTCGCTTCTTGGGCTGTCTTTGCTTAAAAGCTGGGGAGATCCCTCGTTCCTCCGTGGGGATGTTGTACCTGGAACACCCTGTTGCTATGCAGAAGTCCTAATCTGCCTTGTTCCTCCACCGCGGAGGAGGAAAAATATTCTTCTATACATAGAAAATCTCTCTTTTTTTCACTATCTAATTTCCATTTTTTTATATTATGGACTAAATCTCTATTTCTTATATTTTTTATATTTTTTATATTATGGACTAATATCTCAAAATTTTCTTGTATTTTTTCCCAATTTTCATATCTACAATTGGGAATTTTTCGAAACTTAACACAGTGTGTATATATTTGTTGCACTTTTCATATTTCATTTTTTCACTTGTGTTTCACAATTGTACAAATTTGAATTTTTTGGTTTTTGCTTTATGGTTATTTGATTGAATTTGTATACCAAAGCTCTTGGTTACGCCATCACCACAGTCACAGGCACATTGGGTATTTTTTAGTATATTTTTTAAAGTTTCACTGTTGATTATAGATTGAGTTTAGCATACATAGCATCATTTATTTTAGGCATCTAATTCATTTATTGTGTAATTCACATTTATATATATATATTTTTTTTATTCCAATTCCTATTTTCACCCTTATTTTTATATTAATTTATTAACCAGCACGCTGGAAAATTTATATTTATTTTTGTATTCACAATTTAATATTGACTGATACATTATTTATTGGGTTTATCATTCCAGTATATCTTGGTTCATTCAGGATTCTTTAGAGTTTAAAACCATTAGCCAGCAAGCTGAAAAATCTGTACATTTCTATGATATTTATATTTAGTGAGTCCAAAAAGGTAAAGCGCCATATCTATTTTCTCTACCTCACTTTTCTTACCTGTATTGTTACCTGTATTGTTCCTTATTCTTCTGCTCCAGGTTCCTCTCCTCAGGCCAAATCAGACATCCAGGCCTCACCTAGGAGCAGGGCCGCTGATAGAAATCATGGGGCCCCGTACAGCCTACGTGACGGGGCCCCCTTCAGTTCCACGCTTGGCCCTGCCCCTGGTCCCTCCTTAAGGCTGGGTTCACACCATAGCGATGCGGGAACGCTGCAAATCCGCGGCGTTTTCCCGCATCGCATGCCTCCCGCCGGCAGTTCACACTGCCCTATGCGGACTGCTGGGAGTGTCAATGAAATGTTAATGACACCCCCAGATCCGTCTGCATATCGCAGTGCGATCTGCCGACTCGCACAGGAATCGGATCGCATGGTGTGAACACCCATGCGATCCGATTCTGCTGCGGACCAAAAAAAGGGTCCCGTGCGAGTTTGCGGCGGGAGCGATGCGAATTCAGCCATACTATCTGTATGGCTGAACTCGCATCGCTACAGAGATCGGATGTGATTTGCACTGCAGTGCGGTGCGAATCACATCCGGATCTCCCACCCGCAGCAGTGTGAACCCAGCCTTAGCCCCACTCCTGGCCCCTCCCCAGACCTTGCCTTGAAAAAAAGTGCAGACTTGTCTACAAGTGATATTTATTTTCTTGTGGTGGTATTTGGTCACCTCTGCGGTTTTTACTTTTAAAAAAAACAAAAAAATAAAAACTATTTTGAAAAAAAAACAAAAACACACGTGTATATATATATATATATATATATTTATATATATATATATATATATATATATATATATATATATATATATATATATACACACACACACATATATATATATATATATATATATATATATATATATATACACATATGTATATATATATATATATATATATATATATCCACATATACATATATATATATATATATATATATATATATATATATATCCACATATACATATATATATATATATCCACATATATATATATATATATATATGTATATATATATATATGCTGCTGCAGTAGTATTAGTAGATCTCGAATCAACACACCTGGCCCCAGGAGTCACTTTTTCCATGATCTTGCTGCTGCCTAGAGTGCCGGTGTCCATAAACTACTCCAGTCATGCCAGCTGCTTCTTTTTTTCTTCTGCCACTGGCGACCCCGCTCGCTTCACTGCTTCAGAGCAGAGGGAGAGGAATTACGCCGTGGCGCCAGGAAATGACATGCTGGCCGGGACTTGAGCCAGCATGAGGAGCGGGCGCGGAAGAGACATTCTTCCGCGCCCGAAATAGAAAAAATAGTCCCTCCCCCTGTCGCCACCTGCAGATACTGAGCTCAAAATAAAAAAAAATAAAAAACTCAAAAAGTAACAGGGGGGAAGGGGAGGATGAAGCAGACAGATGTTTGGTCATGGTGGCTGGAGGATTTTTTATTTTTTTTTCATATCAATTAGTTCTGTGGACAGGTTTCCCGGGCCCCCCCTGCTGGCCAGGCCCGGTACAACAGGGCCAGTTGTACTGGCCTATCAGCGGCCCTGCCTAGGAGCACAAACACTAAACAACGAGAAGAACCAGATTCCTGCTTGACCTAGAATCCATTATCAAGCTTTCTGTGATTTCTGTCTAACATCCTTCATAACGACAGAACGATTAGAACTGTTATGGGCTATTGGCGAGCCTTTCAGGCTTTAAACTCTTCTTCTGGGCAATTTGTGGGTCCTTTATAGCAGTGGTTCTCAACCTCAGTCCTCGAGTACCCCCAAAGGGCTATGTTTTGGGAACTTCCCTTAAATAAAATAGCTCTCATGAATACCATGTCATTGATATTGATTTAAAGCAGCTGTGCAAAGTAAAGGAAAACCCGAAAACATGGCCCGTTGGGGGTACTCGAAGACAGAGGTTGAGAACCGCTGCTTTATAGGATTATTCATGCTTCTTGTTAGCACAAATCATTTGGCTGCCATCTTCAAACGAGGATCCTGAAGAAGCAAATGTAGAGAAATGTGTTGATTTCACACACTTGTATTGTTTATATTTGTCTGTCCAACCTTATCACCCCTTTTCCATGATGTGGTTTTAATAAGATAGCATATTTTAATGTGACATAATAATCTATGTTTTTATGACGTGAGTTTTTTTGTACGGTATTTTTGTTTTTCTCTCATTGGCCTGGCACATTCAAAGTCCCTATCCATTTGGCATGGTTCCCTCCCCTACAGGGAAAAATATTTTGTGGTTTGGCATGCTAATTAATGGGATGGTGCCACCATGAGAATACATTTATGTCTTTATTGGATTCACACTCCTTTCACTATCTATTATTCTGAATGCAGCGAAAGTATTAATTCCAAAATATTGGAAATCAAAGAAAATACCAACTATGATGGAATGGTTTAGAGAAGTAGATAAAACCAGATTAATGGAAGAGTTGATACATTTACATAATGATTCTTATACAAGATTTTATGAAATCTGGAGAAGTTGGATTGAATTTAAACAGTCTTCGGTTTATATAAATTATGTACAACTGTGGTCAAAAGTTTTGAGAATGACACAAATATTCATTTTCACAAAGTCTGCTGCCTCAGTTTTTATGATGGCAATTTGCATATACTCCAGAATGTTATGAAGAGTGATCATATGAATTGCAATGAATTACAAAGTCCCTCTTTAGTAGGAAAATTAATCCCATAAAAAAAACATTTCCACTGCATTTGTGAAGAAGACTTCATGGCGCCCAAGTCCAGCAAGCGCCAGGACCAGGGCAGGACTTACCATTGGGCTTGACTGGGCTCAAGCCCATGGGCCCCGTCCAATAGGGGGCCCCGCAGGGCAAGCCAAGATACATAGCCGAGTGTACTCAGCTCGGTTCCGCTCACAGTCATGCCCAGTCCCGCCCTATGATGGACATAACACAGGGACTGGGTGTGACCGTGAGCCGAGCCGAGTACACTTGGCTACTCTTGGCTCCGATCGGGACTGCGAGAGGACCCAAGAGCCGCCGAGAGGACCCGAGAGCCCCTGAGAGCCACAGAGAGCCGCGGAGAGCTGCCAAGAGCCACCAAAAGGACCCGAGAGCCGCGGAGAGCTGCCAAGAGGACCCGAGTGCCGGCGAGATGCACAGGACTCTGTATGTCAGTGGCGCCATATGTAAACTTCAAGACTGCAATAACAAGGCTGCAAATGACAAGGCTACACTGACAAGGCTGCAATCACACTGGACAAGGCTGCAATCACACTGGACAAGGCTGCAATCACACTGGGCAAGGCTGCAGATGGATGGGCAAGGCTGCAGATGGATGGGCAAGGCTGCAGATGGACACTGATAAGGCTGCATTGATGGGCATTTAAATGTAAGTTTTTTTACTTAAACTTCCTTCCTAAAAGTTTTTTTCCTTTAAAATTCCCTCCTAAACTTGCGGTGCGTGTTATACGTTGGCGTGTGTTATACACCGATAAATACGGTAATGTATAGAAGGTACGGCCTGAAAGTGACTCAAGCCCAGGGGCCCCCACCACCCAAAGTCCTGCCCTGGCCAGGACCGTCTCATGCAGTTAATTTAGCTGCGGGATTGGGGGCACCACCAATGCAGAGCTTGATCAGGGATGGCATCAGGCAGGTGTGGGGACATCGGCACGCACAATGAGGAGAAGACTTTTGGAGGATGGCCTGGTGTCAAGAAGGGTAGCAAAAAAGCCACTTCTCTGCAGGATAAACATTAGGGACAGACTGATATTCTGCAAAAGGTACAGGGATTGGACTGCTGAGGACTGAGGTAAAGTCATTTTCTCTGATGAATCCCCTTTCACATTGTTTGGGGCATCCAGAAAAAACCTTGTCCGCAGAAGAAACGTTGAGCGCTACCATCATTCTGAGGCCATTCATGTGTGGGGGTTGCTTCTCAGCCAAGGGAATGAGCTCACTCACAATTTTGCCTAAGAACACAGCCATAAATAAAGAATGGTACAAAAAGATCCCCGAGAGCAACTTCTCCCAACCATCCAAGAACAGCTGAGGTGAGGAACAATGCCCTTTTCAGCATGATGGAGCTTCTTGCCATAAAGGAAAAGTGATAACTAAGTGGCTTGGGGAACAAAATATCGAAATTCTGGGTTCATGGCCAGGAAACCTTCCAGGTCCGTCTTTAAGGCAGGGCAAAAGGGGCAGCTGCCCTGGGCCCTGTCATTGTTGTGGGGCCCAAAGCAGCTGCCTCATACTTTTAAACTATCCCAGTTTAAATTCCCTCATCCCTTGAGGTTTTAGTTCCGTTCTATGTCCTGATATCTCAGTGCGAAGTTCTGTTACTAATGCTGCCCAGCTCTGCCCTGTTGTGTACAGATGACTCACCTGCAGACCCTGTGTTTACATGTAAATACCAGCATTGATATGTAAATAGCAGCAATTAAATGTAAATAGTGTCAGAACGGCAGCATTTATATGTAAATAGAGGTGGTATTCATATGTATGTCATGCCCCCCTGAGGCCATATGCATCATTACCTATACTGACTGCTGCCCACTGGGGAGGTAAAGGGGCATGCTTGAAAGCCCTGTCTACAACTGTGGTCATTAAGCCTACCATCAGCCTGTTCTGCAAAGGTAAGCAAATTGGGGGGGGGGGGGGGGTAGTGTGTAGAGGTAGGCAGAGAAGGAATTACAGTTTGGGGTGCACAGGTGAGCAAGGAGGGTATGTATGGAGGTAAGGAAGGTGGGTGCAAAGATGAGCAGAGGAGGCAGGTAGAGTTAAAGGGGAGGGGGACTGGAGGGGAGAGGATGGGGGAGGTTTGGGGTGCAGAGGTTAGCATGGGTTTTAGGATGCAAAAGTGTACCGACAGGATGTAGGTCACGTGTAGGGCAGCCCATTCACTTCAATGGGCTGCTCTATGTTACAAATGCGGAAGAATGTCCCAAATCCTTTTTCAAAATCACACGGTGCCAAGGCATATGTCATCAGATGCATGAGGGTGTCATTAACAATTAATGACACTTCTGTGTATCTGCTAAAGGGCAGCACATTTCTGTGGTGTCAGGAAAGTGATTTTGCATGCATTCCCGACACACAAATTCGGAACGCAGGCTAAATGTCTCAGTTACATTGGTGGTCAGTGTAAATCTTCTCATTACATTGGTGCTTGGTGTAGAGTCCTTTCATTTACACTATTGGCCAGTGTGTCAGGGCTGGCTTAGCCCTTCCTCCTCTGGGCTGGCCGCTCAGCTGTCGGTTAATTGCCAGCTCTCTTCTCTCCCCACAGTCACCAGCTGTTTCCGATGATGCTCGTCTGGCCTGCCTATTTAAAGTCTTCCAGCTCATTTCTCCATTGCCTTCATGTTTGGTCACATCACTAGGAACCATCTCCTGCTGTTGTTTCAAGACTGATTACCCAATCTGGTTTATGAACCTTGGACTGGCTGACTACCCAATCTGGCTACTGGACTCTGGCTTGCTTGACTATGCATTTTCCTATTTACCTTTTTATTTTTATTAATAAACAAGTGTGATTTGATTGTACTTCTGTCTCTGTCTGTTTCATGGTTCCTGACACAGTGTGAGTGTCCCCCTTACAACTGGGAATGATTCTATTACATTAGTGGTCAGTGTAAACCCCTATTACATTGGTGGCCAGTGTTGAAACTTCTCTTTAGTTTGGTAGGCAGTAAAAAAAAATAGCATTGCCATTGATCACACCCTCCACTCCCCCAGCACTGCCACTGATCCCAGGAGTCCTCAGATCCCTAGTAGTTTTCTGTCTATTAATGGGTCCCTTCACCTCTAGGCTTGTGCAATTCGTTTCGTAACGAATCTAAATTCGGCCGAATTTTGCATCTTTCGGACATTCGGATGCATCCGAATGTCCGAATAAAAAACGAATAACAACGAATACGAAAGAAATATAACGAATGAATTCGAATGAATTCAAATGAATTTGGTAATTCTTTAAAGATCCAATGAAACAAAAGGTCAGCTCAAAGTAAATCTTATAGTCCAATCAGCTAATTAATTTTGTGTCAGAGGTTGGATTACTGGCAAAGTGCATTCCTGAGAACTGAGTTAGAAGGGTGTTGTATTGTATTTGAGCCGAGGAGAAGAGACGTTGTCATTGTGTGTGTTAAAAGATTCCATAAACAAACGACTTTCCAAACTACGAATCACTACGAATCACTACGAATGTCTATACATACATAAATATCGAATTTCAACGAATACGAACGAATGAATTCGACACTCTACGAATAATAACGAATTATCCGAAAACATATTAACGTAACATAACGAATATAACAGAACGAAATTATGTATTTTTACGAATGACAACGAACCGAAACTAAACGAAAGTGCATTCCTGAGAACTGAGTTAGAAGGGTGTTGTATTGTATTTGAGCCGAGGAGAAGAGACGTTTTCATTGTGTGTGTTAAAAGATTCAATAAACAAACGACTTTCCAAACTACGAATCGATGCATCCGAATGTCCGAATAAAAAAAAATAACGAATAACAACGAATACGAAAGAAATATAACGAATGAATTCAAATGAATTCAAATGAATTTGGTAATTTTTTAAAGATCTAATGAAACAAAAGGTCATCTCAAAGTAAATCTTATAGTCCAATCAGCTAATTAATTTTGTGTCAGAGGTTGGATTACTGGCAAAGTGCATTCCTGAGAACTGAGTTAGAAGGGTGTTGTATTGTATTTGAGCCGAGGAGAAGAGACGTTTTCATTGTGTGTGTTAAAAGATTCAATAAACAAACGACTTTCCAAACTACGAATCGATGCATCCGAATAAAAAAAAAACGAATAACAACGAATACGAAAGAAATATAACGAATGAATTCGAATGAATTCAAATGAATTCAAATGAATTTGGTAATTCTTTAAAGATCTAATGAAACAAAAGGTCAGCTCAAAGTAAATCTTATAGTCCAATCAGCTAATTAATTTTGTGTCAGGGGTTGGATTACTGGCAAAGTGCATTCCTGAGAACTGAGTTAGAAGGGTGTTGTATTGTATTTGAGCCGAGGAGAAGAGACGTTGTCATTGTGTGTGTTAAAAGATTCAATAAACAAACGACTTTCCAAACTACGAATCACTACGAATCACTACGAATGTCTATACATACATAAATATCGAATTTCAACGAATACGAACGAATGAATTCGACACACTACGAATAATAACGAATTATCCGAAAACATATTAACGTAACATAACGAATATAACAGAACGAAATTATGTATTTTACGAATGACAACGAACCGAAACTAAACGAAATTTTCCATTGTGCACAAGTCTATTCACCTCCCCAGTCCATGGTGTGCAGGCGGTGAGGAGATGATGTGCTGTAACCTCTAGCAACCAATCAGTAAGCAGTAATGATGTGCAGCAACCAATCAGTGAGCAGTATTGATGTACAGTAATCTCCAGTAACTAATCAACAAGCAGAAATCATGTGCTGTAACCTCTAGCAACTAAACCTTCCAGACCTTAATCCCATTGAGAACTTGTGGTTAGTCCTCAAGAGGCGGGTGAACAAAAAAACACCACAAATTCTGACGACCCCCAAGCATTGATTATGCAAGAATGGGCTGCCATCAGTCAGGATGTGGCCCAGAAGTTGATTGACAGCATGTCAGGGCGAATTGCAGAGTTCTTGAAAAAGAAGGGTCAACACTGCAAATTCTGACTTTGCATAAACTTAAAGTAATTGTCAATACAAGCCTTTGACACTTATGAAATGCTTGTAATTATACTTCAGTATCCCATAGTAACATCTGACAAAAAGATCTAAAAACACTGATGCCGCCGACTTTGTGAAAATTAATATTTGTGCCATTCTCAAAACTTTTGGCCACGGCTACATATAATGAAAATGTTTTGGAGGAGAGGAGGAAGTAAACGGTGGCGGGACCCCCATAATATAAAAATCTTTAAAAGGAGAAGTCCAGCCTGAGCTTTTTAGGCTGGGCTTCTCTGGGTCGCAGGAGTGCAATTCGTTTAGTTTCTGAAGTCCGCTCTCCAATGACGTCACTGCCATCAGTCGAGGCACCGCGTCATCTCGACTTCCCAAGTCTGGATCCTCCAGCTGCCTTGATTGATGGCAGTCCCAGAGGCCCAGCGAGCCACTGAGATGCTGAGACGGCCGTTCCCCTGCCCCTCCACAGCTCAGTGCTCCAGTGAGCATGGAGAAGCAGAGAGCAGAGACGCTGACTGACAGTCAGCAACTCTCCTCTCAAGGATCTGTGAAAACCGAGCTATCGGCAGTGTTCGGTGGCTCAGTTCTCAGTGCAGAGACGGTGGGGGATATATGCAGCATCGGTCTGATGCTGCATCCAGGTAGGTAAGTATGAACCAAAAATAAAATAAAAAGCCATACTTACCTTTTAAGGATCAAGATATATCTAAGGAAGCTCACTTATCTCTTTCTCTCAATGACAACTGCCCCCCCCCCCCCCCACCTTCCCCTACGATAAATGGATGGGACAATATATTTTTATAGGATACACAAATTATATGTTTACAGTAATATGGAGTGGAAGGGCCATTAATTCACTGAATGTAGATAGCCCATTAAGGAAGTATAAATGGGATGGGTGGGAGTGACTATGCGTACGGAGATGGGAAAGGAGGGAAGAAAAGGAGAGGAAGGGAAGTTTTTCTCCTTTTCTTCTTCCTAAATATCACGATTGGATTTTTTTTTCTTTTTTTCCTCTTCATGACACGTGAAGTAGGTGGTGGATAGGAGATGGAAGGGGGAGAAAGAAAAGGGGGAAAAAGATAGAGGAATGCGAGTGGTGAGGTTTAGGCGGAAGGGCTTGGTAGTCACTAGATCTTTGATGAGTTTGATTACATATACTCAGATTAGGGGGACCCCCGCCTCTCCTGTTGTCCCTTCCCTCCTTCTGGGGAATAAATATTGATGTTGTGATAATTGAACAGGGTCCTTGGATACATACCTTTTTATATGCTTGTTATAGTTTCTCTATTGTGTCTTCTATGAGTTTTAAATGTCCTTTTTTTCCTCTTCTTGATTGTTTTTTTCTGTTATGTATCTATTTGTAAACTATTTAAACTGAACAAAAAGAATTTATAAAACCACAATAAAAAATATATATATCAAGACAGGAAGTGAGGAGAAAATAAAAGGAAAAATAAAGGAAAAAAAAGAAGGTAAGAAAGCCTAAAACTTAAAACGAATGCAGCCGTCACATCTAGGAATTGGTAAGCTGCAATATAATGTTTGATTTTGGGGTTTGTGACGGGAGTCACTTTGGGCAAGGGGGCTGGTGGAACCCAGAATCCCTTGGAGAGGTTGAAAAACCCTTGTTTCTGCTCCCCATGCACCTCCTATGTCTAAATTACCCTGTGTCCATTAGGGGCACAGGGTGAGTGAGAAAATGTGGCTTGGATTACTTAAAATGGGACGATGATATTTATCCACAATATCTCCCAGGAAATATACAAAGGGTTATTCGTGGTTTATTTGATTCTGAACTACATGTAAATTGAAAGAGCTGATCACATTGGCCTCTGTACAATGTAGGAGACAGCTAGTCTGCTACTGGTGGGCTTCTGCTATTGTGAGAAGGTGTCCTGTGTTTATACTTATGATAATGAGGATTGTGTCTTCTGAGCTAGAAGACGGTAAGGCTGACCTGAAAGGTCAAACCAATCTGGTCATCTAGGATGGCTAAATGATTAGTTAATTAGTTCATGTTAATTTATATTTCTGGTTACAGTTTGTATTGTTAGGGTAATATGATCAGGAGGGGGGAACCTACTTCTCAAGTTTATAAAAGTTTATAAAAGTCTGTATTCTTGTTCTAATAAACATTCCATGTTCCTACAAGCTAGTGTTGGCTAGTGTTGTACAGACCTGGCCACCAGAGGATAATAGCCCGAAACAGGGGTGGACTGACAACACTCAGGGCCCCAGGACCAAATAAAGCAAGGGCCCCCTGTCAGGCCCCACCCATGACCCACCCCTGACCCCACCCATGGCCCACCCCTGATCCCGCCCCTACCTTCTGCACAAAGTGCAACTTCTGCCTTTTTTTTTATGGGACCTGGAGGGGGGTCCTCTCTCTAACAGTGTCCATTAGACAGTCTGTTAGAAAATATTCCCTCCAGGCCCCATTAGAGTCTATAACAGAGTCTAATGGAACCTGGAGGGGGTTCTCTCTCTAACAGTGTGCATTAGAGAGTCTCTGTTAGAGAGACCCCCTCCAGCATCAATTAAAGACTACAAAAGAGTATAATGGGACCTGGAGGAGGGCCTCTTTCTAACAGAGTGTACAGTGAAAACCTTCATTCACTCTGGTCCTCACGGGACCCCCTTCTTGTGCCATGACTCTCAGCCCTGCCCCAACCTCTCACAAAAGTAGAAATAAAAGTGGTACTGTGTAGCGCTCCTCTTACCTTAACTATGGGTACTGTAGCTGTGGCTATCTCCCTTGTCCTATGTGGCTGGCTGGCTGGCACTCTGGCCCTGCTGTGGGTGCCTGGCTCCTGTGGGTGGCTTTCTGGCTCCTGTGTGTGGCTGGCTGGCACCTTGCTGTGGCTGGCTGGCTCCCTGGTGTGTGTGGGTCACCGTGGATGGCTGGCTGACACCCTGGCCCTGCTGTGGGTAGGCCACCGTGGCTGGTTGGCCCTTGTGGGTGGCTGGCTGGCACCCTGGCCCTGCTGTGGGTGGATCACCATGGCTGGCTGGCTGGCTCCTGTGGGTGGCTGGCTGGCACTCTGCTGTGGCTGGCTCCCTGGTGTGGGTGGGTCACCCTGGGTGGCTGGCTCCTGTGGGTGGCTGGCTGCCACCCTGGCCCTGTTGTGGGTAGGTCACTCTGGCTGGCTCCTGTGGGTTGCTGGCTGGCACCCTGGCCCTGCAGTGGGTGGGTCACCGTGGCTGGCTGGCTCCTGTGGGTGGCTGGATGGCACCCTGCTGTGGCTGGCTCCCTGCTGTGGGTGGGTCACCATAGGTGGCTGGCTCCTGTGGGTGGCTGGCTGGCACCCTGGCCCTGTTGTGGGTAGGTCACTGGGGCTGGCTGGCTGGCACCCTGCTGTGGCTGGCTCCCTGATGTGGGTGGGTCACTGTTGGTGGCTGGCACCCTGGCCCTGCTGTGGGTGGATCACTGTGGGTGGCTGGCTGGCTGGCACCCTGCTGTGGCTGGTTGACTCCCTGGTGTGGTGGCTGGTATCCTGGCCCTGCTGTGGGTCATGGGTGGGTCATCGTGGGTGGCTGGCTGGCACCCTGGCCGGGCTGTGAGCAGCTTGGAGGCACCCTGGCCCTACTGTGGGTCGCTGTGGGTGGCTTGGGGACACCCTGGCCCTGCTGTGGGTCACTGTGCGTGGCTTGGGCATCCTGGTCCTGCTGTGGGTCACTGTGGATGGCTTGGGGGCACCCTGGTCCTGCTGTGGGTGGCTTAGGGGGGACTCTGGCCCTGCTGTGAGTAGCTTGGGGGCACCCTGGCTCTGCTGTCGGTCACTGTGGGTGGCTTGTGGGCACCTTGGTCCTGCTGTGGGTCACTGTGGGTGGCTTGGGCGCACCCTGGCTCAGCTGTGGGTCACTGTGGGTGGCTTGGGAGCACCCTGTCCCTGCTGTGTGTCACTGTGGGTGGCTTGGGGGCACCTGGGCCCTGTTGTGGGTAGCTTGGGGGCACCTTGGCCCAGCTGTTGCTGGCTGGTTGTGTGTCCTTCTCCTCTCCTCTTCCGTTCCAGGTAGTTTGGCGAGCATGGGAGGGATTCGGAGGGAGGCGGCGGCCTATCCAGTACTACTACAGGAAGGGTTTCAGCAGATGCGCAGGCCCAGTGGGTGCAGCAACACGTAATGACATTGCGCGGGCGTGCCGTGTGCACTGGGCCTGTTTCAATGCTTCCTAGTTCCTTCCTGGGCTGGTCTCTTCTACCAGAGCCAGGTCGGGCCGGGGCCCCTTCCATATGATCATCCTGCGTGCTGAGGCCTGGCCTGACATAAAGAACATGGTTGCTGTGGGCCAGGGAGTTCCAGCAGGCCACACCGGTGGGCCCCCTTCTGCGGTCAGGCCCTCGGGCCATGTCTGCCCCTGGCCCAAAACTGTAATGATGGAATACCCTTAAAGCGGAGTTCCACCCATATAAAAGTCAGCAGCGTCAAAAAGCGTAGCTGCTGACTTTTAATAATCGTACACTCACCTGTTCCACGGTCCAGCTATGCGGGCGAACAAAGTCCCGCTCCTCTCCGCGGTGCCAGCATTCTGACTGTGGGCGCCACAGCTGGGCATGCACTGAGCATGCGCGAGTTGCGCTGCTTGCTGTGATTGGCCGGGCAATCTTCTGGGACCTGTGACATGTCCCAGAACATTGCACTGAGGGAGGGGGAGAGAGGTGAACTTCATTCCGGCCCTGCGGAGCCCCGGGAGGAAGTGGAAGCCTCTAAGTAGAGGGTATCCGCTCCCCCTAAAAAAATGTGGCATGTCAGGGGGTCACCTTCACTTAAAGCGTAAGTTCCATTTTTGGGTGGCACTCCGCTTTAATTGACTTTTTTGCATGTTATTTCAATAAATGTTGGCGCAGCAATCCTTCAATTTTTTTTTAATACATATATCATTTTTTATTTTAATTGATTTGCTCGATTTTTTTCCCCCAAAAAATTAAGTAACCCTTTAAATGTGCTGCTCCAACGTCCACACTACAAAATATATAAGCATCGCTGTGTGCGCCAACGCGCACAGTACCGGCTAAATGGGCCGTGAAATGGATAAATTCATATAAACAAATACTGTAACTATTTATGAGATTTTCAGGAATGAGTTCCAGAAGTTCCATAAGGAGTTAAGTCGATGTGACATTGGGACAAGATACCCGGCCACAAGGCGCCAATGTCGGAGCATCCCCCCCCAAAAAAAGTGACTGGGAATACTTTAGAATTCGTCAGTAATAAATAACTGGCGGAGGAAGTGAAGCAGCCATAGATGAAGATTTACAGCGGTACGAAGACAATGAATATTTTTTGATTGAAAAGGAATGTCAGGCCTTCTGCCGCTGTGTATGGGAGCTGAATAATATATGATATTGCTGACTTGTGATAATGAATCGAGCGGCAGCCACAAAAGACGACACCGCCTGCAAGAATACAGATGAATTTTTTCGAGTTTACTTAATGAAGAGTACAGAAACCAAAAAAGGGGAGGGGGGAGGGGCAGTAAAGTAGATTTCAGAATAAATAAGGAGCAAGATGTAGCTTTATTGTCTGTAGAGGAAGGAAAACTTCACGGGGAAAGTTTAATGGGTGCAAAGATCCTCATTTAATAACATAATTCAGAGAGCGGAAAGCTATTCCACTTTGCCTAACTGTAAATATACGTCACCAGTTTGACGTTAAATACCGGGGTCATGGCTGCTGCCAGATGCCATAACCCCGATCATTTCTTTTAACCACTTCCGGACCGCCCACCTTCGTTGCACGTCGGTAATTTGAAGAAGAATATTGTTGTTATGGCAGCAGCTAGCTACCATAACCCCGGTATCCTCTTCTTCAGCGGGCGGTCCGCTTCAAGATAAAAGTGGTCTCTGCGGGGGATTCGCCGCAGGTTCACTTTTATCGCTCCCCTCCTGCCGCTCTCCCGCGCCCTCCACCGCTTACCGGAGCCGCCGGTAGCAGCGGAGGCGATCGGATCCTTCTCCTGGCCTGACATGGAGATGAGTGAGGGGAAGGTGGCCCCCCACCCGTCTCCATATGATTGCAGGGCGGAATCGACGTCAAAACGTCACTTCCGCCCATAGCTCTCAAAGTGCTCATATTTTTTTTTTTTCAATTTTCTTTAATGACAACATTTTTCTTTTTTATTATTGAATTTTAGTGTAAATATGAGATCTGAGGACTTTTTGACCCCGGATCTCATATTTAAGAGGTCCTGTCATGCTTTTTTTCTAATACGAGGGATGTATACACGTGCCAAAGCGAACGCATACGTGAGTAGCGCCCGCATATGAAAACGGTGTTCAAACCACACATGTGATGTATCACCGCGATCGGTAGAGCGAGGGCAATAATTCTAGCTCTAGAACTCCTCTGTAACTCAAAACATGCAACCTGCAGAATTTTTTAAACGTCGCCTATGGAGATTTTTAAGGGTAAAAGTTTGTCGCCATTCCATGAGCGGGTGAAATTTTGAAGCGTGACATGTTGGGTATCAATTTACTCGGCATAACATTATCTTTCACAATTAAAAAAAAAATTGGGCTAACTTTAGTGTTCTCTTATTTTTTAATTCAAAAAAAGTGTATTTTTTCCAAAAAAAGTGTGCTGTTAAGACCGCTGCGCAAATACGGTGTGACAGAAAGTATTGCAACGACCGCCATTTTATTCTCTAGGGTGTTAGAAAAAAAAGTATATCATGTTTGGGGGTTCTAAGTAATTTTCTAGCAAAAAAACCTTTAACTTCTAAACAACAAATCTCAGAAAGAAGCTCGGTCCTTAAATGGTTAAATTAGGTAGTCAGCTTTCCGATAAAAGTAATCCCAGTGGTGGATTTGCTTCCTGTTGGTTCCCGGGCTAAAGTTACCAATCGCTGAGCCTGGGAGCCATCCGGCGTTGGCGGGGGTTTTGCATACAGATGAGTGATGGCAAGATGGCCACCACTCATCTCTATGCCCTTGGAGGACCGGAGCGACGTCAACGCCACTTCCGGTTCTTGAGTAACTTAAACATGTTTTTT
The DNA here is from genome assembly GCF_037356315.1 of Lithobates pipiens. Taxonomy (NCBI): domain Eukaryota; kingdom Metazoa; phylum Chordata; class Amphibia; order Anura; family Ranidae; genus Lithobates; species Lithobates pipiens. Next base: position 7,387,325 of record NW_027507786.1, read on the forward strand.
TATTTTCTTAAAGCAAAAGATACATTTATTTATTTATTTTTTTTGCTCTTTCACTTTTAAGGGTAGAAGAGAGATTTGGGGTCTTTTAGACCCCAGATCTCTCCATAAAGAGAACCGGTCATGCTGTATTGTTATTGCAAGGGATGTTTACATTCCTTGCGATTGCAATAAAAGTGATCAAAATTTTTTTTTTTAAAAAGGGACAGCGTAAAAATGTAAAAAAATATAATAAAATAAAAAAGATATATATATATATATATATATATATATATATATATATATATATATATATATATATCTTTTTTTTAAAGTTGCCCCCATTTTGTGACTATACTATCCTCCACTCTACTGGGAAAGTTTCTCACAAGAATTTGGAGGGTCTGTGGGAACGTGTGCCCATTTGTGAGGTCAGGTACTGGTGTTGGATGAGAAGACCTGGCTCACAATGGGCATTCCAATTCATACCAAAGGGTTGAGGTTGAGTTCCTCTACACCAAACTGGTCAAACCATGTCTTTATTGAGCTGGCCTTGCACACAGAGACGCAGTCATGCTGGAACAGAAAAAGAACCTTCACCAAACTGTTATCATAAGCATGGAAGAACACAATATTGTCTAAAATGTATTTTTATGATGTTTTATTAACAGCACCCTTCACTTGAAATACCTGAACTCAATCATTTGAAAGTGGTGTCCACATTTGGCCATATAGTATATCTGATAGGATGCAGCTTTTGGGGCCCATTCAAGATTTTACATGTGTAATAACGTGAGTGTAGCACCCTCCCAGAATAGGTTGCTAGAGAGGTTCAGGTAAATTTAATTCTTTCATCTATAATCATTGGAGTGATGTTTGATTACCTTTGGCTGTTCTGGGTCTCACTGGCTGCAGGCTCAACTACTTCTCCCTGTCCTCTAGTGGATTCTAGACTGCAAGAGGCAGACCCTTGGCCTGTATCAGCCAACCCCTGGGGGAGAAGATGGCCAGTAGGTGGCTGAGGAGTGCATAAGTAGTCTGGGGCCTGGAGTAGCAGGGTTCTCATCCTGGAGGAGAAGATCTCTGCCTCCAGGGTTGCTGACCTGCTGCATGGTGTAGCTGAAGTCTGCAGAAGTTCATCAGGGTCCCAGCTCTGTGAGAGCGGGGGGCTTTTTGCTGAGTTTAAGCTAAATCAAGGGGACTAAGACTCTGGCCTGGAGACCCACAGGATATGTGTTTGGCTGATATTGGATAGACGCATCCAAGTATACAGGGACATTGTGAGTATAGGCCTGAATGTGGGATCCTATTGACTGTTTGCTGATTTAACCCCTTGAGTATCCTTCCTTTTGGAGCCCCAGGGTTGCTGTTCTGTTGTTTGCCAAGAGGAGAGTTATCCTGCAGAGAGTAGATAGAGCAAAGAGTGTCCTTTGGTTACATTGTGCACTAAAATTTGAAGTATCCCAAAGCTTATCCTGCCCCCGTCCAAGTTTAACGAACATTAAAGTGGTTGTAAACCCTTACAAACCACTTTGACCTACAGGTAAGCCTAGATTAAGGCTTACCCGTAGGTCCAAGAAATATCTCCTAAACCTATACGGTTTAGACGTTTTTTACCTGAAGACAGCCACCACTGGGTAAGCCGCAGATCGCGGCGATATGCCGCGAGTGTCGGCTCCCGTGCGCATGCGCGGGAGTGAGGTCATCGATGCTCCGGCGAATCACAGCGCCGGTGCAGCGAGGCCCACGGAGACCCACCAAGAAGATGGGCGCTCAGAACTACAGGGGACAGCGGTGACTTCGCTGGCTCCTGTGTCAGGTAAGTGACACATAATGGACTACTATGCGATGCACAGTAGACCATTATGCTTTACCTTTGCAGGGAATCAAAGAGGAAGTAAACCCATCAGGGTTTACTTCCTCTTTAAAGCATAAAAAGACACTCCTTGCCTAGTCATTCAGTTGTGAGAGTTATTATGTACCTGGATCCTAGGACAAACCAGCGGGGCCCATCAGGGGTCTGTGTTACAAGCATTTTTTGGCGCATTGCCACACATTGGATTCAGGGTGCCCATTTAATTTCAACGTACTTGACTTATTTTTTCCCATGCTTTGAGTTAAGTAGGTTTATTTTATGCATGCATGTGCAGTAAGATGCCATTAAAAATGTCTGGCAATGCACCCCAAAGTACATACACCGCACGTTGTACCTCGCATTAACAAGTGTAAACGTGGCCAAAGTCTCCACCAAATTCAGAGCTGCAGGTTGCGCTGGTTCTCCATGCTCACTATGGGCTCTATATTCTCTCCTGCTCCTTCTAGCATAATGCAACCCATAATAACATTATATATTTTTTTTCACCTGCAGCAGCAGCACAATATGCAGCTCGTCACAAAGATTTAGTAAAATATTTAGCTTTTCCATCCCTCTAGAAGTCTGTTGTCTGCTGCAATCAAAGCTTTCTGGAACAGTCGGTGGCCCTCAAGTAAATCCACGTCCTCTCTCACTGTCAGAAGGAATTTACGATGAGATCCCCAGGGCAGGAATGAAAGTTCCACGCTGAAAACAAGAGGTACTTCGCGGCGCAGCGTGAACCGATACGATTAACAAGGAAGGTGAGAGACAGAAGGCTTTAATAGATTATGAACTGCAGGGAAAGGGAGACGAAGATTTATAAAAGTTTGAAAACGTTCCCTGGTCCCAAAGCCCAACAGATGACAGGGTTGAGGTTTTAAATGGGATTAATAATCAAAAGAGTTCATGAAGGCGATCTGATCACCTGTGTCAACCTATATCACCAGAATAAGAAGAGGAGTAAAATATTTAAGGCGAGTTATGAAAAAAAATCTATTTCACAGCTTTTAGTTAAATGAGAAATACTCGCACTATCTCTGATGGTAACCTTGCAGACTTAAGCCGCGTACACACGGGCGGACTGTCTGGCCAACTAAGTCCGTCAGACAATCCGACGGACAGTCCGTCCTACTTTTGAATGAACGGACTTGACCACACACGATGAACAGACAGTCCTTTGAAAGCTTGCGCGATGACGTGTACAGCACGTACGACGGGACTAGAAATACGACGTCCAATACACTGCAATGCAACCTTCGGCCGTGTAAATCCTTTCTGAGCATGCGCCATACTTAGTCCGTCCAACTTGCCTACTCACGAGCGGATTGTCCGCTGAAACCAAAGTTGGACGGACAATATTACGGAAATTTCGAAAGACTTAGTCCGCCAGACTGTCCGCTGAAAAAGTCCGCTGGAGCCCACACACGAGCGGACTTTCCGCTGAAATGTGTTTCAGCGGACTAAGTTGGACAGACAGTCCGCCCGTGTGTACGCGGCCTTACCACTTTATGATCCAACATTGGTCAACCTCTAGTTGAATGACACCCAGCACCATTCAACCAATTTCCTCTAACCCCAGGATGTCAAGGACCTACCCCCTGGGGTGTGACATCGGACCGTTATGGGCTCGCAGAGAATGCTGTGCTGGAAGGAACAGTGCCGTGTTCCTTTACCCGTTGGAATTCCAAAAAATCTGTTTAACCACTTAAAGCGGAGGTCCACCCTAAAGTGGACCTTCCGCTCATTGGAACCCTCCCCCCCTCCGGCGCCACAATTGGCACCTTTCAGGGGGGAGGGGGGTGCAGGTACCTGTACAGTACAGGTATCTGCACCCACTTCCGGCGTAGATTCTGCAGAAGGTCCGCCTCTTTCCGCAGAATCTACACCCCTTTCCGAAGGTCCCCCGCTGCCTGATGGGAAACACACGGATCCCAGAGACAGTGGGGACCATCCTTATTGCCCAGCGCGACTCGCGCATGCACAGTAGGGAACCGGGAAATTAATCCGAAAGGCTCCACTTCCTGATTCCCATACCCAAGATGGCGGCGGCAGCACCCGAGAGACGATCGAGAGATCGGCTTCGGGTGCCGACATCGCAGGCGCGCTGGGCGGGTAAGTGTCATTATTTTAAAAGTCAGCAGCTGCAGTATTTGTAGCTGCTGGCTTTTTAAAAAAAAATAAAACAGCGGACTCCCAGCGGACTCCCGCTTTAAGGACCGAGCCTCTTGCTGAGATTTGTTGTTTACAAGTTTGTTTTTTTTTGCTAGAAAATTACTTAGAACCCCCAAACATTATACATGTTTTTTCCTAACACCCTAGAGAATAAAATGGTGGTCGTTGCAATACTTTCTGTCACACCGTATTTGGGCAGCGGTCTCACAAGCGCACTTTTTTGTGAAAAAATACACTTTTTTGAATTAAAACATAAGACAACAGTAAAGTTAGCCAAATTTTTTTTTTTAATCTAGAGAGCGATAACGTTACGCCAAGTAAATTGATACTCAGTGGGGGTTATTTTACTAAAGGAAAATCCATTTTGCACTGAAAGTGCACTTGGAAGTAAAGTCGTTGTAGATCCGAGGGGGACATGCAAGGAAAATAAAAAAACAGCATTTTAGCTTGCACATGATTGGATGAGAAAATCAGCAGAGCTTCCCCTCATTTCAGATTTACCCCTTAGATTTAGAGCGACTGAACTTCCCAGTGTACTTTCAGTGCACTTTCAAGTGCACTTGCAGTGCAAAGTGGATTTGCCTTTCATAATTAACCCCACAATATGTCACGCTTCAAAATTGCTCCCGCTTGTGGAATGGCGACAAACTATTATCATTAGAAATCTCCATAGGCGACGTTTAAAAAATTCCACAGGTTGCATATTTTGAGTTACAGAGGAGGTCCAGGGCTAGAATTATTGCTCTCGCTCTACCGATCATGGCGATACCTCACATGTGTGGTTTGAACGGCATTTTCATATGTGGGCGCTACTCACGTTTTGTTTTTTGTTTTTCTTATTTATTTTAACTTTTATTTTTTATTTTTACACTGTTCTTTAAAAAAAAAAAGTGTGTCACTTTTATTCCTATTACAAGGGATGTAAAACATCCCTTGTAATAGAAAAAAGAATGACAGGACCTCTTAAATATGAGATCTGGGGGTCAAAAAGACCTCACATCTCATATTTACACAAAAATGCAATAACAAAAACAGATAAAAATTGTTGTCATTTGAAGAAAAAAAAATGGCCCTTTAAGAGCTATGAGCAGAAGTGATGTTTTGACGTCGCTTCCGCCCTGCAATGGTATAGAGATGGGTGGGGGCCATCTTCCCTTCCCTCGTCTCCATACCCAGCAAGAACAAGGATCCGATCGCCTTCGCCACTACCGACGGCTCCGGGAAAGTGGCGGAGGGCACAAGAGAGCGGCGGGAGGGGAAGGCCCCTCTCCCACCGCCGATAAAAGTGATCTTGCGGCGAATCCGCTACAGAGACCACTATTAACGCAAACCGGACCGCCCGCCATAGTGGAGGATACCAGGGTTATGGCAGCTAGCTAGCTGCTACGATAACAAAGATATCCCTCTTCAAAGTTAGGATGTATATCGGTGTTTTATTGGGGGGGTAGAACTTGGATAGGGAATAGGGATATGAGATGCCCGTAGAATCTATAATTGTCATCATATTTTAAGATTTAAGCACAACAGAATTCTCCACCCGGGTCCCTTCTCTCATCCAGGACTCCTCATCATGTGACTGATGAAGACTCTGCCAATGACCGTGTAGAAGCAGAGTTCCCTCACAGACTTCCTGGCACTTCCAGCCCTCCACTGTGGTAACACTCACCGACCTTCCACTGCCCTGAGTCCTTGATGAGGAACTTGACCAGACCAAACGTTCCGACAGCTTCACCTGCCCCTCTGCTCCAGGAGTTCTTTATCACCGACTGTGTGGTGACAAAGACATTGCCAATGACCATGTAGAGGCAAAGTTCCTTCACAGCTCTCCCCAAGCCTCCTCCTGCGATCTGCGCACCCCCCCCCCCCAGATGGGGGTGTCCTCCTGCTGCTGCCTGGTATTCCATTCCTCACTTCACTCAGCCGACTTCTCACCCCAGTGGCATACCACCTCAGCTTATATAGGAGGCCCGCCCCCTGCCAATACCAATGGGGGATTGGTCAGAGCTCCCACATGAGCTGCCTGCCACTCCAGTTCCAGGCCAAGCCCCTCTTCCAGAATCTTCTACCTGGAAGCAGGGGAGGTGCCCCAGAACTAGAGCACAGGTGGTCACACCCACTACTACTCTGACCACTCCCAGCCCCCCAGATCAAAACAGACAGGCCTAGCGCGCAGCCTAGGCCTGCCTAAATTTGCCTGTGCTGAAAATCCCTACTACTCTGACCACTTCCAGCCCCCCAGATCAAAACAGACAGGCCTAGCGCACAGCCTAGGCCTGCCTAAATTTGCCTGTGCTGAAAATCCCTAATAAAAAAAACTATTACTAGCACCTACCTATTACTAGAGGGTGCTATATAAAAAAAAAAAAAACAATCGCGTGCAAGGAAAATTTAAAAAAAAAAACAGCATTTTTGCTTGCACATGATTGGATGATGGAAGTCAGCAGAGCTTCTGAGTGAATGAATGATTTGTATAGGGCTGCAAATGCAAACTGAATCGCCTCAAGGCGCTTGGGCCGTCCTGTGTTGTCCTGCTTCTTATAAGAGGTGGGTTTTGAGGGGTTTTTTCTGAAGACCCCATGGTTTTCTTCCATGCGGATATTTGTGGGTAGAGCGTTCCATAGCCGTGGTCCTTGGACTGCGAATCTTCGTTCTCCCTCTGATTTGTAGCGGGACTAGTGATGGACGAACTTCCGACGGGACGTTTCGCGAACGCGAAACGCGAACGGACACAAACGTTCGCGAAAACGACCGTTCGCCGCGGGCTCCATTGACTTCAATGGGAGGCGAATTTCGCAAACCTTTAGGTCGAATTTGCGGCCACGGGGTAATTATTAGGGGGTAGCACGTAGTCCCACCACCTGGACAATAGCATAATACATGTATGAGGTGAATTTGGGATCGATAACTACAAGCATTTTTTTTTTATTTGGGAAATTGTTCTGACAATTCAGGACTATGGAGCTAATGAAGGCAATGGAGGAGAGGGAAGGTCAGGGACCAGGGTAGGCAAACAAGAGGGTGCAGGAGATACAGAGCACTGACAGCAGCACCGTAATACAGAGCACTGACATCAGCACCGTGACATACAGCGCTGACAGCAGCTCCGTGACATACAGCGCTGACAGCAGCTCCGTGACATACAGCGCTGACAGCAGCTCCGTGACATACAGCGCTGACAGCAGCTCCGTGACATACAGCGCTGACAGCAGCTCCGTGACATACAGCGCTGACAGCAGCACCGTGACATACAGCGCTGACAGCAGCTCCGTGACATACAGCGCTGACAGCAGCTCCGTGACATACAGCGCTGACAGCAGCTCCGTGACATACAGCACTGACAGCAGCTCCGTGACATACAGCGCTGACAGCAGCTCCGTGACATACAGCGCTGACAGCAGCACCGTGACATACAGCGCTGACAGCAGCTCCGTGACATACAGCGCTGACAGCAGCTCCGTGACATACAGCGCTGACAGCAGCTCCGTGACATACAGCGCTGACAGCAGCTCCGTGACATACAGCGCTGACAGCAGCTCCGTGACATACAGCGCTGACAGCAGCACCGTGACATACAGCGCTGACAGCAGCTCCGTGACATACAGCGCTGACAGCAGCTCCGTGACATACAGCGCTGACAGCAGCTCCGTGACATACAGCACTGACAGCAGCTCCGTGACATACAGCGCTGACAGCAGCTCCGTGACATACAGCGCTGACAGCAGCACCGTGACATACAGCGCTGACAGCAGCTCCGTGACATACAGCGCTGACAGCAGCTCCGTGACATACAGCGCTGACAGCAGCTCCGTGACATACAGCGCTGACAGCAGCTCCGTGACATACAGCGCTGACAGCAGCTCCGTGACATACAGCGCTGACAGCAGCTCCGTGACATACAGCGCTGACAGCAGCTCCGTGACATACAGCGCTGACAGCAGCTCCGTGACATACAGCGCTGACAGCAGCTCCGTGACATACAGCGCTGACAGCAGCTCCGTGACATACAGCGCTGACAGCAGCTCCGTGACATACAGCGCTGACAGCAGCTCCGTGACATACAGCGCTGACAGCAGCACCGTAAGCAGCCCCAGGAGGAAGTCAGCACAGCACAGGGATGGTGTGATCCCCTCATAATAAGAACCCCCAGGAGGAAGTCAGCACAGCACAGGGATGGTGGGAGCCCCTCATAATAAGAACACCCAGGAGGAAGTCAGCACAGCACAGGGATGGTGGGAACCCCTCATAATAAGCAGCCCCAGTAGAAATATGACACCGCTCAACCTCTTCAAAGAGGAGGGTAGGGGCATATAGTACGGTGTGCTTTTTTGGGTCAGGGAAGTGAGCCAAATGAATTAAGAAGGTCTGTGTGCTTGATTCCAAAAATTGTTTATAGACATATACATGGTCTACTGATCACATGTGTTGAATTCCTCCGAGATCCATGCCTCATTCATTTTTAGAAATGTGAGGTAGTTAACACTGTGGTGAGCTAGGCGAGTACGCTTATCGGTCACAATCCCCCCTGCTGCGCTGAACGTCCTTTCGGACAGGACACTGGATGAGGGGCAAGCCAACAGTTCGATTGCAAATTGGGCAAGCTCTGGCCAGAGGTCAAGCCTGCCCACCCAGTAGTCTAGGGGTTCATCACTCCTCAGAGCGTCCACATCGGCCGTTAACCCAATGTAGTCGGACACCTGACGGTCTAGGCGTTCCCTGATGCTGGATCCGGATGACACCTGTCGATGGGTCGGCTGAAAGAATGACCTCATATCCGAAGTCACCAACACATCTTCAAACCGGCCTCTTCTTGCAGGCGCTGTTGGATTGGTACCCGCAAATCCTTCTCTGGGAGTGGGAATTGCTCCTCTGCCAGCGCACGCAAAAGCAGAATGCAGCATTTCTCGAAGCAAGGCCTGGAAGTGCTGCATTCTGACAGCCCTCTGCGACGGCGGTAACATTTCCGCCATTTTGTGTTTGTACCGGGGGTCTAAGTACGTTGCCACCCAGTACTGGTCCTTGACCCTCATGCTTTTTATACGGGGGTCCCTATTAAAACACTGGAGCATGAAGGCCCCCATTTGCACTAAAGTGGAAGCGGTGTGGTGGCCTGGCTCCTGCTCATCATCCAGGATAATGTCGTCCTCTTCATTCTCCTCTCCCCATCCTCGCACAACAGGGATCCCAGAAAGGTTTAAAGCATGCTCTTCTTGCTCCTGCTCATCCGCCCCGGCACCATCCTCCTCTGACTCCTCATCAGACTCCTGTTGTTGACTTGTCTCAGATAGAGTAGCCCCCCCTGGGAATTCATCCAGCATTGCGACTTCCTCATCTTCCCGCTCCTGCTCCTCCACAGCCTGATCAATGACACGACGCAATGCACGCTCCAGAAAGAAGGCATAAGGTACCATGTCACTGATGGCGCCATGGCTGCGACTGACCAGTTTGGTGATCTCCTCAAATGGCCGCAGAAGTCTGCATGTGTCGCGCATGAGCAGCCACTGGCGCGGTGAAAAAAAACCCAGCTCCCCAGAACCGTTTCTTTCGCAGAGTTCATACAGGTAGACGTTAACTGCACGTTTCTGCTGGAGCAGCCTATCAAGCATATAGAAGGTTGAGTTCCATCGCGTCGGGCAATCGCAAATAAGACGTCTGACCGGCAGATGGTGTCGCCGCTGAATGTCAGCAAGGCGAGCCATGGCCGTGTAAGATCTTCTGAAATGGGCCGAGATTTTCCTTGCCTGCCGCAAGATGTCCTGGACCCCAGGGTATTTGACAAGGAATCGCTGCACGACCAAGTTTAAGACGTGTGCCATGCACGGCACGTGCGTGATTTTGCCCTGTTTCAATGCGCTAAGCAGATTGGCACCGTTGTCACACACCACTTTACCAACTGTCAAATTGAGCGGTGTTAGCCACTCATCTGCCTGTGAACGCAAAGCTGAAAGGAGTGCCGGGCCAGTGTGGCTCTTTGCTTCCAGGCACAACAGACGCAGCACGGCATGGCAACGTCTCACCTGGCATGTGGAATAGGTTCTGGGGAGCTTGGGCGGTGCAGTGGAAGAGACGCTAGCAGCGGAAAAGGAGGAGGCAGCTGAGGAGGAGAGGGAGGAGGATGGAGTAGGAGGAGGAGAAGAAGAGTCAGGCCTGCATGCAATCCGTGGCGGTAAAACCAAATCTACACGGGTGCCACGGGTTACATGCTTGACGGCCGTCAGAAGGTTCACCCAGTGGGCAGTAAAACTGATATACCTTCCCTGCCCGTGTTTGCTAGACCACGTGTCTGTGGTCAGATGTATCTTGGCACCGACACTGTGTGCCAGAGATACATTCACTTGCCGCTGAACATGGCCATATAGCTCTGGGATGCCCTTCTCTGAGAAATACTTCCTTCCTGGGACCTTCCATTGTGGTGTTCCAATGGCCACAAATTTGCGAAAGGCCTCCGAGTCCACCAGTTTATATGGCAGTAGTTGGCGGGCTATGAGTTCTGACAAGCCAGCCGCCAACCGTTGGGCAAGAGGGTTATCCGGCGTCATCATTTTTTTACGCTCAAACATTAGGCCCACGGAAGCCTGCCTTTTTGCAGAAAAATGTGAGCTTGGCGTGATGGAAGGTGGAGTGGAGGACAATTGTGAGGAGAGAGGAGAAGGAGAAGTAGAAGACGAGGCTGGACGGTGAGAGCCTGCAGTGTGGCTTTGTGTGTTCCGTTGCTCCCACTGGGCTCGGTGATGGCTGCTCATGTGCCTTCTTAAGGCGGTCGTCCCTAGGTGAGTATTGGGCTTACCGCGACTAACGCGTTGACTGCAAAGATTGCAGATGGCAACGCTATTGTCAGCAGCGGACACGTTAAAAAAAGCCCACACTGCGGAGCCATGTGCCGGTGTCCTGGGAGCGCCAGATGTGACCGTACATGGTCGATGACTCGCTCCTGATACATTTGCAGTCTGCTTTGTCCCTGCTGTGCAATGTAAGTCATTGCTGCTTCTCCTCCCTATCTGCTGGTCCATATCTCCCTCTGAACTCCCCTCCTCTTCCTCTCTTGTGGGCACCCACGTGACATCACTAGACACGTCATCATCAACGTCACCTTCCCCACCGCTATAAGTAGAGTAGGCAGCAACACCGGGGACCAACCTCCTCCTTGGGCTGATCTGGGTACTGGCGTCAGACTGCTGAGTAGCGCTTGTTGCTACCTCCTCTTCCTGATCCAATACCAAGAGTGGCTGCGCATCAGAAATGTCCTCTTGATATGGATCGGAAAATAATTCCAGTGACTCAAGCGGAAGGTATGTGGTGGTGGTGGTGGTGGTCGTGTTGTTGGTGGTAGTGTCTTTGGGGGTGCACATAGCAGAGAGTGAAGAAGAGGGTGCAGATCGAGAGGATGAGGAGGGTGCAGAAGAGTAAGGCTGAGCGAGCCACTCAACCAAGTCTGGTGCATCCTTTAAAGTAATTGAACGCACCTTCTGCAACTTCCCACTTTGGCTCAAGCCTGTTGCTCCTGCCCTACCCCTACCACCCCTGCGGAAGGGCCTGCCTCTTCCTCTGCATGTCATTTTTTAAATGACCCTGTGACAAAACTCTTAGTCCCTATACCGCTGAAGGACTGCTGCAGTATAGGTGAGCGGTCAGCAGTGGTGCACGTCAACCCTATCTATTGTGGACCTATAGCGGTCCTTACAGAACAGCAGACTGTACCGCACTCAAGCCTATGTACCGTAGCACCCTATACCAAGTTACCAGTCCTTATAAGAACTTTTGTGGACCAAGCAGGTTGTGTATTAGTGTTTAGCAGACTGTACGTCAGTCCCTATACCGCTGAAGGACTGCTGCAGTATAGGGCAGCGGTCAGCAGTGGTGCACGTCAACCCTATCTATTGTGGACCGATAGCGGTCCTTACAGAACAGCAGACTGTACCGCACTCAAGCCTATGTACCGTAGCACCCTATACCAAGTTACCAGTCCTTATAAGAACTTTTGTGGACCAAGCAGGTTGTGTATTAGTGTTTAGCAGACTGTACGTCAGTCCCTATACCGCTGAAGGACTGCTGCAGTATAGGGCAGCGGTCAGCAGTGGTGCACGTCAACCCTATCTATTGTGGACCGATAGCGGTCCTTACAGAACAGCAGACTGTACCGCACTCAAGCCTATGTACCGTAGCACCCTATACCAAGTTACCAGTCCTTATAAGAACTTTTGTGGAACAAGCAGGTTGTGTGTTAGTGATTAGCAGACTGTACGTCAGTCCCTATACCAATGAAGGACTGCTGCAGTATAGGGCAGCGGTCAGCAGTAGTGCACGGCAACCCTATGTATTGTGGACCGATAGCGGTCCTTACAGAACAGCAGACTGTACCGCACTCAAGCCTATGTACCGTAGCACCCTATACCAAGTTACCAGTCCTTATAAGAACTTTTGTGGACCAAGCAGGTTGTGTATTAGTGTTTAGCAGACTGTACGTCAGTCCCTATACCGCTGAAGGACTGCTGCAGTATAGGGCAGCGGTCAGCAGTGGTGCACGTCAACCCTATCTATTGTGGACCGATAGCGGTCCTTACAGAACAGCAGACTGTACCGCACTCAAGCCTATGTACCGTAGCACCCTATACCAAGTTACCAGTCCTTATAAGAACTTTTGTGGACCAAGCAGGTTGTGTATTAGTGTTTAGCAGACTGTACGTCAGTCCCTATACCGCTGAAGGACTGCTGCAGTATAGGGCAGCGGTCAGCAGTGGTGCACGTCAACCCTATCTATTGTGGACCGATAGCGGTCCTTACAGAACAGCAGACTGTACCGCACTCAAGCCTATGTACCGTAGCACCCTATACCAAGTTACCAGTCCTTATAAGAACTTTTGTGGAACAAGCAGGTTGTGTGTTAGTGATTAGCAGACTGTACGTCAGTCCCTATACCAATGAAGGACTGCTGCAGTATAGGGCAGCGGTCAGCAGTAGTGCACGGCAACCCTATGTATTGTGGACCGATAGCGGTCCTTACAGAACAGCAGACTGTACCGCACTCAAGCCTATGTACCGTAGCACCCTATACCAAGTTACCAGTCCTTATAAGAACTTTTGTGGACCAAGCAGGTTGTGTATTAGTGTTTAGCAGACTGTACGTCAGTCCCTATACCGCTGAAGGACTGCTGCAGTATAGGGCAGCGGTCAGCAGTGGTGCACGTCAACCCTATGTATTGTGGACCGATAGCGGTCCTTACAGAACAGCAGACTGTAACGCACTCAGGCCTATGTACCGTAGCACCCTATACCAAGTTACCAGTCCTTATAAGAACTTTTGTGGACCAAGCAGGTTGTGTGTTAGTGATTAGCAGACTGTACGTCAGTCCCTATACCAATGAAGGACTGCTGCAGTATAGGGCAGCGGTCAGCAGTAGTGCACGGCAACCCTATGTATTGTGGACCGATAGCGGTCCTTACAGAACAGCAGACTGTAACGCACTCAGGCCTATGTACCGTAGCACCCTATACCAAGTTACCAGTCCTTATAAAAACTTTTGTGGACCAAGCAGGTTGTGTGTTAGTGTTTAGCAGACTGTGCGTCAGTCCCTATACCGCTGAAGGACTGCTGCAGTATAGGGCAGCGGTCAGCAGTGGTGCACGTCAACCCTATCTATTGTGGACCGATAGCGGTCCTTACAGAACAGCAGACTGTACCGCACTCAAGCCTATGTACCGTAGCACCCTATACCAAGTTACCAGTCCTTATAAGAACTTTTGTGGACCAAGCAGGTTGTGTATTAGTGTTTAGCAGACTGTACGTCAGTCCCTATACCGCTGAAGGACTGCTGCAGTATAGGGCAGCGGTCAGCAGTGGTGCACGTCAACCCTATGTATTGTGGACCGATAGCGGTCCTTACAGAACAGCAGACTGTAACGCACTCAGGCCTATGTACCGTAGCACCCTATACCAAGTTACCAGTCCTTATAAGAACTTTTGTGGACCAAGCAGGTTGTGTGTTAGTGATTAGCAGACTGTACGTCAGTCCCTATACCAATGAAGGACTGCTGCAGTATAGGGCAGCGGTCAGCAGTAGTGCACGGCAACCCTATGTATTGTGGACCGATAGCGGTCCTTACAGAACAGCAGACTGTACTGCACTCAGGCCTATGTACCGTAGCACCCTATACCAAGTTACCAGTCCTTATAAAAACTTTTGTGGACCAAGCAGGTTGTGTGTTAGTGTTTAGCAGACTGTGCGTCAGTCCCTATACCGCTGAAGGACTGCTGCAGTATAGGGCAGCGGTCAGCAGTAGTGCACGGCAACCCTATGTATTGTGGACCGATAGCGGTCCTTACAGAACAGCAGACTGTAACGCACTCAGGCCTATGTACCGTAGCACCCTATACCAAGTTACCAGTCCTTATAAGAACTTTTGTGGACCAAGCAGGTTGTGTGTTAGTGATTAGCAGACTGTACGTCAGTCCCTATACCAATGAAGGACTGCTGCAGTATAGGGCAGCGGTCAGCAGTAGTGCACGGCAACCCTATGTATTGTGGACCGATAGCGGTCCTTACAGAACAGCAGACTGTACCGCACCCAAGCCTATGTACCGTAGCACCCTAGACAGACCAAGTTACCAGTCCTGATAAAGAGCTTTGTGGAACAAGTGAGTTGTGAATGATTAGCAGACTGCAGCAGAAGGGCAGCAGTCAAGTATAATATTCTTTCTATATTTGGAAGAAAGAATATTATACGTGTACAAGCCTATTACCGTACCACTGATACCAGTCCTGAAAAGAACCTTTGTGGAACTAATAGTAACAGCAAGTCTTTAAAATTATCCTCACTGCCTGACACACTGCTTCCTGCCTGTCCCTATACAAATTGGCAAAAAAGAGTAGGCTGGAACGATTAGCTGGAACAGCTCTTTTGTGGACCTGATAGTAACAGCTAATGATGATGATGATGATGATGATGAAGAAAGACTAATCTGGCTGAGCTGTCCCTAAAATAGCAGCATACAGCGCTCTGTCCCTTTATCTAAACTGACAAAAGAAACTCAGGCTGCTGACCTAACACCTATACCAGTCCTGAAAAGAACTTTTGTGTACCAAATAGCTAGCGTTTTCTCTGTCCCTACTCCACACAGGATCCTTTCCCTACAGTGACAGAAGAAAGAATGTAAAATGGCCACCGGATCGGGTGTATTTATAGGTTAGGGGGAATGTCCAAGTGTCCATGAGCTGTCATGTCTCAATTGGTTGTCCTGTAACACATGATAAACGTGTCACGAAAGGTTAAAGTTCTTGTATACATTAAACACGTAAGTCCGCCGGGGCGAACGACGGAAAAAGGCGTTCGAACCCGCGGACGGCGAAAGTCGGAAATTCGCCGCGAAACGACCGCCGGGCGAACCGTTCGGCCATCACTAAGCGGGACTTGATCGGAGGCTGCGATTGGGTGTGTAGTGTTTTATTTTCTCCCATAGGTATTGGGGAGCGTTTCCTTGTGTGCATTTATGGGTGAGGCAGGGGGTCTTGAATCTTGCTCATTTGCTAGCCTCTGGAGCAACTACACTTTGCAAAGTGCACCGTCTATTTGTCTTTAGCAAATCCACCCCATGGTTTATTTACTACAGGTAACTTCCGCTTATATGTTTCATCATATATTCGGTTCGAATTTCTCAAGGCTGTGACAGGTTTGCTGCAAGGAAAATTATTCTCTTCACTTCTGCAGCCGGTAAACAAGGACAGAACCAACTTTGCATTCATTACCGGGGTTTGGAGCGTAATGAAAAAGCAAGTCACAATTGTTTCAAATAATGCTGCGAGATAACAAAAAATGTTTGCCAAAATCTGATTTTTCATTTGTGAAGACAGACACTGTACACATTTTGTCCTTGGACTCCTCGTTACCATAACAATGCTCTCAATGTAATTAATCACACCAGTTTCAAGGTACGGCGTGCAAAGAACGTTGTCTTGCAAGGACAGTAGTAGGCTTTGAGAACAAATTAGTAAAACTCTGCGTTGCTGTCTGCGGAGTTTCATAATCACACGTAACACAATTAGGCGAGCCTCTTCCCTCCTCTACCAGTGCCGTTCTTGCTTTGTTCTCAAAAGTAAAAATCTAATTAGCGAGCAAGAAAGTAAAACGAGAAGAAAAAGTATCCATGGCCTTTCACTTTCTGCAATCTGCTCTAAAGAAACAAATGGATTTACGTGTTGTAATTACGGAACATTTGGATGATAAGACATTGTTTGATGAAAGACCAGCTGTCTAATTGGTGAATACATTATTGATAATTTAACTTTCAAATAATAATATAATTCAACTTTTATATAAATCTGGGCTTATGTGTTATTTAGTGAACTCAACAGACAACGTGAGGATGGAGAGAGAGAGGGAAGATGCAGGAGAGAGAGAGAGACTAGATAGAGGGAGAGAGGGAGAGGTAAGATGCAGGAGAGAGAGACTAGATAGAGGGAGAGAGGGAGAGGGTGGAGATATAGGCTCTGATTTACTAAAGGCAAATCAACTGTGCACTTTGCAAAATACAGTTGCATTCTGTATTTGCTCCAGACCTTGGTAAATGATCAGAAGCTCTGCTGACTTCCACCATCCAATCATGTGCAAGCAAAAAATGCATTTTTTTTTATTTTCCTTGCACGTGATTGGGTATTTTTGGGGCAGCGAAGCTTTACCTCATTTATTAAGCTCTGGAGCAACTGCACTTGCAGGGTGCAACTACACTTTGCAAAGTGCACAGTCTATTTGCCTTCAGTAAATCAACCCCATAGTGTCATTTCTGTCTGCTGCTGCATTCCTCTTCTGACAAGTTTTCCTGACACCAAGAGATAAAAAGGTAACAGGGGGAACTCCAACACACGGCCTGCGATTGACAGCCTCAGCTCTGTTTCTGTGTGCTGCGTGAAGGGGGGGGGGGGGGGGTATGTCTCTTCCCTCCGATCAGCAGTTACAGCTCTCCTCACTGAGCTCTGCAGAATGCAACATCAGCTCTCGAATCCCCCCCCCCCCTTTTCTGAAATCTAATGCCGCGTACACGCGATCGGAATTTCAGCCAGCAAAAGACCGATGAGAGCTTTTCATCGGGAAAATGCGACCGTGTGTATGTTCCATCGGAATTTAGCTGGCCGAATTCCCGCCAGCAAAAATTTGAGAGCATGTTCTCAATTTTCCAGACGGAAAAACTTTCCATCGGAAATTCCGATCGTGTGTATGCAATTCCGACACGCAAAAACTCACGCATGCTCCCATTCAACTACGAGATGGAAGCTATTGGCTACTGGGTATTGAACTTCCTTTTTTCTAGTCTCGTTGTACGTCACCGCGTTCTTGACGGTCTGAATTTGGTGTGACCGTGTGTAGGCAAGACAGCTTGAGCGAAATCCTGTCGGAATTCCGTCGGGAAAACCATCAGAGTTTTTTCAGACAAAAATTCAGAACGTGTGTACGCGGCATAAGAAAAGCTTTATAAATTCTGCACTTCGAACAGGTGTAGAGAAGAGAAGATTGCAGATAAACAGGAACAAATTACATAGGAGGATTTGTTTCATCCCTTTGTATCACCTGAGGCCAGTCAATTCATTGGGTGTATGTGAGGGTTTACAACCACCTTAAGCATTTTGTCTCTTCTAATTCTTTCTCCATCCCGTCTCTTCTCTCTCTCTCTTACTTGTTCTCTCGTTCTCGTTGTCCATCCAATCTTTGTCTTCTACACAAGAACCACCCTGTGGCCTATCCTGTAAAGCCAAACTACACAGATCAAGAAAGTCAGAGAAAATGTACGCGTGAAATAAGATTGAGGTCAAAGGTTAGAGAATAATCGGGTTAGGTCAACAATGTAATGTCAGAAAAATATGAGACAAGATACAGTAGGTTGGCAAAGTCAGAGAAAAGTCTTTATCTGCTTGTCCTGAGATAGTGACTTAAAGTGCTGAAACCAGAGGGGTCAACATGATAGCCAATGAATTTTCAATTTGCAAAATCAGAAATCTTCAATGGCAGCCTTTGACTTTTCCTGCCTCTGCTATGGGGTCTCGTTCCTCCTTCTTTGTTTGATAAAATGGAAACTAGAAAAATCAAAACAAAAAATGGAAAATGACAAACCTTAAAATGTCTTAGCCCTTGTACACACGGTCGGAGATTCCGACGGAATGTGTCCTATCGGAGCGTTTTGTCGGATATTCTGACTGTGTGTGGTCTGCATCGGACTGTTTCCGTTGGAATATCCGTCGGACCCAATTTTCCAACTTGTTGGAAATATTTTCCGACAAACTGGTCCGATCGGACATACTCCGATCATGTGTAGAGAATTCCGATCGGACTTTGTCTGATCATGTGTAGAGAATTCCGATCGGACAAAGTGCCACGCATGCTCAGATCAAATTCCTACACCAAAGCCATTGGCTACTAGCGTGAACGTAGTTACGTCGTAACGAAATAATGTCATCACGTTCTGAACGATCGGATTTTCCGACAACTTGGTCCGACCGTGTGTATGCAACAGTTTCGGACACAATCCCTCAGACAAAATACGTCGGACGAAATCCAACAGATTTGGTTGGCAGAATGTCCGACCGTGTGTACAAGGGCTTAGATGGGTGGGAGGAGTTGGGAACCTTGCTATTTCAGCTGGTAAGTCAGCCTGCTGGTAACTGCTAAAATCTAAACATCTTTAGTGTCTCGGTCAGGGTAAACCTCTGAGACCAATATTTATAGTAGAAGAGAGGCTCCCACCAACCAGCTGGATAAGTACACAAGCAGGTCACCCTGGCGGATGACGTGAGCTCACCCGAGGAGTGGGGTCTAAGCACTAACCAGTGTTCACCAGAGCTCCTGATGGTGGGGATGGGTTTTGCCGTGTGTTAGTAGCAGGTCGTGATCAGGGCCACTGATAGAAGTCATGGGGCCCCGTACAGCCTACCTGACAGGGCCCCCTTCAGCTCCACCCCTGGTCCCTCCTTCAGCCCCACCCCTGGCCCCTCCCCAGACCCCACCTTGAAACAAAGCATTGGCGGCACGGGTGGCACTGTCTGCAGCACATTAAGGCATGGGTGACACTGTCTGTAGCACATTACGGCATTGGCAGCACGGGTGGTACTGTCTCTGCAGGCAGCACATGCGTTATGGGCCATAATGCATGTGCTACCGACAGACAGTGCCACCCATGCCGCCAATGCCGTAATGTGCTGCAGACAGTGCCAGCAGTGACACTTATGGCATAACACATGTGCTACTTGCTGACAGCGCCACCCATGCCGCCAATGCCATATTGTGCCATTGGGCACTGTCTCTGCAGGCAGCACATACGTTATGACATTAGTGTCATGGGCGGCACTGTCTGCAGCAGAATATGGCATTGGTGGCATGGCACTGTTATGGGCCATAACGCATGTGCTACCTGCAGACAGTGCCACCCATGCCACCAATGCCATATTCTGCTGCAGACAGTGCCACCCATGTTGCCAATACCATAATGTATAAATGCTGCTGCATCAGTAGTAGATCAGGACCCCCCCCCCCCCCCCCCCCAAGCAAGCACACACCTGTGAAACTTCTAGCTGAGCCCCACGAGGCACTTCTTCCCTGATCCTGCCGCTGCCTGGACTGGAGTGTCCACAAACTATTCCATTCAGTCTGCAGCTACTTTTTTGTCTTCTGCCACTGCCACTCGCCTCACTGATACTTATCTCACGAGGAGGTGGAGGAATCACTCCGCGGCACCAGGGGGGGGGCACGATAGAGGACGCACTGGCTGGGACTTGAGCCACAGCCAGCATGAGGAGCGGAGAGGCATTCTTCCACGCCCGAAATAGAGGAAATAGTCCCTCCCCTGCCGCCACCTAGTCTGCAGATAGCTATCTGCACAAAAAAAAAGCCAAAAAATAATATTTAGTTGGTAGTTGAGTCGGACGGGCTCTGATCGGCTGTGGCTTATTGTATTAATTATTTTTCAGCTTGCCCGGGCCCCCCTGCTGTCTGGGCCCAGTACAACAGAGCCAGTTGTACTGGCCTATCAGCGGCCCTGGTCGTGATCCTCAGAATCGCTCCACCAGGAGGTGAGCAAGCTGGGGTCCAATAGCATCCAATATCCAATAGATATAGCAGGTAGGGATCAAGCAGAAAAAATAGTCACTAAACAAGTCAAAGGTCAGTAACAAGTGGTTGCAGGTTGGGATCAAGCAGAAGCGTAGTCGAGGAACAAGGCAAGGTCAGTAATGATTATAAACAAAGCCAAGGATGCATCAAGGAAAAAAAAACAAGCTTAACTTACCAACCAGCCTGCAGACAACCAAGTAAACGACAAGTAGAGGCGCAAAAGATCAGAAAATAATATACTCCAGAGGGCTGTCTGTATAAAGTTATATTGGACGATAATATGAATGAGAACTTTTAGTTCTCAAGTCCTGTGAAAGTGTCTTTCGTTCTTTGAGTGGGTCTTTGGAAAGCAGGGCTGCCACCACAGGGAGCTGAAACCAGGCTCCTAGACTGTTGCAGAAAAAGAGAAGAAGAAGGGGGCGCCTCTGGGTGTAGATTTTTAAAAGGCAATTTATTCACAGGTAAAACAAACAGATGATGCACTCACATTTTCCAAGGCATAAAGAGGCATGCAGAATACAAGGGGGGCGGTCACATAGGATCCGGTCCGCGGGTGTCATGTTGTCCTCTCCTGGCGTTACCACGAGTTTGTTGTTAAAAAATGCCGGCTTGGTGGATGCAGAGGATGTGTTTCCAAAGCGAGGCTTGGTTAGCGGTGACACGCGGGTCGCGGGGTTGTGACGTCACGGCGGGCGAAGTGTTTCCTGAGCGTTCGGGTCGAGGTGGAGAGACGACCGCGCTCTTTCATCAGGCCAATCACTTGGCCAAGTAAACCTGTCTAACAGTATGCTTTAAAAGCAGGGGTTTAGTCTGCACACATTTGCAAATGCATGCATAAGCCACAGAGCCTCGTCAAGGCACCCTCAGTATCTTTGGTACCTAGCACTAACTTATAAGTGTCCCCACAGTGGAGGCACATGCACTCTCATGGATAGGTGAAAGCAGGTGGACTGAAGGGGAGCCACCCCTTCTTAAAGATAAAAGGGCACACTGAACACCCAGAATATAGCACAATGGCTGCAAAGGTGTCACTGCGTTGCCTGACCATAAAACACAACAGTGATACAAAAAGGGATCCCACTTGCTCCCATCTATAGCTGGCTTTCTCAGTAAGAAGCATTGGAAGGCTAACAACAGGTATAAACAAAGCCAAGGATAAGTCCAAGGTCAGTAATGAGCGATAGTGGAGATAAAGACAGCTGCAGGTATGCAAAGGAGCAAGATATGAACTGGAGAGAGCACAATAATGTAGCAAAAATGGAATGCAAAGGCATGGTTTAAAGTGGAGTTCCACCCAAAAGTGGAAGCTCCACTTATCTGCTTCCGGTGCCACATTTGCCACCTTTTGGAGCGGGGGGAGCAGGTACCTGTTCTTGACAGCTACCCATCCCTACTTCTGCGGCGAGATCACTGGGAAGTTCAGCCCCCCCTTCTGTCTTCCCCGCCGCCAGGCCAGTCAGAGAGCACAGCTCGCTTCCTGCATGTGCAATAGGGAACCGGCTGTGAAGCCACAAGGCTTCATTGTCGGTTTCCCTTACAGGCAATGTCAATGGAAACATCGGCTGAGGTGGCGACATTGCGGGCTCCCTGGACAGGTAAGTGTCCTAGTATTAAAAGTCAGCAGCTACAGTATGTGTAGCTGCTCACTTTAATTTTTCTACTGGGGGGGGGGGGGGGAGCAGAACTCCACTTTAAATAGGAAGTTCATGGGGGGAGCAAAGAGTTCAAGGTTCAAGAGAAACAAAATATAAGGCAAGGTTGTCTAAGGAATCAGGCAGGGAGCTGTCCAGCAGGCCTGATGATCCAACAAGAAGAGCTACTGCCAGACACAGGAGAGGTAGTGGGTTCAGATCCGGTCCTGACATTTAGGTTGATTTCTTATGCCGCGTACACACAATCGGACTATCCGGCGGACTTGGTTCGGTGGACTTGGTCCAGAGGCTCTTTCCCCCGATGTGTGGGCTTCCGGCGGACTTTTTCTTCCCAAAAAATCCGGCGGACTTAGAAAGAAGTCTTGATTCAAAATTGTCAATCCGCCCGTCTGCGTGCTAGTCCGCCGGACTTTTCAAATGAACGGACTTGCCCACACAAAGTAAAGTCCGTTCATTTTGAATGTGACTCCAGGTAGATGGGACTAACGAAGGAAGTGAATGTTGCCGCCTCCATCAGCGAGATTGACACCTCGCTAGCCCCGTCACCTGCTATGGATTTAAAGAGGAACCCCTACGCCGAGGTCCATAGAAGACCCTTATCCCAGCACGCAGCCCGGCCGATCAGGAAGGGGGGTGGGGACGAGCGAGCCCCCCCCTCCTGAGCCGTCCCAGGCCGCATGTCCTCAACATGGGGGGGTGCTTTCGGGAAGGGGGCCCTGCGCCCCCCCACCCCAAAGCACCTTGTCTCCATGTTGATGAGGACAAGGGCCTTTTCCCGACAACCCTGGCCGTTGGTTGTCGGGGTCTGCAGGCAGGGGGCTTATCAGAATCCAGGAACCCCCTTTAATAAGGGGGCCCCCAGATTCTGGCCCCCCCACCCTATGTGAATGAGTACGGGGTACAATGTACCCCTACCCATTCACCTGGAGGAAAAAGTGTTAATAAAAAAACACAACACATGTTTTTAAAGTACTTTATTAGACAGCTTCTTCCATCTTCGGGGGTCTTCTCGCCAGACTCCTCCTCTATCTTCTGTTCTTTTGCTGCTCTTTTTCTAGCGGAGGAGCCCGGCTTTCTTCTTCGTCGTCGCCGCCGTCCGGGGGTCTTCTTCCGACTTCGGGGGTCTTGTCCCGCTCTATGGTTTTTCTTGCCGGGCCTCCGCTATCTTCTTACAGCTCTCATCTCAGGTCCTCATCAACATGGGGACAAGGTGCTTTGGGGTGGGGGGGGCCGCAGGGCCCCCCTTCCCCAAAGCACCCCCCATGTTGAAGGCACACGGCCTGGTACGGCTCAGGAGGGGGGGTGCTCACTCGTCCCCACCCCCTTTCCTGCTGCTTGCTCGGATAAGGGTCTGCTATGGACTTTGGGGGGACCCCCACACCGTTTTTTCGGCGTTGGGGTCCCCCTGTAAATCCATACCAGGTGACGGAGCTAGCGAG
The DNA here is from genome assembly GCF_037356315.1 of Lithobates pipiens. Classification (NCBI taxonomy): domain Eukaryota; kingdom Metazoa; phylum Chordata; class Amphibia; order Anura; family Ranidae; genus Lithobates; species Lithobates pipiens. Next base: position 7,410,505 of record NW_027507786.1, read on the forward strand.
GTGTCAATCTCGCCGATGGAGGTGGCGACATTGACTTCCTTTGCTAGTTCCGTCTACCTGGAGCCACGTTCAAAATGAACGGACTTTACTCCGTGTGCGGGCAAGTCCGTTCATTTCAAAAGTCCGGCGGACCCCCGCCATAGTCCGGTGGATTATCCGGTCGTGTGTGGGCGTGTGTGTGCAAGTCCGCTCGTTCGGACAGTCTGGCGGACCTCCACTGCAAAGTCCGGCGGATTGTCTGATCGTGTGTACGCGGCATATGTCTTATTTTCTATTACCATAGACACTTTTCTGCTGTATTCTTTGTATATATATATTTTTTTTAGATATCAATATCCATTTGAATGGAAATGTTGAATATGGGACAAAGTGTTTACAGGAGAATCATCCTCATATCACATTCATTGTGTGATTTTCGGATAATCTGGTGGTTTTATGATAACACACCTCAGAGACGAGATGCTCTGTAATATATGCTTTGATCCTTTTCTGTCCTTGTTAAATTCTACTTGATCCATGAGCAATGCGTGATCATGATAACATTATTCAAATCTATACATTTCATGTGTCGCCAATAGAAAAATAAAAAAGAAGAGAGGCACACTTAACCTTTAAACAGAAAAGGCACCGATCCCGGAAGCCTACATAATACCATTCAACAGCTCCTGATGTAACAAACAGCATATAAATGCAAGCTTCCCCCCCCCCCCCCATTCGGTTCACTTATTTAATGCTTTAATACCAGCACCATGTTTTAAAACCTAGAGGCAAATTTTGTGTACAGTAGAGAAGAGTTAAAGGCTACTTAAAGTGGGGTGCCCCCTAAAAATAAAAATATTTAAAGTCAGCAGCTACAAATACTGCAGCTGCTGACTTTTAATAATTGGACACATACCTGTCCCAGGGTCCAGCGATGCGGGGGAACGAAGCCCCCCCCCCTCGTTCCCCGCTCCGCTCGCGGCGCCGTCATTCTTACTGTGGGCATCCGGCTGTGGCTTCATGTGCTATGTGCCCTGTGCCCTGATGTGCCATGTGGCCTGATGTGCCACATGCCCTGATGCACCCCATGCCCCGATGTGCCCCGATGTCCTATGCCCTGATGGGCCCCATGACCTGATATGACCCGTGCCCTGATGTCCTATGCCCTGATGTGCCCCGTACCCTGATGTGTTGTGCCCTGATGTACTATGACCTGTGCCCTGATGTCCTGTACCCCGATGTCCTGTACCCTAATGTGCTGTACCCTAATGTGCTGGGCTCTGTACCCTGATGTGCTGGGCTCTGTACCCTGATGTCCTGTACCCTAATGTGCTGTACCCTAATGTGCTGGGCTCTGTACCCTGATGTGCTGGGCTCTGTACCTTGATGTCCTGTACCCTGATGTCCTGTACCCTAATGTGCTGGGCTCTGTACCCTGATGTGCTGGGCTCTGTACCCTGATATCCTGTACCCTGATGTGCCCTGTACGCTCAAGTGCTGGGTTCTGTACCCTGACGTGCTGTGCGGTTGTGCCCTGTACCCTGATGTGGCCTGGTGTGCTTTGTGCCCTGATGTGCTGGGCTCTGTATCCTGATGTGCTGTGCCCTGATGTACCGTACCCTGATGTGTTGTGCCCTGGGCCGGTCAGGATGAAGTCCGGGGCCACATTTTTGTCCCAGTCCAGCCCTGCTTGCCAGTGTCTCTCGGGCTTACCGTTTTCCGCTGTTCTGCCCAAAAAACGATCCGACGGTACAGCCAGCTGCTCCAATAGGCGATCAAAGAGTAAACCCTCATTGACCGCCTCTATGGAATTGGAGGACCTGAGCGACGTCATGACGTCACTTACGGTCCAGGCTGAAAGTAAATAATTTTGCTTTTAAAGGTAAAGGAGAGATTTGGGGGCTTTTTGATCCCAGATCTCTCCATGAAGAGGACCTGCCATCCTTATTTCAACTACAAAGGATGTTTACATTCCTTGTAATAGGAATAAGTGAGTAAAAAAAATAATTATTAAAGGGACAGTATATAAAAAAAAAAAAATAACAAAAAAAAATTAAAGCTCCTTATCCTCCGGGCTCATGCACAGAAGCAAACGCATACGTAAGTCACACACGCACATGTGAACGGTGATCGCAACACACATGTGAGGTCTCGCCGTGTGGAGTCTCTACCTCCATGACTAAGCCCTGTGGGTGGGTCGAAACGCATAAAAGGTGTGGCCTGAATAAAGTTGCTCTTACTATCCATACAGGGTTTTGTATGATGTGCGGCATTCTGGAACATTTCCTTTTCCTTGCTAACGTTCACTCTTTGCTTTTTCTTTCTTTAGACCAATGCCAAACTGAACAGATGAGATATCCTTGAAAATGTATAAAAACAGTATTGTTAGTGCAAATAAAATAAAAATAAAAAAAAGGATTATTCAGTTCAGAAAAGTTGCGTTTCTGATAAACATTTTATAAATCACCGCTAACTTCACAGAGATACGGCAGGCGGCGCGGAGCGGGCGCAGATCGTAATTACAAACAGAAGCCGAGGGAAGATTTTAAACTATCCGGACAAGCTGATACGCTAGGGGCCCCGGGAAAAAAGATTATACCGTAACCCCCTTAATAGAAAAATAAATTACACACAGGAATAGAAACGATGTATTAAACAGTAAAATACAAAGGCGGCTATAAATATTTATAAACAGCCAGGAAGGTGATTGTGGGATTTGCATCCAAAACACCAGCGACTGGCGGTCAGAGGATAACAGAATGTAGATTAGAAAGTTACAAGAAAGAGTCAAAAAAGCTAAGCACGCCGTCGCGTTTCATTTACGCTTAAAGCACATCTCACTGTAAAAAATGTTGCGCTGGGTCTACTCAAAAAAATTGAGGCAACTATTTGCATCAACTTTTTAACCACTTAAAGTGGTTGTAAACCCTTACAGACGACTTTGACCTACAGGTAAGCCTAGATTAAGGCTTACCTGTAGGTCCAAGAAATATCTCCTAAACCTACACGGTTTAGGAGATATTTGCAAAAGGACAGGCACCGCTGTCTACGGCGCATGCCCCGTAGACAGCGGCGCACAGGCGCACTGAGCATGCTGCTGCTAATGGCTATATGCCATTAGCGGCGGCTCCCTTGCGCATGCGCGGGAGTGACGTCATCACGGCTCCGGCCAATCACAGTGCCGGAGCCACGATACCCAGAAAGAAGATGGACGCTCCATGGAAGAGGGGACAGCGGTGACTTCGCTGGCTCCTGTGTCAGGTAAGTGACACATAATGGGCTACTATACGATGCATAGTAGCCCATTATTCATTGCCTTTGCAGGGAAAAAAAGAGGAAGTAAACCCATTAGGGTTTACTTCCTCTTTAAAGACCGATCCTCTTTTTGAGATTTGGTGTTTACAAGTTAAAAACAGGGTTTTTTTTGCTCGAAAATTACTTAGAACCCCCAAACATTATACTTTTTTTTTCTAACACCCTAGAGCAGGGGTAGGGAACCTGTGGCTCTCGAGCCAGATGTGGCTTTTTTGATGGCTGCATCTGGCTCTCACCTCTCAATCTGCGGATTGCGTGGTGTGCCGATCTGTGGATTGAGCCCATAGGAAAGGCCGCAGCTTCTGCCTAGCTTCGGAGCTGCGGCCATTTTGGTACACCGGGCGGCAGCCTAGGTGAGCGGCGCGCTGATGTCATCATCACCCGCCTCAACTGCTCGTGGATCTGCCTGCCTGTGTAGTGGTAAGCAAGCAGACAATCGTAGGGGAGATGTGGATATTACAGTGGGGGAGATGATGTGGATATTACAGTTATAATTGAAATTAGTCAATTAATCGATTAAAAAAAAAAAATTTGTTTTAAACATATTGTATGGCTCTCGCGGAATTACATTTTAAAATATGTGGAGTTCATGGCTCTCTCAGCCAAAAGGTTCCCTACCCCTGCCCTAGAGAATAAAATGGCGGTCATTGCAATACTTTCTGTCACAATGTATTTGCGCAGTGGTCTTTTTTTTTTATATTCTGAAAGATAATGTTACGCCGACTAAATTGATATCCAACATGTCACGCTTCAAAATTGTGCCCTCTCGTGAAATGGCGACAAACTTTTACCCTTAAAAATCCCCATGGGCGATGTTTACATTTTTTTTTACAGGTTGCATGTTTTGAGTTACAGAGGAGGTCTAGGTCTAGAATTATTGCTCTCGCTCTATCGATCGCGGCGATACCTCACATGTGTGGTTTGAACACCGTTTTCATATGCAGGCGCTACTCACGTATGCGGTCGCTTCTGCACGCAAGCTCGGCAGGACAGGGCGCTTTATAAAAAAAAAAAAATTCGGATTTATTTTACCATTTATTTTGATTTTGATTTTTACACTGTTCTTATAAAAAAAAATATTGTGTCACTTTTATTCCAATTGCAAGGAATGTAAACATCTCTTGTAAAGATCTTTTGTAATAGAAAAAGCATGGCAGGACCTCTTAAATATGAGATCTGGGGTCAAAAAGACCTAAGATCTCATATTTACACTGCAATAAAAAAAAAAAAAAATGTTGTCATTTAATTTTTTATTTTTAAAATTGCCCTTTAAGAGCTATGGGCAGAAGTGACGTTTTGACGTCGCTTCCGCCCTGCAATGGTATGGAGACGGGTGGGGGCCATCTTCCCCTCACCTGTCTCCAATCCCAGCATGGGAAAGGATCCGATCGCCTCTGCCGCTTTAAGACGTATATCGGCGTGCGGTGGTCTGTAAGTGGTTAAGTACTGTCAACTAAACTTATTTTTGTCTGACTCATTAGACTTTTCATGTTTTCAACTTTGTTGTTTTAAGTAAAGCCAGCGACATTTATTTTTAAGTTTATAGACCATAGTGTTTTAAGTTAGGAATACATACCATAACTTGTCTGGAACTATAGATTTAAGTAAAGCCAACTCAATTTTTCCAGTTTATAGACCATAGGTTTAAGTAATGCCAACCCAATGTTTCCAGTTTATAGACCATAGGTTTAAGTAATGCCAACCCAATGTTTCCAGTTTATAGACCATAGGTTAAAGTAATGCCAACTAAATTTTTCCAGTTTCTTGAAAAGATTAAGTTAGGAACACATACATTAATTTGTTTTATTTTAAGTACTTATATAGTACTATCAATTTACAGAGAGCTTTACATATAAATTTCTGGACACATCAGTTCCTGCACTAAAGGAGCTTTCAATCTAAGATCCCTAACTCACATTCATACATATTCATACTAGGACCTACAAGAATTTGCCTACAAGCATGTCTTTGGAGTGTGGAAGGAAACCTACACAGGCACAGGGTAGAACATGCATACTGAAGGCAGGTAGTGTCGTAGTCGGGATTTGAACCAGCAACCACTGTGCTGCCCTATTACTTAGTTACTTAGTTACTTTGTTTTACGTGATATTAACTTGTAACGTACTCAATTTTTTTAAGTTGGTAAAACTTATTTCCCAAATGTATTTGATATATGTTTGAAGGTTTTTATATAAAAATAATACAATAAATATATAAAAAAAAAGGAATAGTCTCATGAAACAGGCTTTCAAAACAAATTAACATTTATTATTTCTAGAGTGTTACAAATGTAATATTATTAAAGCAGCATAAAATGTAAATGTAAACATAGAATACAGAATTAGAATTATAAGCCTTTTAGGAAAGTAATTTTCACTTTAACCACTTTAGCCCCGGAAGGATTTGCCCCCTTAATGACCAGGCCATTTTATTGCGACACGGCACTGCGCCGCTTTAAGTGACAATTGCCCGGTCATGCGACACTATACCCAAACAAAATTGATGTATTTTTTACCCCGCAAATAGAGCTTTCTTTTCGTGGTATTTTTATCACCTCTGTGGATTTTATTTTTTGCGCTATAAACAAAAAAAAGACAGACAATTTTGAAAAAAAAAATGTTTTACTTTCTGCTATAATACATACCCCCCCAAAAATATAAAAAAAATATAAATTTATTCATCAGTTTAGGTCTATATATTCTTCTACATATTTTTGGTAAAAAAAATCGCAATAGGCGTATATTGATTGGTTTACGCAAAAGTTATCGCGTCTGCAAATGATGGGATAGATTTATGGCATTTTTTTTTTTTTTTTATTAATAATGGCAGCGATCTGCGATTTTTATCGGGACTGCGATATTGCGGCGGACACATCGGACACTTTTGACACATTTTTGGGACCACTGACAATTATGCAGCGATCAGTGCTATAAAAATGCATTGATTACTGTGTAAATGTCACTGGCAGGGAAGGGGTTAACACTAGGGGGCGATCAAGGGGTTAAATGTGTTCCCTGACTGTGTGTTTCTAACCGAAGGGGGAGGGCACTGACTAGAGGGGATGACAGATCGCTATTCCTAGCTATTAGGAACTCACGATCTGTCTCTCCTCACAGAACAGAACAGAGATTTGTGTGTTTACACACACACGTCCCTGTTCTGCCTCTCGTGCTCGTGATCGCTCGTGGCTGGCAGTCATCGTGACCGCTGGCCACGAGCATCAACACCCCCACAGTGCAGCGCCCTGCTATCCTGATCCCGTGAGCTGATGTGTAGGTAGGATTCGTGGGGTCGTGCCGACCTGCCGCAGTAAAATGACGGTGGCTGGTCGGCAAACGGTTATCATACCATCCAAAATGTTTATTTTATTTTCAGATTAATATAGAGTGCCTTGCGAAAGTATTCGGCCCCCTTGAACTTTTCAACCTTTTGCCACATTTCAGGCTTCAAACATAAAGATATAAAATTTTTATTTTTTGTGAAGAATCACCAACAAGTGGGACACAATTGTGAAGTGGAACGAAATCGATTGGATTTTTGAAACTTTTTTAACTAATAAAAAAATGAAAAGTGGGGCGTGCAAAATTATTCGGCCCCCTTGCGTTAATACTTTGTAGAGCCACCTTTTGCTGCGATTACAGCTGCAAGTCGCTTGGGGTATGTCTCTATCAGTTTTGCACATCGAGAGACTGAAATTCTTGTCCATTCTTCCTTGCAAAACAGCTGGAGCTCAGTGAGGTTGGATGGAGAGCGTTTGTGAACAGCAGTTTTCAGCTCTTTCCACAGATTCTCGATTGGATTCAGGTCTGGACTTTGACTTGGCCATTCTAACACCTGGATACGTTTATTTGTGAACCATTCCTTTGTAGATTTTGCTGTATGTTTGGGATCATTGTCTTGTTGGAAGATAAATCTCCTTCCCAGTTTCAGGTCTTTTACAGACTCCAACAGGTTTTCATCCAGAATGGTCCTGTATTTGGCTGCATCCATCTTCCCCTCAATTTTAACCATCTTCCCTGTCCCTGCTGAAGAAAAGCAGGCCCAAACCATGATGCTGCCACCACCATGTTTGACAGTGGGGATGGTGTGTTGAGGGTGATGAGCTGTGTTGCTTTTACGCCAAACATATCGTTTTGCATTGTGGGCAAAAAGTTCGATTTTGGTTTCATCTGACCAGAGAACCTTCTTCCACATGTTTGGTGTGTCTCCCAGGTGGCTTGTGGCAAACGTTAGACGAGACTTTTTATGGATATCTTTGAGAAATGGCTTTCTTCTTGCCACTCTTCCATAAAGGCCAGATTTGTGCAGTGTACGACTGATTGTTGTCCTATGGACAGACTCTCCCACCTCAGCTGTAGTTCTCTGCAGTTCATCCAGAGTGATCATGGGCCTCTTGGCTGCATCTCTGATCAGTCTTCTTGTTTGAGCTGAAAGTTTAGAGGGACGACCAGGTCTTGGTAGATTTGCAGTGGTCTGATACTCCTTCCATTTCAAAATGATCGCTTGCACAGTGCTCCTTGGGATGTTTAAAGCTTGGGAAATCTTTTTGTATCCAAATGCGGCTTTAAACTTCTCCACAACAGTATTACGGACCTGCCTGGTGTGTTCCTTGGTCTTCATGATGCTCTCTGTGCTTTCAACTGAACCCTGAGACTATCACAGAGCAGGTGCATTTATACAGAGAGTTGATTACACACAGGTGGATTCTATTTATCACCATCAGTCATTTAGGACAACATTGGATCATTCAGAGATCCTCGCTGAACTTCTGGAGTGAGTTTGCTGCACTGAAAGTAAAGGGGCCGAATAATTTTGCACGCACCACTTTTCAGTTTTTTATTTGCTAAAAAAGTTTAAAATATCCAATAGATTTCGTTCCACTTCACAATTGTGTCCCACTTGTTGGTGATTCTTCACCAAAAAATTAAAATTTTATATCTTTATGTTTGAAGCCTGAAATGTGGCAAAAGGTTGAAAAGTTCAAGGGGGCCGAATACTTTCGCAAGGCACGGTATCTCTCACCAAATTTCACAACATCAACCTCAAATTTATAGTTTTGATGGAAGGGTATAACTCTGAAATGCATTGGCCAAATTTGTACACACAGTTGCCAAAAAATTAAATATAAGGTTCAAGAAGAGTTTATTCTTCATGGTGCTTCTCATCCACCATTAAAAATGTCAACTGTATGTACTCCCCCTTCCCTGCTAGTGTAAGGAAGCAAAGTGAAATCCCCATTTATTCCTACAATGCTGGACATCGCCCTTGCTCCATAACACTGGCAGACCTGCCTTTTCCATTAATCAGATCAATTCCTAAGCAGTTAAAGGTGTTTTCATTTTGTATTCCCTGAAGCTTTACTGCCTAGTGAAACCACGTCTGAAAAATGGTCTTATGTGTTACAAATGAGGATGGAGGAATCAGAGATTATCTTTAATCATGTTGCAAGCTGAAGGTCATTCCTGAGCTGGACAGCTCATAGATGCATGCAGAAAAATGTACTTACAATCCCAGCAGAATTTCTGTGATTTGCCGCCATGGGCTAATTTTACAAAGGGTCATCCTGTGGAGACCACTAATTTCCATCACTTGTGCCAGTGGCAGGTCGGAGTGGTTGTAAACAAGTTAATCTCAGCCATACCTGGTCTGTAAAAGGGCTCAAAATGTTTTTGTATTATTTAATTCCTTTTCATGAAGCAGGGTTATTTTTACTTTTTTTTCCATTCAAAAGATGAAATCAGGCTTGCGATCGGAGTGTCTGTCTAATATGTTGATTGGAAGGAGGAAGAGTTGCACATTTGAAATTTCAGGAGGGAGAGAGCTAATGGTGATATTGATTACTAGAGATGAGCTTGGGTTCAGTCAGAACCTAAGTTTGCCTGAATCTGAAAGTTAGCCGTTATGGCTAGGCCAATAAGCTGTGGGTGGGAGATTTCCTGCCCCACAGCTGACATATACATAAAGGGGGGAGGCATGAATGACCTAATTATGAGCACATTTTGTTTTGTGAATGAGTAGAGGTACTGTCAGGACCTGCTAGCGGCACTGTAGTTCCCTGGGTGGAAGGTTGTAGTACCAGTGTCCACCAGCGGGTGTCTCCCAGCAGATCCCAGTGATCAATCTCCATGTGATGCTGGCTGGGAGGGTATTTACTTCCTCTCCTACTGTTTTCCCTTCCAGCGAGCCAGATACATGCTTGCTTTTAGATCCTGAGCCTGATTCCTGCCTTGCATCTATGCCCTGCTAACTGATTTTGCTCTTGCTCTTCAGTCTGTACCCTGCTGCCTTTTACTTGTTCCTTACTTGCATCTCCAGTTTTACCCTGTGATCTGTGTTTCTCATTTTATACATTGTAAATATTGTATTATAGTTAGGTTGTTAGGTATTTTGTCTTTGGGTTACAGTTCACTACACATGTGCAGAACTGAAACATTTGTTTAGTTTTGGATAGATTAGTTTGTTACTAATTTAATTTCACTGATTCCTTTTGGAAATTGGTTTAGTATAGTTAAATTATATTTTGTTTCCTAAGTAGGTAGTGAATTCCAAATTTTCAGAATGATTTGGATTCAGAGCAGTCGAAAAAATGGTTGGCCAATTCAAATTCTGTGTGAAGAATAGCTGGTTGTTAAGGAGCGGGCCCGGGAAGCTGGCCATTGTCAGCTGTCAGTGGGCTTCCCTGCTGAGAGCTTAAATGTAAACAAAAGTTACCCCCTCCCCCGTGTTGAGGACATGTGGCCTGGTATGGTTTGGGGGGGGGGCGCTCGCTCGCCCTCCCCTTTTCTGGTTTGCCGGGCTGCATGCTCGGATAAGGGTCTGGTATGGATTTTGGCATCCCTTAAATCCCCCTTAAAATCCATACTAGACCTGAAGGACCTGGTATGCAATGGGGGGACCCCATGCCCTTTTTTCTCTGACTTTTCTGTTGTTGGCATTCCTTTGTCTACATTTCAGCTCTCAGTGGGTAAGCCCGCTGACAGCTGATGAGTCATCGGTTTTTAAGGACAGCTCCTTAACAACCAGCTATTCTTTACACAGAAACAAAACTAAATGAATTACCAAACTAATCAATGTCGTGGTTATGCAATAGAGTTGGTCTGCTTACCTGTTTCCATGTGTTCATCTCTAGAGACCAGCCGACCCTCACCTGACTGCTTTTGTAATCCATCCTCTGGCATGTCTCCACCCTAGTTCCTATCAGAGAACTCTATATTAACCTGTGCACTGCAGGCCAACCCCGCTGATCAACCATTGTGTATTCCTTTGTGTGTTAGCTTCCTGTTACCTGCCGTGTGCTCTTCTGTTGTTCCGTTACCGACTTTGGTGTGTCTTTGACTATCCCTGTTTGCCTGTGATCCTGACCTTCTGGCGTGTCCCTGACTATTCCTGTCTGCTTGTGGCCCCGACCTTGGCTTGTCCCTCACCATCCTTATCTTCCTGTTGCCTACTGTGGGTGTGAGCTGGGGGACCCTGGGGGTCGCGACCTGGAGCCAGTTGCAGCCAAGTCCATCCTCACCACTTGAGGCTCTGGTGAACACCTGCTGGCTCTTAGACTCTGCGCCCCAGGGAATCTTACGCTCTAACCCCGGTGGGATCCATCTTGGTGTTCTGGCGGCCCTGCCTTCCTATCACCTTTACCCCCGTCCGCAGCAGTCAGCCGTAGGGTCCACAACCTTGCGGTGCACTCCTAATCCCTACGGTGTGCATCTGCCACCTGGCCTCAAGGTGACCTGACAGTCAACTAAACAAAATGAGTAAAATTACAAATTTATCCAAAACAAAACATTTCCAGTTCCTTTGTTTATCGGTACATGGCTTCTTCAAGTCCAAGTTCAAGTCCCTTTTCTCCTCCCCCTACTTCCTGTGGAATCATTTCCTGTCCTGAGCTTCGTGAACCAGTCCAATAGGTTCATTAACATATCAATAGGGGAATCTTAGCTTCTAAACAGTACATTGTCTTAAAATGTTATTCCATATTTATGCTATAAAAATCACTAAAATAGCCATGGCAACAAAAAAAGCCAGCAGGGAAATGCAATTTTTCAGCAATTTTAAACCATTTGACCTTTGTACATGTCTGTGCTTTACAAAAACAAAAAAAAAACACTGCTTCTGGCTGAACGGAATTAAAAAAAAAATGTTTCTTTGCTTTGGTACATCTTCCCTAGGGCAGCAACCTGAATGTTTATATTTGGACAACTCTTTTCCTATTAGCTCAGAAAATTGATATTTTTGATTTGACAGATTTGGCTCTTATTGACTTCACCCAAACCGAGGGCAGTTTGGCTCATCCCCAATAAATACATGAAATAAATAAATAAATAAATCTTTGTGAGGCTCCTGAAAAGTTGAAAAAAGTGAGATACAGGGCATTCTAGGTAAAGACCATCCTGAGAGTCCAAAGTCTATGACTCGATGAAGACAAGGGGGGCATCGGGCAGGTGTCTAGTGGTACCCATCAGCAGCACTTCATGATAGAAGCAAACTCTGGTGAAAGATAAAGCAGAAAGAAGATGCTTCTAAGTGCAAAAAAATAAGACTTTATTAGGCCATAGCGGTTAAAAACACTTACAAGAGGAAATAGGTGTATAGGCTTATCATAGAATGGAAAGCGTCCAGTGGGCGGTGCTCCCAGGGTAATCCCGCCAACATGTCTCCTGGCTGGTCAGTGGTGTGGAGTTGCGTGTCAGGCACCCTGAAAGATCCTCTGCGCTGCCGGAACGCAGTAACCGGATGTGACATCAGGAGGGGCGGTGACGCGTTATGGAGCATGCGCACTGGCTTCTCCTTCTTGACCCATGAAGATGGAGCCAGTGCGCATGCTCCGAAACGCGTCGCCGCCCCTCCTGACGTCACATTCGGTTACTGCGTTCCGTGCTGGAGGACTATTCAGGGTGCCTGGCACGCGACTCCACATCGCTGGCTGGCCAGGAGAGTCGTTGATGGGATTTCCCAGGGAGCACCTCCCGTTGGATGCGTCCCATTATCTGATGAGCCTATACACCTATTTATAAGTGTTTTTAACCGATATAGGCTATTAAAGTCTTGTTTTTATTGCACTTTGAAGCGCCTACTTTTTGTTTTATCCTAAAAAGTTGAGAATCCGGCAGCTCCATTACTTGGGTCACCATGACACACTTCATTACAAAATGTGATCATTAAAACAAATGTTTTCCTGCTCACCATCTCAGCATCTGTAAAATTCCCCTTTGCCTTTGGGGAGCCACTTCCGAAGGCCACGTGTCCTCATTACGATGAGGGTTCCAGGGCAAATTCTCATTAGCCTGATACCTAGTTCGCTTCGTGATCACTTCGTGACTGGTGTTCTGCGGCAGCAAAGTATTAATAGACTCGTTTTCCGGTATCACGACTTTAACGGACGGCCTGTTACATAATCTTTTCCAGGATCCGTGCTGTCAGTTTAACGTTCAATGATATTAGGAACAGCTGGAGCTCTCTAAAGAGTGTTGATGCAATAAAATAATATAATATCGCCTGAGACATCTATCTTGTCATGTTTATATTGCTCCTGATACATTTAGGACATGCTTCATCCGCGCTGTGTCTGGTACCTTGCTGCAATGTAGTTTTTATTTCTGTACGAGGTATGAAATTTAACATCAAGCGTTGGCCTATTTTAAGGAAATGGGTTGTGGTTTTGTAGATATTTTATTTATTATGATTAGGACTAAAGGTTTTTTTTTTTTTTTTAAGTCACACAAATATAAAAAAATTGCATATGAATAGTTATGAGCTTAAAGTGGTTGTAAACCCTCCACCACAACTTTGTCCCATGTAAATCAGCATAAAAAACCCCTAATGAACACTGCTTGTAGATATCTCCTTACTTGCTTAGTATTGTTGTAATCCTTGTTGTTCTGTAGAATGAAGTCACCGAGCATGCCCTGATATCCCCTGATTTACGGCACACTCTCTATGTGCTTATCTATCTGTTATCAGGACTTTCTACGGCACAACACTTAACTCCTAGGAGACTTCAGACTCATTCACAGCTTCCTCCTACACACCATATGACCATGTGACATGACAGGCAGTGTAAACCTGGCCATTACTGCAGTCTTATCAGCTTCAGCAAACAAAGGGAAACATTAGACAATCGGCACAAGTAAATACTATGAAATAAAACAAGACAGCTATGAACAGGGAAGCAGGGTTGCCATAGAAACGTTGGAATGAGAAGGAGGCTTGGTTAACAGTACAGGAAGTGCTCAATGTAAGGGCGGGAATACACTCCGCTGTGGACTCAGAAAACAATACTTAAGATAGAGCTGCCTAACCCCTGGAAACAAGTTTTTTTTAAAGTTTCTTTAAACAGTAAGTAATATGTGATTTGGGCTGGATTACAGTGGCTATAGTCTGATAATTACTTATTATAATGGACTAAATGAAAAGAAGCATCAGAGTGGGAGAGTTTACTTCCTCTTTAAGGTTGAGTTTGAACCAGGATGGATATAAATCAATGAGTTTTAAATAAAAAAAAAAAAAAAAAAAAAGTAGTATTTCTTTTTATTTTAATCATTTTTTTCTGATTTAATGATTTAAATCGTTTTTATTTTTATTTTATTTTTATCAAATTTATTTTAATAAAATCCTTTAGGCGTAAAAATCTATCTAAAGATAGTTTCCTTTTTATGATATATTAATAATTGAGTTTATTCAGCATGAAATGGAACTTGGTTATGTAGCATGAGGCTGTATATTATGCAATATTTAAATTTTTTGGTAAACGCATTCAATGAATCCAAGCTCTGGAAGCTGAGATAACATGCACCACATTCACATAATCTCACAGTAACCCTGAGATAAATGAAAGTTCAGGAATATTCCTTTACACTACAAACTGCATGATTGAGTCAGTTCTGATATCGCTGTTTTAATAACATAACAGCTTATAATTCTAAATAGGAAACCTTCATTTTATTTGCAAATATTAAAGATTCCAACTACCAGCAATAATAAGTCCTTACATTTAAAGAGCACCTGTCATTTCAGATCCATCATGGCAGCGCCTATTAGCGGGCATCCACTCACCTGCTGCCGTCACGTCCCTCACCTTGTTGTGTCACTGCCGCATCACCAGCCATCCCATTAAAGTGAATGGGACTGTCGGCGAGTCACCAGCGGGTCAGAGGAGGAGCCGCTGAGGGACAGAGATGACAGTTGCTCTTTAAAAATTATGATTTAATTCAAGTTGATTTAAATCAAGCCTATTTACTAGTGATTTAAATCAAATCCACCCGGGTTTGAACACAATTTTGGACTGAACCTTCACTGTGCGTAATGTATAATAGAGGTATTTCTTCTGCTATTTTACATAACAGCTTCCCTCTGTCAATAGTTGTTAAGGAGGCTGATGGGTGCTAGCACCACCAAGTCCTTAATGATCTGTGACATCTCAACCCCCTTTCACCTATATGGCCTGGAGTCCCCAGCCTTGTAAGCAAAATACTCTTCAGGGTTGGTATGATTTTTAAAGTGGTTGTAAACCCTAAAAAAAACCCCCAAGGCATAATGAGCTAGTTTGCACAGAATACTAGCTCATTATGAATTACTTACCTGAGACCGAAGCCCCCGCAGCGGTCCTCGTTCACCGCTCCGGCGGCCGACATTGCTCCCGGAATTACTTCCAGGTATCACGGGCTCCGGTGCTGTGATTGGCCTGGAGCTGCAATGACATCACTCCCGTGCATGCACGCGGGAGCCGCCGGTAACTGCACATTCTAACTGAAGTAACGGCACGTACGCTCCGTTGCTTCAGTGCATATGTGCCGATGATGTCGGCACATGCAAATATAGGGGATATCTCCTAAAAAAAGGTTTAGGAGATATCCAGTGTAGCTACAGATAAGCCTAATTATAGGCTTACCTGTAGCAAAAAGTGGTTGCAAAGGGTTTACAACCACTTTAAGGGGCACCTCGCACATAAAAAAAAGACCTTGTGAGGTCCCTTTACTCATTCACTTAAGGGGGACAGGGTGGTATCAGGGTGACCCTAATTGTTAAAGAGGGCTTCCAGTTTACGACCTGCTGACCCGCACAACCACTGGACCAGGGTTGTGGGGAAGAGGACCTTGTCCTTGTTGATATAGGTACAGGGTACTTTGGCAAGTGGTAATCCCCCCTGGCAAGGTAATCTCCCCCACCCCCCAGTGTTAAGGACATGTTGCCTGGTATGGAGAGGAGGGGAGGTGCACACTTATCCTTTCCCCTTTGCTGGCCTGTCAGGCTGTGTGCACAGATAAAGGTCTGATGTGGATTCTTGGTTGGGATCTGATACTGTTATTTATTTTTTGGCATTGGGTCCCTCTTAAAATTCACATCAGACCTAAAGGGCCTGCTATTAATTAGAACCCCATGCTTTTTTTTTTTTGCAAGTCCTCCATTAAAATCCATACCAGACACTCAACTCTGATTTGAATCTGGTATAGATAAATGCAATCCCTGATTATTTGTTTGCAAACAGAACGAAGCAGCCAGGAGCTGTCATTTTATTAAATTGAATATGAAATCAAAGTGCCACACTGAAATACACTGCATGCCTATGCATGTCCAATACCAGGAATGTCGCCAAGCTGCCTATTTAAAGGAGACCCATTATATGTGCTAATCACTGGATGTTCCTCAGCTACCCCTAACCAATGTCCCTGCTCTTGTTGTCTGATCTCCTGTTGCTGACCCGGCCTGCTCCTGACCTTGCTTTGTGGATTCTGGACTCTGACCTTGGCTTGCCTCTGACCACACACTGCTGTCTTCCTGGTATTGACCTTGGCCTGCTGCTTAACTACCCTTACTCCTGCTCCTCGTTTATGACTTTGGTTTGGTTTGGTTACTGACTATGTACCTGCTGACCCTGGCTTGCCGTATATATCATGACCATGTCCTTGATCTCAACTGATAGTTGCATCTACCTCTGAAAAAGACACAAGGGGAGAGGCGCCACTGGGTGAAGATATAGGACAAGTTTAATTACACTTTAAAAATACAGGCAACTCACATTTGTGAAGTTATAAGTAAGCATTTGTTTTTTACAGCATAGGGGTAGTCATCAGTGTCGTCAATCCGTTCCTGCTTGATAGGCTCTCCGTGCTGGATAGAGAAAAGCCAGCCACAGTGGAGTTAACTCAGGACGAGGCTTGAGGCGTAGTAGGTTTGCAGGAGAGGAGGGATGAGTTCACTGCAAAGCGACGCGTTTCTTGAACGTACAGGCTGCGAGTGACATGGCAGCTATGCTGGAAAAAACAAGTGCTTACTTATGACTTCACAAATGTGAGTTGTCTGTATTTTTAAAGTGTGATTAAACTTGTCCTATATATGCACCCAGAGGCGCCTCTCCCCTTGTGTCTTTTTCAGTCTACAGGAACATGATTTCTGTTCCCCCCTGATGGCAGCCCTGAGTGTGGGACCCCCTTATCACCATCTCATATGGTCCTTTGACTTTTTTAATATTTTAATATATTGCAAGACATTATTTTACACTGCGGCATATCTACTGCTCTAGTTCCCTGCGTCTGTACTTGTATACTGCATCTACCTCTGACTGTGCGTCCTCACAGTCTCTGTACCAAGCTTCTGAGGTCCAGTTTCTTGGTGCCTTCCTGAGGACCGCCATCCTTGGTCCTTCTCCGGTGTGCCTGCACTGATGTTGACTACAGTCCAGAGACTACTGCTACCCGCTTCCTGATTCCTGCACCTGTGCTTCTTTGTGCCCTATGCCCCTGTTCCCACACTCAGGGGTACTTAGACCAGACCGGCAAGGGGAATTCCTTTTGTCACTTCGGCCTCC
Organism: Lithobates pipiens; assembly: GCF_037356315.1. Taxonomy (NCBI): domain Eukaryota; kingdom Metazoa; phylum Chordata; class Amphibia; order Anura; family Ranidae; genus Lithobates; species Lithobates pipiens. The sequence goes on from NW_027507786.1 coordinate 7,427,603, forward strand.
AACCAAGGTATGTGATGCTCCATTACTTCAAGCATCCAGGTTTTTATTGCTTTCTGTATTCCTGCTATGGAGATTCACCTCTGTAAGTTGTAATCCACACATGACAATTGTTAACAAGGATGGAAAATCCAAAATTTGAAGTCTGTTCTAGAACAGGAATAGAGGGAGGACTTGTCCTGTTGTGTTTCCAAGACAGATGGTGAAAGAAAAAAAAAAAACTCAACAAGAGTTTCAACTATTCCTTACTTTATCCAAAACTGAAAACCAAAGTTTAGACTTTAGGTATACCCTAATGACTTTTTCAAAACATTTTGTTGACCGCCAATCTAACACTGGCCGCAAGATACCACGGTGAATATTACTTGCACCCTGGAATTACCAATGAACAAAAAATAGAGACTTAGATGTTGGATGAAAGGCAGTAAACGTTTTATAAAAGCAGCATATCTCTTAACAAATATACAGGGGTGGGTCCTGCGCAAATCGTGCCACTCAAATAAAATACACAAATTCAAAATAATATAAATATGTGCATACATACAATGCCGTGAAAAAAAAAAAAAAGATATAGTCCAAAAAACAGCACGCATAAAAATATATAAAAAACATATAAAAAAATGGAAAAAAGGTTTAATGATAGAACAATAATAAAATGTCCGCTACTCAAGGCTCCCAGAACTCTCACCTTTAAACGAAGTGAATAAGCAAATCAAACAAACTCCAGGATTCTCCTATTTCATTCATAAATAATAAATAATAGCCATCAGGAAATCCAAAGGAGGGATGTAATGATACAATTCCGCCACTAGAGGGCCAGTCCCAGCTTACAGAATAGGTGAAATGGATCTTCACTTCTATTTCACAGTGTATGGCTCAAAATAAGAGAGAGGAGGGGGAGAGAGAGAGAGAAACAGGAGACTTCCATAGTGTAGTAGTTTAAAAAACGGCAGGTAAATTTATTAAAAAGCAGTAAAGACTCTCACATTTTAATTGCAAAAACAAGCATAATCAGGAAGAGGGTATAATGACAACTTCCTCCCGCCTTACTCTACTTCCGGTTCGTCCTCTGGCCAATCCCTACGCGTTACGTCATGTGACTTCTTCATGGGGATCCCAAGTCTCCTGTTTCTCTCTCTCTCTCCCCCTCCTCTCTCTTATTTTGAGCCATACACTGTGAAATAGAAGTGAAGATCCATTTCACCTATTCTGTAAGCTGGGACTGGCCCTCTAGTGGCGGAATTGTATCATTACATCCCTCCTTTGGATTTCCTGATGGCTATTATTTATTATTTATGAATGAAATAGGAGAATCCTGGAGTTTGTTTGATTTGCTTATTCACTTCGTTTAAAGGTGAGAGTTCTGGGAGCCTTGAGTAGCGGACATTTTATTATTGTTCTATCATTAAACCTTTTTTTCATTTTTTTATATATTTTTTATATATTTTTATGCGTGCTGTTTTTTGGACTATATCTTTTTTTTTTCACGGCATTGTATGTATGCACATATTTATATTATTTTGAATTTGTGTATTTTATTTGAGTGGCACGATTTGCGCAGGACCCACCCCTGTATATTCATTATTTGATAGTTTGTGCTCACTATTTTGTCCTGTTGCATTTTTTAGTTAGCATTTGCACTTTATATCACTCAGGCTCTTTTTCACAGCATCTGTGTTTCATTATATCTGATTTTGGATTTTGTTCCACTTTAGTCACTTATTACCACTTAGCGGCGCGAAGGCTGACCACTTTTATATCTCTTAACAAGAGTTGGGCAGTGAAGAACTGGCGATTGATCGTCAAATCCAACGCTCCTCGCTTCATGTCCATGCCCCAGGAAATTTCAGATCAACCCAGAGATAAGTCAATATGGCTACACATTATCCTCCGCAGACTCGATGCTTTCGTCTCCGAAAATAGTCTTTGTTCTGAGAAAATACGAGTATTTTCGTTGCTGGGGTGTCAGAGGTTAGTTGTCTAATGGCATGTTTGGAAAATAAAACAGGAAGGCGTAACATTTTGTAACACCCCACCCTGTACCCGATTCTAACCATTATTGAAGAAACCCGCATGCCGGCCTTCTTTCGTTTTTGGAGCGCGGCGTTACATCCCAAGCAGGAGACGCCTATTTCCCTAATGATATTAGCTTTAAATATCTCATGCCTTTATCCGTGTCACCCCGGCGGTTTGCGGCTTCTTTGGCTTCGCTGACATCCGAGGCAAAGTGTATATTAATGCTTCCTTTTCCTTTGAGGGAGCCTGACAGGCCAGCACGCTGTAATTACGGGCTGCGAGAAAGGCGTGAAAAGAAAATGGAGGAAAATATGTCAGCCAGATCAAAGGAACACCTGATGTTAATTATAACAAATGCTCATTTAAAAATAAGACTGAGGATTAAGGATGAGCCGAACACACCCCGGTTCAGTTCGCATCAGAACATCCGAACAGGCAAGAAATTCGAAAGAACACACGAACCCCGTTAAAGTCTATGGGACATGAACATGAAAAATCAAAAGTGCTAATTTTAAAGGCTAATATGCAAGTTATTGTCATAAAAATTGTTTGGGGACCCGGGTCCTGCCCCAGGGGACATGTATCAATGCAAAAAAAGGTTTAAAAATGGCTGTTTATTATGAAGCAGTAATTTTTTTTTTAATGCATAAAGTGAAACAATAAAAATGAAATATTCCTTTAAATATTGTGTCTGGGGGGTGTCTATAGTATGCCTGTAAAGTGGTGCATTTTTCCAGTTTTTAGAACAGTCTGACAGCAAAATTACATTTCTAAAGGAAAAAAAGTAATTTAAAACTGATCGCGGCTATAATGAATTGTGGGGTTTCGGCAATATGGATAAAACACATTGAAAAAAACAGCATGGGTTTCCCCCTCTACCCAGTCCATTACCAGGCCCTTCGGGTCGAGTATGAATATTAACCACTTGCGGACCAGCACACGCGATGTACGTCGGCAGAATGGCACGGACAGGCAAATGGGCGTACAGGTACGTCCCTTTAAATTTGTCAACGTGTCATCGAATGCGCGCCGCCAGCTTCGCACGGGTCGGGACCTCCGTGAGTCCGATCGCGGGTCCCGTGGACTGGATCGCTGCGGGGATACCCGCGCTCGTCTCACGGGGAGGAAGAACGGGAAGATGCTAATGTAAACAAGCATCTCCCCGTTCTGCCTAGTGACAGTGTCACTGATCTCTGCTCCCTGTGATCGGAGCAGAGATCAGTGACGTGTCATACACAGCCACGCCCCCCTCCCACAGTTAGAATCACTTCCCATGGCTCACTTAACCCTTACCCTGTCCCCAAGTGGTTAACCCCTTCACTGCCAGTGCCATTTACACAGGAATCAGTGCATTTGGATAGCACTGATTGCTGTATAAATGACAATGGTCCCAAAAATGTGTCAAAAATGTCCGATGTGTCCGCCATAATGTCGCAGTCACGATAAAAAACGCTGATCGCCGCCATTACTAGTAAAAAAAAAAATTATTAATAAAAATGCCATAAAACTATTCCCTATTTTGTAAACGCTATAACTTTTGTGCAAACCAATCAATAAACGCTTACTGCGATTTTTTTTTACCAAGAATATGTAGAAGAATACGTATTGGCCTAAACTGAGGAAAAAACTTTTTTTTATATACTTTTGCGGGATATTTATTATAGCAAAATGTAAAAAAGAATGCGTTTTTTTTCAAAATCGTTGCTCTTTTTTTGTTTATAGCGCAAAAAATAAAAACTGCAGGGGTGATCAAATACCACCAAAAGAAAGCTCTATTTGTGGGAACAAAAAGACATCAATTTTGTTTGGGAGCCATGTCGCACGACTGCGCAATTGTTAGTTAAAGCAATGCAGTGCCGAATCGCAAAAAGTGCTCTGGTCTTTGGCCTGCAAAATGGTCCGGGGCTTAAGTGGTTAAGGGGAACCCTGAACCAAAAATGTTTAAAAAAATTGGGTACGTGTTTTTTGGTGAAATGAGTAGGGGGTACAAATGTACCCCCTACTCATTCGCATGGGGAGGTGGGGGTGGGATCTGTGGGCCCCCTTGTTGCTTTCCAGATTATGATAAGCCTTCTGGTGAGCAGGAGTAAAGATTAAAGTGGAAGTAAACCCATGGATTTAAACAGTTTAAAAAAAAAGGCATGCCGGGAATGCTAACTGCACATTGGCTGTGCTCTCAGCCGAACTATCAAACCATCCAATGGCTGGTGTCATAACGAATCACATGTGCAGCACTATAGCAGTTGAAGATTAAACAGAGGCCAAGATGGCAGCTTCCTTGGCTGAAAACGATAGGGGAGTTTACTTCCACTTTAATCTAGCTATAGAGTGCTGGAACTATACTTTCAGAGCATAATTAAGATGACGATGCTAGTCCTAGACTGACTTGGTATGCACTTTTCAAAAGGGGAGGGGCTGGGAAACAAAGGTGGATTGCAGAAAAATGATGGGAGGGGCGGTCCTTTGAGACGTTCTTCTGCTGGCTATCGTTGGGGCCCTTTAGGAGAGTCGTGCACTTAACAACAGTTCCAGTATGCAGTATAGGTACAGTAATGGTACGGTGTAGTCTGGCCACAGGGGCAAAATTAGATGTGGTTCAGATGAGGTAAAAGTTTGGTATAGGTTTGGAATAAGTGCGTTATAGAGGCCAATATGGGTGCATAACATCAATATCTCAGTACAGGGGAACATTACAGTACAGCAATCTGTACTATCCCCTTTCAGTGATTTACATCCCACAGGAAGACCCCTTGTGAGGACTCGGAGGACAGGAACCTTTTCAAATCTGTAAGTCACATACATACCCATTCCCCAGCCAGGTAACAAACCATGATAGCAAATGCCTTTCCAAAACACTGCAACAGCCTTAACAACACTTCAAAAGACACAATTCAAAGTTATTTATAAAGGTCACTCTCTGTGACACTGACACCATCACCAGTGCCAATGGTCACCAGGACTAATAGAGAGGGCGAAGCCCCCAAGTGCGGACACAGACAGAAATAAAAACAAAAAATAAATCTCAGAGAGGCATTTGGAAAAAATGGAGATAAGTGATTCAGAACTGCCAATGGTCAATCAATCCAATTCAATTTCATAAGGCACAATGGCCTTGGTGGGGCTGCTCTTCCCAAGCATGGTGCCCCTGGGGTATCTCTTGCTCTCTCTCTCTTGGCAGAGTCTATTTAGGACCCCGTTTGTCGGGGACAGTACTTAAAGCAGGGAAAGGTTCAAGAGGAGTAGGGAAAGCGTAGAGACTGCGCCAACCTTCCTGGAAAGCCTCCCCTTTAAGTATGGCCCAGTCAGGCTGGATTCTGCTCTTCTTGGCAGAAGCTGTCGGCATCTCCGGGTCTCCAGTCTTCTGTTCCTTCACTTTGTAAGTGCTCCCAGTCCCAGTTGGGTTGCCCCCCTGCCGGGCCTGTTGTGTACTACTAAAATTGTATTACAATATACTCCTGTTACTGCACATGGGCCCTCTGTTCTGGAGTCAAAAGGTTTAGCTCTCATTCCAGCTATCCTAGAGCCCTGTTGAAGTAGTAGATACAACAAAAGACCTAAATGCTTTGACTTATGTTTTATGAGAAAAACTATTTTCGACTATCGATTGTTAGTGTGAAGGTCTATCTTCTTTCAATATATCCTGAGAACTTCCCACAGTGTTTTTTGAGGCTCCTAATGTAAGAAGTGTGTTGGATGCCGAAGATTCTTCGGTTCTTGAAGAGAGAAAAGATCATAGTCACCACCCATTAGACCAGTAAGTATTAATATTCGACATTTGCAGAGTGCCTTTTTTTTTCTGCTGCCAGCAGAGTCTCTTTAAAATAATTTTGCTCTTCAGCATATTAAAATACAAGTAGCCTTGGACTTCATGCTATTTTATCACCTTCCGCCTGCGTTAGAAATGAAATTTCACATTCCAGAATGGAAACTGATTTTGCTGTCAGTTGGTGCCGCATCTCCTCCACAGCCTGAACTGCCTGATATTGTATTTGGATAATCACTGTATTTTCTGCTGTGACCGGTCCAGACGTCTCATCCTTCTTAAATAAACCCTTCTCTCACATTTCTCATGCTCTTTGAAATTCTTCAGCAGTTCCATTCAGGCTTCAGGCGGAGATAAGAGTCGGAGGATCAGAGAGAGGAATCACTGAGTCTGCAGCATGGAGATGTTATCATCCAAGGGAAGACATTTTAAAGCCCAACCTCAGGTTTTGTGCCCCCCTTCCCTGGCTTGGCCCCAAACCCCAAACCCCAAACCCTTCCCCCCTTCCCCAGCCATATTTTTTTTTAAAATAGTTTTTGTATATGTAAAAGAATTCTATGGGTTTTCAGACTGTCGACATGGTCTTCTTCCTCCAGTGGTTGGTGGATTCTAATCAGTGAGTGCATTCTGAATGGTAGGTGGGTCCTAATTGGTACAACATCGTGATTTGCCACCATTCTCTGCAGTATTTTTCTGTAGGCCTTGGGTGGCTGAATGACTTACCCCCAGGGGATGGGTCCTTGAGGCTCATAGAGAAATGTCTTAATGACGGTAGGCACTAGAAAATATTAAACTCAAAAGAGGACCAACACTGGGTGATTGGAGAAAGTAGTCTACAGGGGATAGTGTTAGGGATAAGGCAGGTACCGCAGTGAAGGTTGTTTTTTTGTTTAATTAATCCTGGGTTGGCTATTTTTTAATCCTTAGCCCTTGTACACACGGTCGGACATTCCGACAACAAAATCCGTCGGATTTTGTGCGAAACTGGTGTTGCATACACACGGTCGGAAAAAAGTTGTCGGAAAATCCGATCGTTCGTAACGTGATGGTGTTATTTAGTTACGATGGGACTACCTAGTAGCCAGTCTAGGAATTTGATCTGAGCATGCATGGCACTTTGTCCGATCGGAAATTCTCTACAAACGATCGGACAAAGTCCGACCGGATCATGTTGTCGGAAAATTTTTATATCCAGCTCTCAAACTTTGTTGGTCGGGCATTCCGACGGAAAAAGTCAGATGAAGCCCACACACGGTCGGATTATCCGACAACACGGTCCGATCGGACATTTTCCGTCGGAATGTCCGACCGTGTGTACAAGGGCTTATAGAAAACTGGAGTTGGACTTTAAAGTAGGGCTCCAAAAAGCCCTATTGGCAACAACTCAAAATTTATGTACATCTAGAGATTAACAAAATGGGAATGGTGCAACTGCAGCTAAAACTCTGGAATAGATGGAGTTTGAACATTATATTGATGTCTATGTTCTCATTGGGATGGTTCACTCCCTCTATGTGCCTTAGTGTCCTACAATGTGCCCTGGGAGCCCCTAATACTGGAATTCTCTGATTTTGGCTTCATCTAGAAAGTTGGCACCTAACTCTACCTTCTCACCCTTCCTGAGCTTTAATAATTGAGTAGCCAAATAATAGGGGGGAGCCGGAAAGTGTGGGATCTACCTGGCTAAAGTGATGATTACATAGCTAAATAATGGTTCCATTAATGGGTTTGAATATTGCATTCACTAAAATGGTACTGTTACCAGAATATTTTTTTTTGGAATCTGAAAGGTGGCCTGGGCACATTCCATATTTCATCTACCAAATATTTAATTGTGGTACTGTAAAGGTACCATTTTCGAGTTCTCCCAAGCACATACAATATTTGAGCCCTGAAGGTAGGAGAGATCTTTGAGCCCTCATAATATAATGGATGTTGTATATTTCCATGTTTTGAATGAACACTGATATTAAGAGACATTGGGCTCTTGGTTTCTTGGTCTGGTGCTCTCATTATACTTTTTATACTTGTGTTCCAAACTGTGGGTCCTTTAGTTAAGAGGTACCCTGGTTGTGTGGAGAGCCACCTCACTGGAGCTATTGCACCCCATATGAATTGACTTTCCTGATTGTTGAGTCAAATCCATTGTCTCGGTCACACACATTCCATGAGATTATTAGATGAAATATATGATTTGGGTTCAGTTACCCTCCTTGTACGTGGATTGACTTCTTGCAGCCTAAACCAGGGTTTACCTACAGCTGCAATATAATACGTCTGTGTTATATCACCTGTGTTCCAGTGATCGGACTCCAGTCCAGTGATTGGTCCTTTTAAGGTTTATTCTGGAATTGAAGGTGGCAGGGTTCCCATTAATCTTATAAGGCAGTGGTGGCAAACCTTGGCACCCAAGATATTTTGGAACTACATTTCCCATGATGCTTCACTACACTGCAGAGTGCATGAGCATCATAGGAAAAGTAGTTTGAAAACATCTGGGGTGCCAAGGCTCGCCATCACTATTATAAGGAGACACTTGTAATGTGTTATATGCAGGGGCCTAACTAGAAATCACAGGGCCCCATAGCAAAATGATGTATGGGCCCCACCTCCCTGCAAACAGCCCCCCCCCCCCCACAAAAGGGCAGGGTTTAAATGTAATTATGGGCATGGCTTAATGGGCATGGTTCGAGTCTGAAATGAGTGAGGGATGGAGGGATGGAGGGATGGAGGGATGGAGGGATGGAAGAGAAGAGAAAGAAAGAAAGAAAGAAAGAAAGAAAGAAAGAAAGAAAGAAAGAAAGAAAGAAAGAAAGAAAGAAAGAAAGAAAGAAAGAAAGAAAGAAAGAAAGAAAGAAAGAAAGAAAGAAAGAAAGAAAGAGAGGGAAGGAAGGACAACAGGCCCAGATCCTACACCACAATAACAATATATGTATTTCAAAAAGTTTAACAACCAACAGATAAAGATACTCCAAACACCTGGTGTTAGCGCTTCAATCATCCTCACCTGTGCCCAATGCAGCGTGACCAGTGCCCAATGTGGCCTGCCTGTTCCCAATGCAGCGTGGCCTGCCCGTGCCCAATACAGCCTCACCTGTGCCCAATACAGCCTCACCTGTGCCCAATACTGCCTCACCTGTGCCCACTTGTGCCCAATGCAGCGTGTCAAGTAACCAATGCAGCCTCACCTGTGCCAATGCAGCCTTACCTGTGCCCAATTCAGCGTGACCTGCCTGTGCCCAATGCAGCATGTCCAGTGCTCAATGCAGCCTCACCTGTGCCCAATGCAGCCTCACCTGTGCCCAATGTGGCCTGCCTGTTCCCAATGCAGCGTGGCCTGCCTGTTCCCAATGCAGCGTGGCCTGCCCGAGCCCAAAACAGCCTCATCTGTGCCCAATACTGCCTCACCTGTGCCCAGTGCAGCCTCACCTGTGCCCACCTGTGCCCAGTGCAGCCTCATCTGTGCCCAATGCAGCATGAACTGTTCCCAATGCAGCATGACCTGCCTGTGCCCAATACAGCGTGACCTGCCTGTGCCCAATGTAGCATGTCCAGTGCCCAATGCAGCCTTACCTGTGCTCAATGTGGCCTGCCCGTGCCCAATACAGTCTTACCTGTGCCCACTTGTGCCCAATATTTCCTCACCTGTATCCACCTGTGCCCAATGCAGCCTCACCTGTGCCCACCTGTGCCCAATGCAGCCTCACCTGTGTCCAATGCACCGTGACCCGTGCACAATGCAGGCTCACCGGTGCTCGGCCCCCCGCAGTATGCACTCCTCATCCTGCCCAAGGGCCCCACTCAGCTGCAGGCCCCATAGCTGCCGCATGGGTCGCTATGGCATTAGTTCCGCCACTGGTTATATGCTAAAGCTGGTGATACATGCATACATTTTTTTCCATTCATTTTCTACCTGGCTCCTTTGATATTTCAATGTTTTACAACCCCACAAGCCACCCCCCCCCCCCGGGCTGGCAGGTGGGGGGAAGTGTTAGTCCTGCCTAGGGATCAAAATAGTTAAGCACCGGCCCTGGTTACATTGGCCCAGCTTTGCCCAATGTAACTATGTACAGTATATGCCATACCTGTGGAATCCTTCTAGAATAGTATTTCTCAACCAGGATTCCGTGAAACCCTAGGTGTCACGGTCAGGGGTTAGGCTCAGAAACCAGTAGCAGATATCAGTAGAGAGGCTCCCACCAACCAGCAGAATAAGTACACAAGCAGATCCCCCTGGTGGATGACGCAGACTCAATGGAGGTGCGGGGTATAAATACTACCCAGTGTTCACCAGAGCTCCTGATAGCGGAGATGGGTTTTGCTGCGTGTTAGTACCAAGATGTGCATCTCAGGATTGCCCCACCTGATGGTGAGCAAGCTGGGGTCCAGTAGCAGATATAGCAGGTAGGGATAAAGCAGAAGCATAGTCAGTAAACAAGCCAAAGGTGGGTAACAAGTGGTAGTAAAGATACGAACTGCTGCAGGAGTGAAAATAGCAAGATATCAGTTGGAGAGAGCACAATAATCTGGCAAACAAAAGTGCAGAGACATGGCTTAAACCAGGAAGTTCATGGTAGGAGGAATGAGTTTGAGGTTCATCAGAAACAAGGTACAAGGCAAGACTGTCCAAGTAATCAGAGAGCTATGCAGCATCTTAGGTGGCACAACAAGAAGAGCTACAGTTAGAGGCTGCAGAGGTTGCAGGTTTAGATCTGTACCCTGACACTAGGGTTCCCCCAGAGATTCCTAGAGGTTTCTTGAGAAATTTCTGCCTTTCAGATATGTAACAACTGCCATCTTTTTTTGCAGGACCTTTTTTTCCCAGTGAAAAGGTGCAGGTATTTCCCCCTTTTTAAGTCCCCCTTTTCTCCGGCCCCTACCCACCTCTGAGCACTGTCCCTTGGTTCCACCCCCCTACCTACTGCCCAATACTGCCCCTTTTAGAGAATATAGAACCAAGTATAATTTTGTGGTGTTAAGGTATGTATATGGAATTTGTTAATGATAAAAAAAAAGGCAGTAAAATGGATCCCCTGCAGCCAGCAACAATAGATCTCTCCCCCCCTCCCAAGAACAATAGAACCCCCCACAACAATATACCCCCAAGAAACAGTAGATTGACCCCAGCGACAAAAGACCCTACCAGCAACAATAGATCTCCCAGCAGCCAGCATCAATAGACACTCCAGCACACCCTAGCACCCCTTGCCATTACATACATTCAGTGCTGGAGGTGCTGAAGGTGTCGGAACTGCGTTCCCTCGCGTTCCCGCAGAAAAAAAGCTCTGTTTTTATCTATCTGTAAGAGGGGTATTTATTCCAATGACCACAAATGTCAAGGAGCTTTCTTCAAAGTGACCATGACACTAGGGTTGCCACCTTTTCTTCAAGTCAAATCCGAACACTTTAGCAGCGCATGATTTATTTTTATTTTTTTATATATAGTGTAAACTATACATATATTTTGCTATTAAATAACATTTCAAATCATATGAAGTTAATAACAAGAGTCCCCCTTTACATCAGAGTCCACAGAGTTCACATTTTACATCTGAATCCACAGAGTTCCCCTTTTACATCAGAGTCCACAGAGTTCCACTTTACATCAGAGTCCACAGAGTTCCCCTTTTACATCATAGTCCACAGAGTTCCCCTTTTACATCATAGTCCACAGAGTTCCCCTTTTACATCTGAACTTGCAGAGCTCCCTTTCAAAGTAAGGGGGGACTCTGCAGACTCTGATGTAAGGGAGAACTCTGGGGACTCTAACATAATTCCCACATCCTCTGGGAACCCTGATGTAAGGGGAAACACTGGCCTCTGGTGTAAAGGGGAACTCTGATGTAAGGGGGTGCTCTGAAAACCCCGATTTACCTTAGTGTACTCACTCTGAGGCAGGAGAGAGAAGAGGGGAGACTTCAGTCACAGACAGGGTTGGATGGTGAGCTCACTCAGCCCTTGGCAGTCAGCACCTCTCATCCAGATGTATCTGAGGCTGCTGGATTCAAATTTCTGGACCAAACTTTCCTTTTCTGAGGCACAGCGCCGGGGATTGGAGTGTGGGCAGACACAGAGGGGTAGGGGTGGGGGGAAGAGGTGCAGGTCGAGCCCTCTCTCCTCTCCCATCTGTGTATGTTTGGGGTGGGGGGGGGGGTTGTTAGTGCTGGTTTTGGGCAGTGTGAAAGAGAGTAACAGACACTCTCAGCTTACTTAGACAACTGCAGCCAGCAACCCTGCTGGGAAGCCATAGTCCAGTCTATATAATGTGTCCAGGTTTCAGGTGGTCTGAAACCCCAACACATGATTCCAAACCCGAACTATCCGGGTGAATCCTGGACAGGTGGCAACCCTACATGACACTAAAGTACAGTGAGCTGGAGATATAATAATTATTAGTAGGGGTTCCCTGAGACCAGAAAGGTTTATCAGGGGTCCCTCTGTGTTAAAAAAAGGTTGAGAAAGGCTTCTCTAGAAGCTGGAATAGACATCGCTTCTCCAATGATCGCCACTAGGTTCTGGGTCCCGTGCTGAGAGGCTGCACTGCTGCATTGTGAGCACAGGAGGTTGCCTGCTCAGCACCTCCGGGGCCATTAAGGGAACACTTTGCCTTTTCTCAATGAATACAAAGGGCCCTCTGTTCTGATGAGGTGGGGAGCATGACATCACATAATATCTGTTTGTACAGTACATTGGATGTATGTACTGTGTAAGGGATCTTCCCGGGGTAGGGTGTGTTTGGACACAGTTCACAGCAGACTTGGAATATATGAAGCAGATCTTGGCGTTTATTCGTGGTACAAACAGTCCAGCAAACAAAACATACAGCAACACCGTGCTTTCTAAGTACAACAAAATAAACAAAAGACCTAGCCCGGCTGGGCGCTTACTAACAGGTTCTTCTCACCTATCTGACATTTATAAAGACAGCGTCTTTTCGTCTGGATATCGCAGGGTGGGTTTTAGCTCCAGCAGTGTCTGTGCTTGCAGCTTCCTTCAACATACAGGCTGTTCATTCCCTGGCTGGGAGCTAAAACCTGCAGGCCTTGCAGAGCCTTTACCTTCCCAGGCTAATTAGGATCAAAGCTCACCTGATCCCAAACCCAGAACTGGATCGGGGGATGTGGAATGACAGGTCCTCTACCAAACCTACCTGCCATTCCATATAAACCCAGGCCCGGCAAAATTACTTAACCACTCAACAGCATATCGCTGCTGAGAAACTGATCCATCCTGGATTTACCATCTCACACTGTGTAGCAACCTAGGTGAGATGTACACCCCCTCGATCACTTCTCCAGTGACATGTCTACATATCCCCCCCCTCTTTTTCAGACCGGAGGGCTGAGCCTTTTGTCCCCACAGACAACTTACCCTTGACAATGCGTCAGCATTTGCCTGTAATTTCCCTGGCCTGTGTTCCACAGTGAAATTAAAGTTTTGTAGGGACAGAAACCATCTAGTCACTCTTGCATTTCTCTCCTTGTTTAACTTCATCCATGTTAGGGGGGCATGGTCTGTCACCAACTTGAATTTCCTGCCTAGCAAGTAATACTTTAAAGCTTCTAGAGCCCACTTTACTGCCAAACATTCTCGCTCCACAATGGCATAATTTTTCTCGGCCGGGGTTAGTTTCCTACTCAAGTACGTCACTGGATGCTCCTCACCATTCACTACTTGTGAGAGTACTGCACCTAAGCCTGTGCTAGAGGCATCTGTCTGGACCAGAAATTCTCGCCTGAAATCGGGGGTGATTAACACAGGTGGTTGGCACAAGGCAGACTTAAGGCTTTGGAAAGCCTTCTCGGCCTCTGGGGTCCACGTGACCATTGCTGTCTTTCCGCCCTTTGTCAAGTCAGTTAGTGGAGCAGCAACTGAGGCAAAGTTCGGCACAAATCTACGGTAATACCCCGTAATACCCAGGAAAGCTCTAACCTGTTTCCTTGTCAGGGGTCTAGGCCAATTCTGTATTGCCTCAATCTTATTTAGCTGTGGCTTAATCAACCCTCTCCCAATAATGTAGCCCAGATATTTGGCCTCTTCTAGGGCTAGAGCACACTTCTCGGCATTTATGGTCAACCCCGCATCACTTATGGCATCCAACACGGCCTGTACCTTACAGAGGTGACTTTCTCAATCAGGGCTAAAAATGACCACATCATCGAGGTAGGCAGCTGAGTAATCACGATGTGGTCGCAGAATTAAGTCCATCAACCTCTGGAAGGTTGCAGGCGCTCCATGTAACCCGAATGGCATCACTACATACTGGAATAGTCCATCAGGGGTAGAGAATGCCGTTTTCTCTTTAGCCTCAGCAGACAGTGGAATCTGCCAGTAGCCCTTTGTGAGATCGAGGGTGGTTATGTACCTGGCGTTACCCAACTTCTCAATTAACTCATCTACCCTGGGCATAGGATACGCATCGAACTTGGAGATCTCATTCAACTTTCTGAAATCGTTACAGAACCTCCAAGTTCCATTGGGCTTTGGGATTAGCACAATTGGGCTGGACCATTCACTCTGGGACACCTCAATTACCCCCAGAGCAAGCATACGTTTTACCTCGGCAGATACGGCTTCCCTACGTGCCTCCGGTATCCTATAGGGCTTAAGGTTTACTCTGCTTCTAGGCTCAGTTTCAATGTGATGATGGATGAGGTGTGTACGCCCTGGGAGGTCAGAGAACTTGTTTTTGTTTTTCTGTAGAAATTCCTGAGCCTCCTGTTTCTGTGACACTGATAGAGTATCACCTACCTTGACTGGAGGGATTGGTTGTGACAAATTATTAACAGTATTTGTCGCCACCAAGGATTCCCTGTCTTTCCAGGGCTTGATCAAGTTTATGTGATAAACTTGGAAAGGCTTCCTTCTACCTGGTTGGTGCACCTTGTAGTTCACCTCACTGATCTTTTCAACAATTTCATAAGGACCTTGCCACTTCGCCAAGAATTTACTCTCAACAGTGGGGACTAGTATAAGGACCCTATCGCCTGGGTTGAATGTCCTGATTCTTGCGGACCGGTTGTAAATCCTACTTTGGGCCTCTTGAGCCCTCTGGAGGTGTTCCCTTACGAGGGGCATTACAGTGGCTATACGGTCCTGCATTTGTGCTACATGTTCAATAACACTCTTGTATGGGGTGGACTCATTCTCCCATGTCTCTTTTGCGATGTCCAGTAGACCCCTAGGGTGACGACCATAGACCAACTCGAATGGTGAGAACCCGGTGGACGCTTGGGGCACTTCCCTAATAGCAAACATGAGGTAGGGTAATAAATGATCCCAGTCACGACCATCTTTTTCCACCACTTTCTTCAACATATGTTTCAAAGTTTTATTAAATCTCTCCACCAATCCGTCCGTCTGGGGGTGGTATACAGAGGTACGGATGTGTGAGATTTTAAATAGTTTGCATAACTCCTTCATTACTTTCGACATAAATGGCGTACCTTGGTCAGTTAGGATTTCTTTGGGGATCCCAGTCCTAGAGAACATATAAAACAACTCACGTGCAATTGTTTTAGATGCAGTGTTTCTTAAGGGTACAGCCTCAGGATAGCGGGTCGCATAATCCATGACTACCAAAATATACTGGTGTCCTCTAGCTGACTTTACAATGGGACCCACTAAATCCATGGCAATACGCTCAAAAGGCACCTCTATAATAGGGAGCGAAACCAAAGGACTGCGAAAATGAGACACTGGGGCATTAACCTGACATGTGGGGCACGACTCACAGTATTTTTTAATGTCATCATATATGGCCGGCCAAAAAAATCTCTGGAGAACCCTCTCTCTCGTTTTGTCAGTCCCCAAGTGTCCCCCAAGAACATGGTTATGAGCCATGTCAAGCACCTGACGCCGGTACGGCTTAGGTACCAGAAGCTGTTCCACAATCTCATCCTTAATCTTATTGACTCTATAGAAAAGATCATTAGTCACCGAAAAATGTGGAAATCTTTTTTCAGCATCTGGTTCCTGAGGTACCCCATTCATAACAGTAACCTGCTCTCTCGCATTTTTGAGAGTGGGGTCCTGTAATTGTGCAGCCCCAAAATTATCCCTAGACACCTCTAAGTCTAGTATATTTTGCTCAGTGGGAGGATCCTCCTCCCCAACCAGGACCTGCAAAGGAAAACAACCATTTTCATCCTGCATACTTTTATCATTCACAGCGGACAAGGCAACCTCCTTAGAGGTATCCTCACTCCTTTTGGGGATTTCTCTTTTTTCCCAGAGAGCCCAGAATAACGGAAAATCGCGGCCCAATATTACATCATGCATGAGGTTTTTAACCACACCCACTTCATATTGTACGGTGCCTTGTTTAGTCCCGACTTTAGCCCGCACTATAGGGTACACTTTTGTATCACCATGTATGCACACAACACTCATATGCTTGTTAGGCTCTAAGTCCCCAGCCACCAGGCTAGCATGCACCAAGGTTACGAGGCTTCCTGAGTCCATTAACGCTTTAACAGGAAAGTCATTGATTGTGATGTTGCAGATTTGCGGTTCAGTCTCTAGTCCAGGAACTGCAGCACAAGATGGTTCCGCAAATAGCGACTGGCGCCGGCTAGCGTCACATTCCATGGGGTCAGAGGTAAGAGGGCAATGGGCAGACACGTGTCCCGCCTCATGGCATCTCCAACACTGGATAGGGGCTGGTCTCCTTGGCAAGGAGTCCTTTTTAGAGCCCCTTAGCCACCCGGGACCATCACCAGTCTTTTGTCCCTGAGACACCACTTGAGCCCTTATCCCTCCATCAGCAGCCCTCCACACTCCCCCAATAGATGGAAGTCTCTTACCAGCTGACGGCACAGGTCTGGCGCTCCGGGGAGGTGAAGATGCTGCAGGAACATCACGGAGGTAGTCCTCAGTCGCCTGGAACCTCTCCACAAGGTTGACAAGTTCGTTTGCATCCTTAGGATCACCTTGTCCCACCCAGCGTTGCAGGTCAGTAGGAAGTGCTCGGAGGTAGCGATCCATCACGATCTTCTCTAGGATTTGTGCAGGAGTAGAAGTGTCTGGCTCCAACCACTTTCTTGCCAAATGGATTAGGTCATACATCTGGGACCTCGCTGATTGGTCCAGACTGTAGCTCCAGTTGCGTACCCTCCGGGCACGGACCGCAGTAGTAACTCCTAGTCGGGCAAGTATCTCCGCTTTTAGCCGAGTATAGTCCTTGACCTCTTGCTCACTGAGGTCATAGTAGGCCTTTTGAGGTTCACCTGTTAAATAGGGCGCAATTACCTCTGCCCATTCAGCGGCTGGTAACTTCTCTCGCTCAGCCACGCGCTCAAATATTGTTAGAAAGGCCTCAACATCGTCCTCAGCAGTCATCTTTTGCAGCGCTTTCTGCACAGTCCTTCTCCCAAAAAAATTTTCTGGAGCGGCTCCCTCCACTGTGGGTGGATTAGCAACCACAGGCGCCTCTCGATTTGCTATCAGGTGCTCGAGAAGTTGTTGTTGTGCAGCCATCATCTGCTGTTGTGCAGCCATGGACTGTTCATGTCGTTTATTGGCCTCTGTCTGAGCCTGCTGTTGTTGCAAACTCACTTGCATAAACTGCTTCAGCATATCCTCCATGTTGCTGGACTGTTCTTGGAGTTTAGATGCAGCTTTCACCCAGGACATAAGCAGCTGTAGCCAAGTCTGTCCACACCGTTGCCCCTAGCAACCGTCTGTTGCCCGCATTCGAACACCAATTGTAAGGGATCTTCCCGGGGTAGGGTGTGTTTGGACACAGTTCACAGCAGACTTGGAATATATGAAGCAGATCTTGGCGTTTATTCGTGGTACAAACAGTCCAGCAAACAAAACATACAGCAACACCGTGCTTTCTAAGTACAACAAAATAAACAAAAGACCTAGCCCGGCTGGGCGCTTACTAACAGGTTCTTCTCACCTATCTGACATTTATAAAGACAGCGTCTTTTCGTCTGGATATCGCAGGGTGGGTTTTAGCTCCAGCAGTGTCTGTGCTTGCAGCTTCCTTCAACATACAGGCTGTTCATTCCCTGGCTGGGAGCTAAAACCTGCAGGCCTTGCAGAGCCTTTACCTTCCCAGGCTAATTAGGATCAAAGCTCACCTGATCCCAAACCCAGAACTGGATCGGGGGATGTGGAATGACAGGTCCCTCTACCAAACCTACCTGCCATTCCATATAAACCCAGGCCCGGCAAAATTACTTAACCACTCAACAGCATATCGCTGCTGAGAAACTGATCCATCCTGGATTTACCATCTCACACTGTGTAGCAACCTAGGTGAGATGTACACCCCCTCGATCACTTCTCCAGTGACATGTCTACAACTGTTATTAATCTCTTCTTAAATAAACTTTGCATTATTTCTATACTGATATGCATCTACACTATATTACCAAAAGTATTTGGACACCAGCCTTTATACACACATGAACTTTAATGGCCTCCCAGTCTTAGTCTCTAGGGTTCAATATTGAGCTGGCCCACCCTTTGCAGCTATAAAAGCTTCAACTCTTCTGGGAAGGCCGTC
This sequence comes from Lithobates pipiens, assembly GCF_037356315.1. Taxonomy (NCBI): domain Eukaryota; kingdom Metazoa; phylum Chordata; class Amphibia; order Anura; family Ranidae; genus Lithobates; species Lithobates pipiens. The sequence continues at coordinate 7,445,896 of NW_027507786.1, forward strand.
CACAAGGTTTAGGAGCGTGTCTATGGGAATGTTTCACCATTCTTCCAGAAGTGCATTTGTGAGTTTAGGCACTGATGTTGGATGAGAAGGCCTGGCTGTTGAGGTCAGGATGCTGTGCAGGCCAGTCAAGTTCCTTCACCCCAAACTTGCTCATCCATATAGTTACATAGTAAGGTTGAATAAAGACACCAGTCCATCCTGAGGGACTGTCTACAATTGTCCCTATCCCTGTACATTGTACACTCACATCAGTCCCCACCCTCAAGGAGCCCACAATCCAAGGTCCCCATTCATATACGAGGGCCAATTTTGCACAGAAGTCAATCAGCCTGTCTTTGTAGTGTGGGAGGAAACCAGAGTACCTGGAGGAAACCCACACAGGCACAGGGAGAACATGCAAACTCCAGGCAGGTAGTGCCATGGTTGGGATTTGAACCAGCGACCCTTTTTACTGCTAGGTAAGAGTGCTAACCACTACACCACTGGGCCACCCACTATCTTTATGGACCTTGCTTTGTGCACCGGTGAGCAGTCATGTTGGAACAGGAAGGGGCCATCCCCAAACTGTTCCCACAAAGCTGGGAGCATGAAAGTGTCCCTTTGCTGGAACTAAGGGGCCAAGCCCAACCCCTGAAAAACAACCCCCACACCATTATCCCCCCCTCCACCAAATGATTTGGACCACTGCACAAAGCAAGGCCCATAACGGATGAGCAAGTTTGGAGTGGAGGAACTTGACTGGCCTGCACAGAGTCCTGACTTCAACCTGATAGAACACCTTTTGGGGTGAATTAAGACCACTTACTGTACAATATGAAGTATAAAACAGTGCTGGCAGCCTATATCAAACAATATACATCCTAATAAATGGTGTCTTATACAGCAATATAATTGTGACATAAAAAAACACAAATTCTGAAAAGTGCAAAGTGCTCCAAAACTTTGAACGAGTGAGGTGACTCCTCCCCCTTCGGTGACCTCACTCGCCAGAAATATTAGATCTTTAGCTTCGGAGTCTGGGATCAAAAAAAAGGGAGTGATCTATTGATCTGAGGAGATGCAGGACGGTTCCTCAGCACACTCTTCCAAGAAGATAGTTTATGACAGGAAGGATATACCACACTCCATAAATGGAAAAACAGAGAAAGGTAGTGAAATACCATTTAAAATGAGTTATCAAGCACATTAAATGTGCAACTTACAGGATATTTGGCAAGGACAGGCATCAGTAAAAAAAATCAGTGTGTGGCGTGCGTTCCACGGAGGAGGAAATTGCGTCACTGGTTAGCTAGAACCAGAATTATGTCGACGCGTTTCGTCCCTCCTCCAGGGCGTCATCAAAAGACGTACTTACTTTACAGTCCACAGATTTATTTATTTTTTTTAGAAAATTTGCATTGAATGGCCAAGGGTTAGAACCTCTGACAGAGCTTGTGTCCGCACTGCAGACATCCACCCATCAAGGCATTTTGCCATTTTCATAACTCCTCCCGAGAGCCAGCCCACCGCTTGCATCAGAACTGAGCGCTCTTGAGAGGAGTACTGAGGCAGAGTGCTGTGATGGTTTTAGGAAGCTATGTACAGCCCACTGCCGGCCTCTCCCACCATATCACAAAAATCTGCGCTGTCCCTTTAAAATTTATGGCCTCTCCCACTAGTGATGCAATGGCTCTATTGCATAGAGAAGCGCAGAGACTACGGTTGCCACCTGTCCGGGATTCACCCGGACAGTTCGGGTTTGGAATCATGTGTCCGGGTTTCAGACTGCTTGAAACCCGGACACATTATTCAGACTGGACTATGGCTTCCCAGCAGTTGCCTAAGCTGAGAGTATCTGTTACACTCTATTTCATGTTGCCCAAAGCTGGCACTAACAACCCCCCCCCCCAAACACACATACAGATGGGAGAGGAGAGTGGGCTTGATCTGCACCTCTTCCTCCCGGCCCTTCCCCTCTGGGTCTGCCCACAGTCCTTAGAAAATAAAAGTTGGGGCTGGAAATTTGAAGTTCAACAGCCTCAGATACATCTGGATGAGAGGTGCTGACTGGCAAGGGGTGAGTGAGCTCACCATCCATCCCTGTCTGTGACTGAAGTCTCCCTCCTTCTATTTCCTGCCTCTGAGTGAGTACACTAATGCCGCGTACACACGATCAGACTATCCGGCGGACTTAGTCTGGTGGACAAACCGCCGTAAAGTTTCCAAACGAGCAGACCTGCCCACACACGACCGGACTATGGCGGGAGTCCGCTGTACTTTTGAAATGAACGGACTTGCCCACACACTGAGGAAAGTCTGTTCATTTTGAATGCGGCTCCAGGTAGCTGGGACTAGCGAATGACGGCGAGATTGACACATCGCTGGCCCCGTCACCTGGTATGGACTTAAAGGGGAAGCCCTACGCCGAAAAAACGGCGTGGGGGTCCCCCCCAGGTCCATATCAGACTCTTATCAGAGCACGCAGCCCAGTCGGTCAGGAAAGGGGGTGGGGACGACCGAGCGGATGCTGGGACTGTGACATCATAATGGGCGGGGACATCACCCTGTGACCCCGCCCATTGTCCCTATATAAGTTGCCGCGCAACACTTCCCTGTCATTACGGCCAGAGACAGCGTTGAGTCAACATCTCAAGGAAGAAGAAGAGAAGAACAGAAGAAGAGAAGGCGGCGAAGACAGCAGTGACAGAAGACAGGGCCACCGCCAGTAAAAGAGCTGGAAGAAGGAGCGGAGGCCCAGCAAGAAGAACCGAAGAGCGGGACAAGACCCCCGAAGTCGGAAGAAGACCCCCGGGCAGTGACGAAGAAGAAAGCCGGGCTCTCCCGCTAGTAAAAGAGCTAGCAGAAGATAGCGGAGGAGTCCGGCAAGAAGACCCCCCAAGACGGAAGAAGACCCCCGGAGCTGTGCAATAAATTATTTTAAACCCTTGTGTTGTGTTTTTTTTTTACATTTTTTTTCACCAGGTGAATGGGTAGGGGTACATTGTACCCCATACTCATTCACATAGGGTGGGGGGCCGGTATCTGGGGGCCCCTTATTAAAGGGGGCTCCCGAATTCCGATAAGCTCCCCGTCCGCAGACCCCGACAACCAACGGCTAGGGTTGTCGGGAAGAGGCCCTTGTCCTCATCAACATGGGGACAAGGTGTTTTGAGGTGGGGGGGCCCTTTCCCCAAAGCACCCCCCCATGTTGAGGGCACGCTCATCCCCACCCCCTTTCCTGACCGGCCGTGCTGCGTGCTCAGATAAGGGTCTGATATGGACCTTGGGGGGGACCCCCACGCTGTTTTTCCGGCGTAGGGCTTCCCCTTTAAGTCCATACCAGGTGACGGGTCAATCTCGCCGCCGAAGGCGGCGACATTGACTTCCTTCGCTAGTCCCGGCTACCTGAAGCCGCATTCAAAATGAACGGACTTTCCTCTGTGTGCGGCAAAGTCCGTTCATTTCAAAAGTCCGGCGGACTAGCACACACACGGCCGGATTTACAATTTTTGAGTCAAAACTACTTTCTAAGTCCGCCGGACTTTTGGGGAAAAAAAGTCCGCCGGAGCCCACACGGAAAGTCCGCCGGATAGTTTGATCAAAGGTAAATCAGGGTTCTCAGAGCACCCCTTACATCAGAGTTCCCCTTTACACCAGAGGCCACAGTGTTCCCCCTTCAATCAGAGTCCTCTCAGTACATCAGAGTTTTCAGTGTTCTCCCTTAGATCAGGGTCCCAGAGCATCCCTTATGTCAGAGTCCCCAGAGTTCTCCCTTACATCAGAGTCTGCAGAGTCCCCCCTTACAGTGAAAGGGAACTCTGCGAGTTCAGATGTAAAAGGGGGAACTTCGGACTCTGATGTAAAGGGGAACTCTTTTTATTAACTTCATATAATTAGAAATGTTATTTAATAACAAAAAATATATATATATATATATACTAAAAAAGAAAATTGCTGTGTGCTGCTAAAGTGTTCGGGACTTGGTGGCAACCCTAATGCCGCGTACACACGAGCGGATTTTCCATCTGAAAAAACTTGGATGGTTTTTCCGACGGAATTCTGCTCAAGCTTGGCTTGCCTACACGCGGTCACACACAAATTCTCGGAACTTTCGACCGCCAAGAACGCGGTGACGTATAACACCGCGACGAACCAAGAAAATGAAGTTCAATGTTTCTGAGCATGCGTCAGAATTTTGCACATCGAAATTGCTACAGACGATCGGAATTTCCGGTCGGAAATTTTTCCGACCGAAAAATTGAGAACCTGCTCTCAATCTTTTGGTGGCCGAAATTCCGCCAGCAAAAGTCCGATGGAGCTTACACACGGTTGCACTTTCCGACCAAGAGCTCTCATCGGTCTTTTGCTGGCCGATAACATTGCTGGGTCTAAAATAAAGTATATTCGGAAAAAAAAAATGGTTTCATTTAAAATTTTTATTAGCATAATGATGGGGGAGGGGACCAGCGGAGGCAAAATGTAAAAGGATTGAACCTCAGCTTTAAATGAATTTACATTTGCTGCCGGCTGTGTTATTTGTCATTTAAGATATTAAAAAATCAGATTTGTGTCATCTACAACCCGTCAATCATTCCCCTTGTCAGAGGTCCGGGTGGGAGACGGTCGGAGTTCTCCCAGACTTAGTGCCGTGACATTTTCCGCTGACAGATTCCTCACGGCGGGGGTGAGGGGGCTGAATCGCGGCAAATACATCACTGTCCGCGCCCATGTGCTTCAAAATATACGCCATTGCTCATCGCTTATTAATTATTCGGCGACAGACGATGTGAACATCTGTAGGGAAAGGGGTCACCACCGCGGCAGCTTTCGAGAAATCACCTGTATTTATCCCCGGCTAATCGACAGCGGCGCTGATAACGAGGGACGGCATTTAATTTAATTTTATGTAAAGCAGATGCTGTGACATACAAGGACACAATCGGTTATTGTCAAACAAGGAAGGGGATCGGTGTTCAGACTGAAAGTGGAATCAAAAGAAAAAGAAAAAAAGAAACCTATTTATTTTTTTCTTTTTCTTTTGATTAGGTAAGTAGGTAGGTAAGATGGCCGCAGTCTAGCTCTAGTAGTGATCAAAGCCACCAATGGGCCCTCGTGAAGGAACAGCTGTTGCCCAAGTTCAAGCGTACACTGTGTATAAGATACTGTCATTTTTCTCCTTCATTGAGATGCGCTGATGAGGCGGCACTGGTGGACACTGATAGGCTGCACTGATGGGCACTGATAGGCTGAGATGAGGCGACACTGATAGGCACAGATAAGGCAGCACTGATGGAGACAGATAAGGTGGTACTGATGGGCACAGATAAGGCGGCACTGATGGCCACTGATAAGATGGCACTGATGGGCCCTGATGGGTGGCACTGATGGGTGGCACTGATAGGTGTTACTGATAGGTACCACTGATAGATGGCACTGATGGGTGGCATTGAGAGGCACTAGTAGTTGAAACTGATGGGCACTGGTAGGGGACACTGATGGGCACTAGTAGGTGACACCGATAGGCAGCACTGTTGATGAGGCACTGATTGACACTGATAGGTGGCACTGTGGGCACTGATGTGTGGCACTGTGGGCACTGGTAGGCGGCACTGTTGTGCATTGGTAGGTGGCACAGGTGGGCACAGATGAGCTGGCGGCAGCTCTCCTTGATCGGAACTGATGTCTCTCTGACAGCTGCCAGTGATCTATTTTTTTTTTAAGCACAAGGAGAATAAATAGGCGATTACCGGCTCTGTTTACATCACACGATCAGCTGTCATTGGCTGACAGCTGATCACGTGGTAGGGGGCCAGGATCAACCCCTTACTCCGATCTGTGATCAGCCGAGTCTCATAGACTCACTGATCACAGAGCGTGCCGTGCGTGCCTTGCAGGGGGCGGGCAGGCCATTCGAGCACGGGAGGACGTCTATTGATACCCTCCCGGTAAAGTAGGTCAGCATTGTAGCCGTCATTCGGCTATAGCGCGGATATGAAGAAGTTAAATGATGACTACATTTATTAAGGGGAAAAAAAGCTGTCCAAACCTGCCTGGCCCTATGTGAAAAAGTAATCGTCCCCCTCTTACTAAATCATAAATGAACTGTGATTAACCACAATTTTTTGGAAAGCTGAGTTGAATTTCACTTGCCACACCCAGGCCTGATTACTGCCAGACCTGTTGAATCAAGAAATCACTTAAAGCGGAGTTCCACCCTGAAAAACATTTTTACATTTTCACAGTCCTTTACGAGTGATAAAAAACATTTGGATAGAAAAAATAAGTTTTACTCAACAGAAATGCCCTGTTGCTATGTGGTGGCTCCTAATCTGCCACTTCTGGGTCGGCAGCGCTCCGCATCGCTTCCTCCCTCGCCTGTGCTCCTGGGAAATGTGAGTCATCATTTCCCAGGAATCAGCGGGCAGTACTGTGAGAAAAAAATCACGTTATTTTCCCAACAGGAAATTACGTGATTTAAAGCGGAAGTAAACTCTCCCACTCTGAAGCTTCTTTTCATTTAGTCCATTATAATAAGTAATTATCAAACTATAGCCACTGTAATCCAGCCCAAATTGCATATTACTTACTGTTTAAAGAAACTTAAAAAAAAATTGTTTCCAGGGGTTAGGCAGCGCCATCTTAAGTATTGTTTTCTGAGTCCACAGTGGAGTGTATTTCCGCCCTTACATTGAGCACTTCCTGTACTTTTAACCAAGCCTCCTTCTCAATCCAACGTTTCTATGGCAACCCTGCTTCCCTGTTCATAGATGACTTGTTTTATTTCATAGTATTTACTGTTTACTGCTGATTATCTAGTGTTTGCCTGTGTGAGTCCTATCAGCTTCAGCTGATAAGACTGCAGTAATGCTGTCCGATGGCCTGGTTTACACTGCATGTGATGTTACATGGTCACATGGTGTGTAGGAGGAAGCTCTGAATGATTCTGCAGCCTCCTGGGAGTTCAGTGTTGTGTGCCGTAGGAAGTTCTGATAACAGATAGACAAGCACTTAGAGAGTGTGCCGTAAATCAGCGGCGATCTGGGCATGCTCAGTGACATCATTCTAAAGAACAAAAAGGATTACAACAATACTAACCAAGTAAGGAGATATCTACAAGCCGTGTTGATTAGGGTTTTTTATGCTGATTTGCATGGGATAAAGTTGTGGGGGAGGGTTAAAAACAACTTTAAGGCGTATCTATCTACATATGTTGCCAAAACAACGGGGCAAGACTTTCCATCGCCGCCCGTTGTTATGGCAACTTGCTAAACAATTGTCACTACGGCTGCCTGTGCATCGAGAGGTGCATGCTGGTTAACTATTCGCTAATCCAGGAAAAGAATGTGATTGGGCTTCACATGCCGGCAATCATCATTGTAACTGTCAGAAGAGGATTTTCTACATCGTAAGTATAAAAAAAAAGGATAAAAGGCTTAGCCACTAGCAAATATAATATATATATATATATATATATATATATATATACTTTATTTTTGGTAATGCATTATGATGGGATGCATTAATAAAAAAAAATTCTGTGGCCGGAACTCCGCTTTAAAGAGAAGCTGTCTGACAAAGTGAAGCACACGATAAAAATAAAAGCAACACATCATGCAGCCATCTAAAGAAATTCAAGAACAGATTGGAAACAAAGTAACTGTATCAGTCCGGAAAGGGTTACAAAGCCTTTTCTAAAGGTTTGGGACTCAAGCAAACCACGGGGAGAGCCATTTCCCACAAATGGAGAAAACGTGGAACAATGGTGACCCTTCCAAGGAGTGGCCTACCAAAATTACTCCAATGCCGCGTACACGCGATCGGAAAAAGTCGGAAAAAGCTCTGATGGTTTTCCCTTCGGAATTCCTCTCAAACTGCCTTGCCTACACACGGTCACACCAAATTCCGACCGCCAAGAACACAGTGACGTACAACACGTATGACGGGACTAGAAAAACGAAGTTCAATACCTAGAAGCCAATAGTTGAATCAGAGCATGCGTGAATTTTTGCGCGTCGGAATTGCACACACACGATCGGAATTTCCAATAGAAAGTTTTTCCATCGGGAAAATTGAGAACATGCTATCAAATTTTTGCTGGAGGGAATTCGACCAGCTAAATTCCGATGGAGCATAGACACATAGACACATTTTCCAATGAAAAGCTCTCATCGGTCTTTTGCTGGCTGAAATTCCGATCATGTTGTACGCGGCGTAAGAGTAGGACGACGACTCATCCAGGAGGTCATAAAATAACCCAGACCAGGCATGTACTGGCCATCGGGACTACAGGGAGTTTCCCGGTGGGCCGATGGCTCAGTGGGAGCGGTCAGGTGTAGTCCTGGAGCCGCTCCTCTCTGACAGTGAGTGATCACGATTTCACTCCTGTTAGGAGGAGCAGCTGCTATCACTTGCTGGAGAGAGCATTAGGCTTTCTGCTCCCTCCAGCCTGCAGGGGGAGATAGACAGCTGGCAGAAGTTCCATCCTCTCTCCCCTTATCACTCGTCACTTATCATATGGCTGGAGAGAGGAACGAGAAGCTGCCTTTAAAACTGCGAGTACACGTGGGAGGGGGAGGAGAGGGAGGACACTCTGATGTAAGGGGAAGTGCTGATGGAGACACTCAAAATTAAAGTGGGCTGATCATGAGGAAGTCCAGGGCCAAATTTTTGTCCCAGTCCAGCCCTGAGCCAGACCAACATCTAAAGAACTGCAGGCCTCACTTGCCTCAGGTAAGATCAGTGTTCAGGATTTAACAATAAGAAAGAGACTGGGCGGAAATGGCATCATGTACACACGATCGGAATTCTCCTCGAAAAAGCTCTGATGGTTTTCCCGACGGAATTCCGACAGAATTCGGCTCAAGCTGTCTTGCCTACACACGGTCACATCAAATTCCGATCGTTTATAATGCGGTGACGTACAACACGTACGACAGGACTAGAAAAAGGAAGTTCAATACCCAGTAGCCAATAGCTTCTGTCTTGTAGTTGAATCTGAGCATGCGTGATTTTTGGCGTGTCGGATTTGCATACACACGATCGGAATTACCGATAGAAAGTCTTTCCGTTGGGAAAATTGAGAACATGCTATCAAATTTTGGCTGGCGGAAATTCGGACAGCTAAATTCCGATGGAGCGTACACACGGTCGCATTTTCCGATGAAAAGCTCTCATCGTCCTTCTCCGATCGTGTGTACGCGGCATTAGCCCTTGTACACACGGTAGGACCTTGTTGTTGGATAATCTGACTGTGTGTGAGCTCCATTGGACTGTTTCCATCGGAGTATCCGACGGACCAAGTTTTCCGGCTGGGCTATAGAATTTTCCGACAACATGATCCGATCGGACTTTGTCCGATTGTGTGTAGAGTATTCCGATCGGACAAAGTGCCACGCATGCTCAGATCAAATTTCTAGACCAAAGCTATTGGCTACAAGCCTGAACGTAGTCCCGTTCTAACGAAATAACGTCATCACGTTAATTACGATCGGATTTTCTGACAACTTTGTCCGACTGTGTGTATGCAACAGTTTCGGACAAAATCCGATGGATTTGGTTGTCGGAATGTCCGACCGTGTGTACAAGGGCTTAGACTTTTGGGCAAATATTCTGTGGACTGATGAGACAAAAGTTTTTCTAAGGCGTGCGTCCCGTTACATTTGGCGTAAAACGAACACAGGATTTCGAAAAAAGAACACCATACCAACGGTCACACAGGGTGGTGGTGGTGGTGTGATGGTCTGGTGTTGCTTCACAGCTTCAGGACCTGGACGACTTACCATCATTGATGGTGGAACCATGAATTCTTTACTCCAAATTCTTCGCTCTACCAGAAAATCCTGAAGGACAACGTCCGGCCATCATGATGTCCTAAATCCAGGTCTGTGTGACAGACGAAGGGTGGTTTCCAGCACCTACCTGAGCCACGGCTAGTTTAACCAGTTCCCGACCGGCGCACGCCGATGTACGTCGGCAGACTGGCACGGGCAGGCATATTGGCGTACAGGTACGTCCAATCTTCAACGCCGCCCTACCATCGCGAGCGTGCCACCGGCGGTGCGCTCGCGTGCTGGTTGGGACCCCCGTGAGTCCGGTCGCGGGTCCCGCGGACTCGATCGCCGCGGGCATACCCGCGATCGTCTCACGAGGCTGCTGAATGGAGGAAATGCTGTGTAAACAGCATTTCCCCATTCTGCCTAGCAACTAGTGACGCTGATCTCTGCTCCATGTGATTGGAGCAGAGATCAGTGTTCACTAAATGAAAGCCCAGCCCCCCCCCCCCCCCGCCACAGTTAGTAACACACCCTTAGGAACACTTAACCCCTACACTGCCACCCACTGGTTAGCCCCTTCACTGCCAGTGTCATTTACACAGGAATCACTGCATTTATATAGCAGTGATTGCTGTATAAATGACAATGGTCCCAAAAATGTGTCAAAAATGTCCGATGTGTTCACCATAATGTCGCAGTCACAATAAAAATCGCTGATCGCCGCCATTACTAGTAAAAAAAAAAAAATAAAATTATTAATAAAAATGCCATAAAACTATCCCTATTTTGTAAACACTATAACTTTTGCGCAAACCAATCAATAATCGGTTATTGCGATTTTTTTTTACCAAAAATATGTAGAAGAATACGTATCGGCCTAAACTGAAGGAAAAAAATGTTTTTTTTAGATTTTTTTGGGGGATATTTATTATGACAAAAAGTAAAAAAGAATGCGTTTTTTTCAAAATTGTCGCTCCATTTTTGTTTATAGCGCAAAAAATAAAAATCGCAGAGGCGATCAAATACCACCAAAAGAAAGCTCTATTTGTGGGAAAAAAAAAGGACGTCAAATTTGTTTGGGAGCCACGTCGCACGACCGCGCAATTGTCAGTTAAAGCGACGCAGTGCCGAATCGCAAAAAGTGGTCTGGTCTTTGACCAGCAAAATGGTCCGGTCTGCAAGTGGTTAAATGGGCCCCTAAGTCCCAGAAGACCCTTGGGGGCATCTGCTTAAATGACTTGTCTGCCACTGCCTGCAGCGATTGCCAATGCGATTTGGAATCGCGGGCAAAACCGCGGAGATTCTGCTCATGATTCCAAAAGCGTGAAGTGTAAAGGGAGCCTTAAAAAGAATGGCACTGCAACACAACGTTGCATGCAATGTGCGTTGTGTTGGCACAAATGGGCCCTTGAGGACTCTGCATACCGTTCTGCAAGCAATCTCTAAGGGCTCCTGATCTCTTTGTTGCCTGTTGTAGTAGGAGAAGTTCACCCCACAGGACTCCACCTACAACTGAAATATATTTTTCGGATAGACCAGTCCTTAAAAAAAAAACTCTTTTTAAATCTTCTGAATTTTAATTCGCTTCTGGTGACTTTTTATGGTTAATGATAATTTTTTTTTCGTATACAGTGCAGTTTAATAAGAGGGGAGAGGAATTCATGCGTAATTAGGAGTCGGCGGGTGGGCTGACATGGAACCTTCCTTGGGGTAATATCCGTGATACTAATAATGACACGATTTTACCGGGATCGGCACAAAAGTGGAAACGTTCGCTCTCCCCGGGGACGGCGGTTGTGCCCTCTCTCCGGGCGCACCGATCATTTTCGGATCTGCCAGCTCCGTCTGCCGGGCATAAATAATGGAACGTATTAACCTTGGCTATTATTACCGCCGCTCATCCATGCGTTAACGCTTACGAGGATGGGAAATGGGAATTCGCCTGTGGGAATCTTGTTTACAGCTGTTAGCTAAATTCCGAGCGGATGCTGACTTTATTTGCATGCATACTCCGCGGCTTTCAATTACGGCTAACTAACCCAGAATCTGTCGGAGCCCCGAAGAAAACTCCAACCATCTTCAGGCTCCTCGCTACGCAAAAGTTTTATAGCCAACCTCACAATATATATATATATATAAAAAAAAAAAAATGGCCAAGATTAGCTGTTTAAAAAAAAAAAAAAAAAAGAAAAAGAAGATGTGTATTTATAAAATTATTTGCATAACTGCAAAACTGCAAGCACAATAGTTTTGCGTGAACGAGTGCAAAATCAAATGTTACCAGGCTATTTTCTCTTCAGGTCAAATGTTTTTATTCCTACAGAATAGAGTGAATCAGGAAAATACCACTTTATGGCCACTAGATGGAGGTAATCTTAGGAAATAAGACCTATATATATATTGGTGGAGGACAGGGAGTCCACCTTGACATTGCTTCAGCCTAAACAACCAGGATAAAGAAAAGGTAGTAACCCACCCAGAGTTTGAATTATATATATATATATATATATATATATATATATATATATATATATATATATATATATTTTTTTTTTTTTAAGTGGTTGTAAAGGCTGAAGGTATTTTACCCTTCTTGCGTTCTATGTATGAAGGTAACAAATCTTCAAGGAGCAGCTCCCCTCGCAGCCCCCCTAATACTCACCTGGGCCCAATCCAGCGATATGCACTAGAGCCAAGGTTCTCCCAGGACTCTCTGTCCTGATTGGCTGAGACGCAGCAGCGGGAGCCATTGGAAATCACAGCCTGTGAACCAATGAGGGGAGGGGGGGTGGGGCCGAGCCGCAGCTTTGTGTGTGAATGGACACGCAGAGCCGCAGCTCGGGAACAAGCCTTGGGTGCCCCCATTGCAAGCTGCTTGCTCTGGGCGCACTCGGGGGGGGGGGGGAGAGCGCCAATAGGGACCCAAGAAGAGGAGGGTCATGGCTGCTCTGTGCAAAACCTTTTTTTTTTTCGTTTTCCCTTTTACAGTGGAACCTTGGTTTACGAGTAACACGGTTAATAAGCATTTGAAAAAAAAATCTGACTCAGTTTGCGAGTGTTGTCTCGCAAAACGAGCAGAATTCAAGCTAATGGGGTGTGCAGTACCAGATTTGGCCAGAGGTGCGGGGGCAGCGATGACACTCGGAACCGTTTGGAAATACTCGGAACCACATGGCAATACTTGGAAACACTCGGAAATACTCCATACCCAAGTGTTTCCGAGCCTTTCAGAGTTCAGCAGAGCTGTCCCTGAGTATTTCTGAGGCTCTCTGGTGCCCCTCCCCCCAACTCTGGCCACATACGGTATTGCATGCAATAGAAGTCAATGCAGAACTAATTATCTTTGTTTCCATTGACTTCTATGGGGAAACTCGCTTTCATATGCGAGTGCTTTGGATTACAAGCATTCTCCTGGAACGAATTATGTTCGTAATCCAAGGTTTCACTGTATAGGTTGAACCAGATGGACTTGTGTCTCTTTTTTTCAACCTATGTTACTTTCTTTCCTGTAGTAAATGTTGCCTGCAGGACAGTGTTCTCTGGTTTGTTACGTTGTATCTCTTGATACAAAGATATATGTATTTTCTATGCTCCTTAGCTCCATCTAGTGGCCATAATGTGGTATTTTACTACTGACCATAATGAAAAAAACACCAAAAAATCATCGAAAAGCAGCGATTTTCTATGTTTTGCTATTGAGGTCACGATTGCACAAGTGGCTGCATTATCTAACAAGTTCAAATACTTCATAACAGATTTTTTTTTATGTTTTTGAATGAAAAAGCATTGCCTAAAGAACAGCCTGGAGGAGAGATGTGGATCCCACATCTCTTCATATAGAGAACCTGTCACGCACTATTTATATGGCGATGTTTACATTCCTTGTAATAGTAATAAAAGTGATAAAAAAATTTAAAAAATATATTATTTACTCGGCGTAACATCCTCTTTCACTTTATATAAAAAAATTGGCTAACTTTAGTGTTTTTTTTTTGTTTTTTTTAATTCGTTAAAATGTTTTTTTTTTTAAAGTGTTTGAAAAATCGCTGCGCAAATACCGTGTGACATAAAAAAGTTGCAACCACCACCATTTTATTTCCGGCTAAAAAAAAAAAATATATATATATATATATATATTATGTTTGGGGGTTCTGAGTCATTTTCTAGAACAAAAATTATGATTTTTACATGTAGGAGCGAAGTGCCAGAATTGGCCCGGATGGGAAGTGGTTAAAGGAATCCACCATTGAACTAAAGGGTGTTTTATATATTTAAAAAAAAAAAAAGTTCTTCTTTAAGTTTTTTTTTTAATATAGTTGAATTGTAGAAAATAACAGCCGGGAAGAAGGTTACGCTGAATTGTTATTACTGGTAATTGGAATGAAGCGCTTTTTCTTTGTCACGGCTTATTTGATATTCTGTTTAGGCCGGCCAAAATAAGGATAATTGAGATTGGTTCAGAATGAATTGCAATGCCGGCTGACCTCAGATCAAATTAATTACTGCCGGTGTCATACACGGAAGCATTATAATTACTTTAATTACCAGCAGTTTATAGGTGCTGTTTGTTATCCACCCTTTGTTCCTACTTTTCTATACACCCTCTTAGTTTAACAATAATAATAATGAGAATGAGAATAACAAAATATACATAATGAAAATAGGATTTTACAGAAAGCTGCAATCTACAGTAGCTCAGGCTGCAGCCCATTGCCACTCTATTGACATTCTCTTTGGCTCTTCACCTCCAGAGGGCGCTGTAGGTAACATGGTCTGCTTATTCTATCCAATAGAGTACTAGTTTCCTGCCCCTTGTCACTCTATTGACATTCTCTTTGGCTCTTCAACTCCAGAGGGCGCTGTAGGTAACATGGTCAGCTTATTCTATCCAATAGAGTACTAGTTTCCTGCCCCTTGTCACTCTATAGACATTCTCTTTGGCTCTTCACCGCCAGAGGGCACTGTAGGTAACATGGTCAGCTTATTCTATCCAATAGAGTACTTGTTTCCTGCCCCTTGTCACTCTATATACATTCTCTTTGGCTCTTCACCGCCAGAGGGCGCTGTAGGTAACATGGTCGGCTTATTCTATCCAATAGAGTCTAGTTTCCTGCCCATTGTCACTCTATTGACATTCTCTTTGGCTCTTCACCTCCAGAGGGTGCTGTAGGTAACATGGTCAGCTTATTCTATCCAATAGAGTACTCATTTCCTGCCCCTTGTCACTCTATAGACATTCTCTTTGGCTCTTCACCTCCAGAGGGCGCTGTAGGTAACATGGTCGGCTTATTCTATCCAATAGAGTCTAGTTTCCTGCCCATTGTCACTCTATTGACATTCTCTTTGGCTCTTCACCTCCAGAGGGTGCTGTAGGTAACATGGTCAGCTTATTCTATCCAATAGAGTACTAGTTTCCTGCCCCTTGTCACTCTATTGGCATTCTCTTTGGCTCTTCACCTCCAGAGGACGCTGTAGGTAACATGGTCTACTTATTCTATCCAATAGAGTCTAGTTTCCTGCCCATTGTCACTCTGCTTGAGGGCAGCACAGTGGTGTAGTGATTAGCACTCTCACCTAGCAGTAAAAGGGGTCACGGGGGGGGCGTGGCCAAGATGGCAACCAGCTAGGACGTGTTTGCAGAGAGCTCCGCACCTGGCAGGCTATTTATCCGGCATTTAGGGACATACATCTCTCTCCGTGGGCCGGTGAAGCGGTGGTGAGGCTCGGGGATGCGCAGGGGTAGCTCCGGTTCCCATAGGAAGAAGCATACGGTCCCGGGAACCCCGCCGGGAACTCCACTACAGACCCGCGCGGCACGCGGGCAGGCCTACACCAACATGGCGTCTCAAACGGACCACGCTGACACGCCACCGATGGGTGATGATCAATTTCAAGCTCTTATGCAAGCGATCACTGGTTGCCAGACTACCCTAACCACTAAGATAGAGCAGATACAGCTCGACATGGGGCTTATCCGGCGAGATATGGATAAACACCGGGAGCGGCTTGCCGAGGTGGAACGGAGGGTTGGAGACGTGGAAGATGTTACCCGCGACCATGATGCCTCCCTCCGTACCCTGCAGGTGCGGGTGAAGGCGCTGGAATCCAGGGCAGAGGACCACGAGAACAGGAATAGGAGGAACAACCTGAGGTTGGTGGGCCTCCCGGAGGGGTCGGAGGGCCGTGACACCGAAGCCTTTACCGAACGTTTGCTACGTACACTTCTCCCGCTCGCTGAGTTCTCCCCCCATTTTGTCGTGGAACGAGCGCACAGAATGCCGTCGGTTCGTGGCCCACCGGGCGCCCCGCCACGCACGTTTATTTTCCGCCTTTTGAACTTTAGAGACAGAGACCTGGTTCTTCGGGAGGCGAGGAAGGTGGGGGACCTGCGCTTTGAAAATGCTAAATTAATGCTTTTTCCTGATTATTCTGTGGAGACGCAGAGGCAACGCAGGACATTCGACCAAGTCAAGGCCCAGCTGCGCACCAAAGGTCTCAAGTACAACATGATGTTCCCCGCGAAACTCAGAGTGATTGACGGAGAATCCGTTCGTTTCTTTACCGCCCCGAGTGAGGCCTCCAGATGGATTGATTCCCTTCCCCAGCAGAGATAATTTTTTGATGGTGAGTACCTGACTGGGGTCCACAAGCATCACAAGCTTTGCCCAGTGTCACGCGGATCGGATTTCCCCCCCCCCCAGCTCTGTCCCTCCATTTTGGAACTTGGAGGGCAGGTCGGAGTGCCCCTCTCCTTTTCAATACTGGTTTTGGGCAGGGGGCGAGGAGCCGACCTGATATTCTGATGCTCCTTAGGGGGGGTCTACAGGTTCATGTCTTCATATTTCTGTCTAACGGGCCTTAGGGCCCTACCCCCTCCCTAGTTTATACCCGGGGGGGTTTGCAAGATTACTTCTGGATGTGAATACTCTGTACTGATGATGCTGGACCCCGCTACTCCGATGTTGTCGTCCTGTTGGATGAGTTGCTACTAAGAATGGGCCCTTGGAACATTCCAAGAGAATTTTGCACTTCAATCTGAGGCGCCACATACACTACGATTTGTTCCCTTTTGTCTTGTTTTTTCTTTTCCTTTGCCTCCAGGAAGCGGCTGCGCTGGAGTTTGTCTACTCTGCGCAGGAGACTCTGTCCTAGGTGTGCTGGTTGATACGCACCGCCCCCGCGGGAGATTTCTCCTTTAAATGGGTTTGATTATGTTTGGTTTGGGTTCTCAAACACCCTGGGGCTGTTTTTCTGGGGTGTGGGGTGGGAAGGGAGGGGAGTTCTGGTTTTTTTTCTGTTTATTTTGTTGTTTTTTTGTTACATGCTTTCATGTTTTCTGGTATAGACAGCGCTACTATAATGAATGTATAAGGTATATCATTGCATTACTTAAGATGAGATATTTGTGCCCCGACCCTGGCCGGGTGGTCGTATCCGTTGGTCCCCCCTGCCCTTCCAGATTATGGCTCCGTTGAAGATCCTCTCCTGGAATGTTAGGGGGCTTAACCAGAAGATTAAACGCTCTCTTGTTTTTGACTACATGAAAAAATATGCTCCGCATATCTGTATTCTTCAGGAGACGCACCTAGTGGGGGGAAGGATTATGGGATTGAAGAGGCCCTGGGTGGGATACCACTATCATACCACATACTCCGGCTATGCCCGGGGGGTTAGCGTCCTTATCCATAGGTCCCTTAATTTTGAGCCTCTTGATATAGTCACAGATAAGGACGGGAGATACGTATTGGTCCATGCCACAATTGACATGATAGAAATGGTGCTGGTGGGTCTTTATATGCCTCCTCCTGCGGATCTGTCTCTACTACATAAACTGACTGCCCTGATAGCCCAATTCCAGACTGACAATGTGGTTATAGCAGGGGACTTTAATATTCCTCCTAATCCTTCCCTGGATAGGTTGACGCCTGACCGGGCCACAGACTCTCCAGTTTCTCGCTGGGCACAGGTGTTTGGGCTGGAGGATGTCTGGAGGTGGAAACACCCATCAGATCGCCAGTTTACGTGCCACTCCTCCTCCCACAACACACTCTCCCGTATTGACCTAGTCTATGCTGGTGCCCCCATGCTTCCCAGGGTCCTTGGAATAGAGTTACTTCCTCGGGGCATCTCTGACCACTCCCCACTGCTGTGTACATTGCAAACCTCTACCCCTCAGAGGGATAGACTATGGCGCTTGTCTAGGTACTGGATTGAGCATCCCACCATTGCCTTTGAGATGGGCGGTGAAATCCGGGGATTTTGGGCCTCAAATGTTGGCACGGCTTCTGGGGGGATGGTCTGGGATGCCTTCAAGGCCTATATGAGGGGGCGCTACCTCTCTTCCATTGGTCGGGAGCGCAGGAATGATAAGATCACGGTAGAGGAGGCAGAAGCCAGGGCCCAGGAACTGGAGACCCGGTTCACCCTCACGGGGAACCCGCTCACGGCTCAGGATATGAAAGTAGCGTATAGAGAGGTGGTGCTCCTTAGGGTGGCTAAAACAAGCAAACGTCAACTGGCTCAGACGCAGAGGATTTTTGAACAGGGTGAAAAGACGGGGAGATTGTTGGCCTGGATCTCGAGGGAGCAGGCCCCAATCTCCACTATCCCTCGAATACAGAATAGTGCTGGGACAATAGTGACGGATCCCCTTGCCATCAACGCTTGCTTTGCAGAGTTCTACTCCGCCCTTTATTCATCTAGGGTGCAGTACTCAGCGCAGGAGTTAAGTGCTTTTCTAGAGGGGGTGACACTCCCTGCCCTTACTTCTGAGGCCAGGGACGGTCTGGACTCCCCGATTACTCTGGCGGAAGTCCGGGTGGCGCTGGGGTCCATGCAGCCGGGGAAGACCCCTGGGGAGGATGGGATACCCCCGGAATTTTACAAGTATTACCTAGAGGAGATGTCAGTTAGAATGCATGATATGCTCACCGCGTCCCTTCGTGAGGGGGAACTTCCTCCATCTATGGCACAAGCCATCATAGTGGTGATCCCTAAACCTGGGAAAGACCCCCAGTTGTGCTCGTCATACCGACCCATTTCCCTACTCAACTCGGACGCGAAAGTGCTGACCAAAATCCTTGCCAGGCGACTGAACGAGGTTATACTTACCTTGATCCATGAGGATCAGTCCGGCTTTATGCCAGGGAAGGGGACAGATATTAATATTCGCAGGCTCTTTACTGTTTTGGCCTCGGGGGATGCAGAAGGTGGGGAGGAGGTTGTGGTCTCTCTAGACGCGGAGAAGGCCTTTGATTCAGTGGAGTGGGACTATTTGTGGGCAGTCCTCCGTAGATTTGGATTCGGTCCAGCCTTTATCTCGTGGGTCAGGGCGGTGTACAGAGCTCCCACGGCCAGAGTGCGTACGGGTGCGGTCCTCTCCCCGCTCTTTCCCCTCCATAGGGGAACCAGGCAGGGGTGTCCACTGTCCCCGGGGCTTTTTGCACTGGCAATTGAACCTATGGCGGCTATTCTCCGCTCCTCTCCTGAGGTTCGGGGTATTGTCCGGGGTCCTTTGCAGGAAAAGGTCTCGTTATACGCTGATGATACCTTGTTGTATCTCAAGGACGACGGAGCCTCCCTACAGGCGGCACTGTCGCATATAGACCGGTTCGGACAGTTCTCGGGTATACGTATAAATTGGGCGAAATCAATTCTATTCCCACTACATGATGGTGAGGGTGGTCCCCGAGTAGATGGGCAACTGCAGAGGGTTTCTCAATTTAAATATCTAGGGGTGGAAATACACAGAGACTTGAAACAATTTATTTCCCTTAACCTGAGTCCGGTGGTTACCCAGTTGACCCAGAGGTGTACTGGGTGGAGGTCCTTGCCGCTTTCGCCAGTGGGACGGGTCAATCTAATTAAAATGTCGGTCCTTCCTCGGTTTACCTATCTCTTCCGTCAGACCCCAGTCCACATCCCGCTTAGATTTTTTAAGAAATTAGATGGCATTGTTTCGTCCTTCGTCTGGAATGGTAGGCCCCCTAGAATAGCTAAAACAACCCTCCAACGGCCCCTTGTGAGGGGCGGTCTGGCACTGCCCTGTTTTCTGAAATACTACTGGGCGGCAGTCCTAGTGACTGTCAGGTGGTGGCTCTCCGAGGGCCCGGTCAACCCTGCGTCCTCGTTGGAGGCGGCGTTGTTGGGCTCTCATGCGGAACTCAGGAACCTGATCTATAGGGGACCACGATCTAACCCTGGGATAACCCTCCCGATGCGTACGACGCTTAAAATATGGGATCTGGTGAACAAAAGGTTGGTGGGCGCAGGGGTGTGGGCCCCGGGGACTCCCCTTTGGGGGAACCCCCGCTTGCCCCACTTTCAATCCATCCCGGATCCGATTGTTTGGGCCAGGCATGGAGTTATAACACTGGGGGACATAGTGTCCCAGGGGCAGCTACTCTCCTTCGATGCTATTAAACAGGCCAGGGACCTCCCGAACCATATGTTTTTCAGATTCCTGCAGTTGCGACACGCCTTCCGTTCTCAATTCCCATCTAGAGCGACTCTTGGGGTGTCGGCGGTGGAGGAGGCGCTTGGTCCTGAGGGGGGAGGGACGCGCACACTGTCCATGGTGTATGCCGCGTTGACCGTATCGGAGGAGACTAGGATCTCCCATTTGTTTGAGCTCTGGCAAGGCGACATTCCGGAACTTACTGAGGAGGACTGGGAGGAGGGTATACAGCAATACCTGACCCTTGCGATTTCTGCAAGGGACAGGTTTATACAATTGAAGTTCCTCCACCGGGTATATTTTTCACCGGCACGCCTGGCAAGGATTTACCCTGACCGATTGACTACCTGCCCCAGATGCAAAGAAGATGATGCTGACTTTTTCCACATGGTCTGGTCCTGCCCTGGGGTAATGGGATTTTGGAGAGGGGTCCTGGCCGATATTAATGCAGTAGGGGAGCTTACGATTCCACTTAGCCCGATACCTCTCCTGCTGGGTATCTGTGATTTTCTGGATATCTCCTGGGGGAAGAAACTGTTTATTTTTTACACTACACTCTATGCGAGGAAAGCCATACTACTGCAATGGAATCAACCTCTCCCTCCTACTAAACAACTGTGGCAGTCCCTGGTGAACGCGGCTTTGCCGCTTTATAAACTTACATATCTGGGCAGGAACTGCCCTGGGAAATTTGGGAAGATTTGGGCGGCTTGGGTTGAGGCGAAGCATTTGACTATTGGTTAGGCTAGGGGGAGTGGAGGGTGGGGGGAGGGAGGGGGGTTTCCCCCTTTTTTTTGTAATTTATGTGGTTTTTTGTGTGGTGGGGGGAGGTCTCGGGAGGTTTTATATTCTATGTTGCAATGATTAGTGACTCTATATATTGCTAAGAACTATCTGTGCTTATATGTGATACATTTGATTATCTGTCTACTCAAAATATGTATGTACCTTGCTGACGCATGTCTGTTTTCTGTTTTTTTTTTGTTTGAAACATAAATAAAAATTCTTTGTTAAAAAAAAAAAAAAAAAAGGGGTCACGGGTTCGAATCCCAACCATGACACCACCTGCCTGGAGTTTGCATGTTCTCCCTGTGCCTGCGTGGGTTTCCACCGGGTACTCTGGTTTCCTCCCACAATCCAAAGACATGCAGGTAGGTTAATTGCCTTCTGTACAAAATTGACCCTAGTATATGAATGGGGACCTTGGATTGTGGGCTCCTTGAGGGTAGGGACCAATTTGAGTGTGCAATGTACAGGGATAGGGACAATTGTAGACACTCAGGTTGAACTGGATGGACTGGTGTCTTTATTCAACCTTAGTAACTATGTAACTATTGACATCCTCTGTAGCTCTTTACCTCTAAAGGGCGCTGTAGATGAGATGGACTGCTTATTCCATCCAATGGAGAGCCAGTTCACCACCCATTTTCACTCTATAGACATCCTGTTTGGATCTTCACCTCCAGAGGGTGCTGTGTAAGAAATGATCAGAGCATTCTATCAAATAGAGAACCAGTTCCCCACCCATTGTTCTGTTTAGCTCTTCACCTCCAAAGGTTGTTGTATAGGAGATGATATGATCATTCCATCCAATAGAGAACCAGTTCCCCATCCCATTGTCACTTTATTGACATCCTCTCTAGATCTTCACCTACAGAGGGCACTGTAGAGGATATGAGATCTGGTTATTCAATCCAATAGAGAACCAGTTTCCTGCCCCAGAGCAGCAACTCATCCAATAGAGAACCATTTCCCCACCCATTGTCACTCTATTGACATCCTATTTAGCTCTTCACCTACAGAGGGCATTGCAGAAGAGATGATCTGCTTATTCCATCCAATAGAGTATCAGTTACCTGCCCATTGTCACTCTATTGACATTCTTTGTGACCGGTCACCTCCAGAAGGTGCTATAGAGGAGAAATGATATGGTTATTCCATCCAATTGAGAACCAGTCCCCCGCCCCAGAGCAGCACCCCATCCAATACAGAACTATTTCCCTGCCCCTTGTCATTCTATTGAATATCCTTTTTGGCTCTTTACCTACAAAGGGCACCATAGAGGAGATGATCTGCTTATTCCATCTAGTAGAGAACCAGTTCCCCCACCTTGTCACTTTATTGACATCCTGTTTGGCTCTTCACCTCCAGAGGGCGCTGTAGGTAACATGGTCGGCTTATTCTATCCAATAGAGTACTAGTTTCCCGCCCCTTGTCACTCTATTGACATTCTCTTTGGCTCTTCACCTCCAGAGGGTGCTGTAGGTAACAGGTCTGCTTATTATATCCAATAGAGTACTAGTTTCCTGCCCCCTGTCACTCTATTGACATTCTCTTTGGCTCTTCACCTCCAGAGGGCGCTGTAGGTAACATGGTCGGCTTATTCTATCCAATAGAGTACTAGTTTCCTGCCCCTTGTCACTCTATAGACATTCTCTTTGGCTCTTCACCTCCAGAGGGCGCTGTAGGTAACATGGTCGGCTTATTCTATCCAATAGAGTACTAGTTTCCCGCCCCTTGTCACTCTATTGACATTCTCTTTGGCTCTTCACCTCCAGAGGGCGCTGTAGGTAACAGGTCTGCTTATTATATCCAATAGAGTACTAGTTTCCTGCCCCTTGTCACTCTATTGACATTCTCTTTGGCTCTTCACCTCCAGAGGGCGCTGTAGGTAACAGGTCTGCTTATTATATCCAATAGAGTACTAGTTTCCTGCCCCTTGTCACTATATTGACATTCTCTTTGGCTCTTCACCTCCAGAGGGCGCTGTAGGTAACATGGTCGGCTTATTCTATCCAATAGAGTACTAGTTTCCTGCCCCTTGTCACTCAATTGACATTCTCTTTGGCTCTTCACCTCCAGAGGGCGTTGTAGGTAACATGGTCGGATTATTATATCCAATAGACTACTAGTTTCCTGCCCATTGTCACTCTATTGACATCCTCTGTAGCTCTTTACCTCTAAAGGGCGCTGTAGATGAGATGGACTGCTTATTCCATCCAATAGAGAACCAGTTCCCCACCCATTTTCACTCTATAGACATCCTGTTTGGATCTTCACCTCCAGAGGGTGCTGTATAAGAAATGATCTGAGCATTCTATCTAATTGTTCTGTTTAGCTCTTCACCTCCAAAGGTTGTTGTATAGGAGATGATATGATCATTCCATCCAATAGAGAACCAGTTCCCCACCCATTGTTCTGTTTAGCTCTTCACCCCCAAAGGTTGTTGTATAGGAGATGATATGATCATTCCATCCAATAGAGAACCAGTTCCCCTTCCCATTGTCACTTTATTGACATCACCTTTGGCTCTTCACATCCAGAGGGCACTATATAAGAAATGATCTGATCATTTCCTCCAATAGAGTAGCAGTTCCCCACCCATTGTCACTCTATTGACATCCTTAATAGCTCTTTACCTCTAGAGGGCGCTGTGGATGAGATGATCTGCTTTTTCCATTCAACAGAGAACTAGTTCACCACTAACTGTTACTCTATTGACATCCTCTTTAGCTCTTCTCCTCCAGAGGGCGCTGTAGATGAGATGATCTGCTTATTCCATCTAATAGAGAATCAGTTCCCTGCCCATTGTCACATCATTGACATCCTCTTTGGCTCTTCACCTCCAGAGGGTGCGTTGCTGTATAAGAAATGATGTGATCATTCAATCAAATAGAGAACCAGTTCCCTGACCATTGTCAACTATTGACATCCTCTTTAGCTCTCCAACTCTAGAGGGTGCTGAACTGCTTATTCCATCCAATAGAGTACCAGTTCCCCACCCATTGTCGCTCTATTGACATCTTTTTTTTGTCTCTTCACCTCCAGAGGGCAATGTATAAGAAATTATCTGATCATTCTATCCAATAGAGAACCATTTCCCCACCCATTGTCACTCTACTGACATCCTCTCTAGATTTTCACCTACAGAGGGCACTGTAGAGGATATGAGATCTGGTTATTCAATCCAATAGAGAACCAGTTTCCTGCCCCAGAGCAGCAACCCATCCAATAGAGAACCATTTCCCCACCCATTGTCACTCTATTGACGTCCTATCTAGCTCTTCACCTACAGAGGGCATTGCAGAACAGATGATCTGCTTATTCCATCCAATAGGGTATAAGTTACCTGCCCATTGTCACTCTATTGACATTCTTTGTGACCGGTCACCTCCAGAAGGTGCTATAGAGGAGAAATGATATGGTTATTCCATCCAATTGAGAACCAGTCCCCCGCCCCAGAGCAGCACCCCATCCAATACAGAACTATTTCCCTGCCCCTTGTCATTCTATTGACATCCTTTTTGGCTCTTCACCTACAAAGGGCACCATAGAGGAGATGATCTGCTTATTCCATCTAGTAGAGAACCAGTTCCCCGCCCATTGTCACTTTATTGACATCCTCTTTGGCTCTTCACCTCCAGAGGGTGCTGTGCTGTATAAGAAATTATGTGATCATTCAATCAAATAGAGCACCAGTTCCCTGACCATTGTCAATCTATTGACATCCTCTTTAACTCTTCAACTCTAGACTGGGTGCTGTTGACTAGATCTGCTTATTCCATCCACTAGAGTACCAGTTCCCCACCCATTGTCACTCTATTGACATATTTTTTGTCTCTTCACCTCCAGAGGGCACTATATAAGAAATATTCAGCACATTCCATCCAATAGAGAACCATTTCCCCACCCATTGTCACTCTATTGACATCCACTTTAGCTCTTCACCTACAGAGGGCACTGTAGAAGAGATGATCTGCTTATTCCATCCAATAGGGTATAAGTTACCTGTCACTCTATTGACATCCTTTGTGACTGGTCACCTCCAGAAGGTGCTATAGAGGAGATACGATATGGTTATTCCATCCAATTGAGAACCAGTTACCCGCCCCAGAGCAGAAACCCATCCAATACAGAACTATTTCCCTGCACCTTGTCATTCTATTGACATCCTTTTTGGCTTTTCACCTACAAAGGGCACTGTACAGGAGATGATCTGCTTATTCCATCTAGTAGAGAACCAGTTTCCCGCCCATTGTCAATTTATTGACATCCTCTTTAGCTCTTCAACTCTAGAGGGTGTTGTAGACTAAATGAACTGTCTATTCCATCCAATAGAGTACCAGTTCCCCACCCATTGTCACTCTATTGACATGTTTTTTGTCTCTTCACCTCCAGAGGGCACTGTATAAGAAACGATCAGCACATTCCATCCAATAGAGAACCATTTCCCCACCCATTGTCACTCTATTGACATCCACTTTAGCTCTTCACCTACAGAGGGCACTGTAGAAGAGATGATCTGTTTATTCCATCCAATAGGGTATAAGTTACCTGTCACTCTATTGACACCCTTTGTGACTGGTCACCTCCAGAAGGTGCTATAGAGGAGATACAATATGGTTATTCCATCCAATTGAGAACCAGTCCCCCGCCCCAGAGCAGCACCCCATCCAATACAGAACTATTTCCTTGCCCCTTGTCATTCTATTGACATCCTTTTTGGCTCTACACCTACAAAGGGCACCGTGGAGGAGATGATCTGCTTATTCCATCTAGTAGAGAACTAGTTTCCTGCTCATTGTCACTTTATTGACATCCTCTTTGGCTTTTCATCTCCACAGGGTGCTGTCCAGACGATGATCTGGTTATTCCATCCAATGAAGAGTCAGTTTCCTACCCCAGAGCTGCCCCTCGTACAATAGAGAACCAATTCCTGGCACTATGTCACTCTATTGACATCCTGTTTAGCTCCTCACCTGCAGAGGGTGCTGTAGATGAGATGGTCTGCTTATTCCATCCAATAAAGAAGCAGTTCCCCGCCCTAGAGCAGCATCCCATCCAATAGGGAACCAATTCCCGGCCCAATTTCACTCTATTGACATCCTGTTTAGCTCCTCACCTCCAGAGGGTGCTGTAGATGAGATGGTCTGCTTATTCCATCCAATAAAGAAGCAGTTCCCAGCCCTAGAGCAGCATCCCATCCAATAGGGAACCAATTCCCGGTCCAATTTCACTCTATTGACATCCTGTTTAGCTCCTCACCTCCAGAGGGTGCTGTAGATGAGATGGTCTGCTTATTCCATCCAATAAAGAAGCAGTTCCCCACCCTAGAGCAGCATCCCATCCAATAGGGAATCAATTCCCGGTCCAATTTCACTCTATTGACATCCTGTTTAGCTCCTCACCTCCAGAGGGTGCTGTAGATGAGATGATCTGCTTATTCCATCCAATAAAGAAGCAGTTCCTTGCCCTAGAGCAGCATCCCATCCAATAGGGAACCAATTCCCGGCCCAATTTCACTCTATTGACATCCTGTTTAGCTCCTCACCTCCAGAGGGTGCTGTAGATGAGATGATCTGCTTATTTCATCCAATAAAGAAGCAGTTCCCCGCCCTAGAGCAGCATCCCATCCAATAGAGAACCAATTCCCGGCCCAATGTCACTCTATTGACATCCTGTTTGGTTCTTCACCTCCAGAGGGCGCTGAATAAGAACAGGGTGCTGTAGAGGTGATCATATAGTTATCTGATCAT
Source organism: Lithobates pipiens (assembly GCF_037356315.1). NCBI lineage: Eukaryota > Metazoa > Chordata > Amphibia > Anura > Ranidae > Lithobates > Lithobates pipiens. Next base: position 7,472,640 of record NW_027507786.1, read on the forward strand.
TCAATCTAGCAGAGAACCAGTTTCCAGGGGCTTACTAAACAGCCAAAGAGGATGTAATTGGGGTAGCATATCTTCTCCACTCTATCCCAAACTAGATAAAAAAAAATAGTTTCTCTTTATACTACCTGGGCAGCTCAGTGCTGTGTGCCAGAGCTGTGTAAGTCTCAGTACTGGATGGACAGAAAAACAAATCCTTTAGCAGGTAAAACAGCTCCCACGTATGTAATTCATCTGTGGATTTAGCTGTTCGCTAGGATTTAAATCTGCTATATATATGGGCAGAAAACCGAAAATACAACCACAGAACATACAGTATATTCCTAATAATGGCTGCAATTGCCCACTGTGACCAGCTGGAGGAGCTAGCAAGTGCTTCTTCTGTGCACAAGGAAAAGCATCTTTGCCTTTTTTAATTTTTTTCCCCTTTATAAAACTTTTGTGCCTCGGTTTAATATATCGAAGTATTTCTTCCACCCTGCATAGTGTGCGCATTCCTTCCCCCGCTCTCCACAATTAAAGCCGCTTAAATTCAAGCTCATTCTTCTCCAAGTGATTGTTGAAATGAGTTTTCATTCAATAAGAAGCAGTAAGTGAAATGTCTTAAAAACTGCGATGAATAATATATCATTTATACCCGCGTGCGCGCACATAATGTATGCCTGCGCCGGGACGAGGGAGCCGTAATCTCAGCGCGGTAGGATTGGGGGCTGCGGCGCGGCCCGGCCTATTCTTCTCCATTCTGGCTGCTCACGCAGATTAGCATATCAAATTGGATTTCATTTCTTATTTAAATGAGCTAAATTCTCTAATACGCCCGTGTGCGGCGAGGACGGCTAAGTGAAAGATTTCCGCAGACAGCTCCGTATCTGGAGGGGAAAACGCTGTCAGTTCTTAGCCGTCTCCTATCTCTTCGGGGTCCTCGGCTCCGCTACTTCATCGCTTCCGACTGAAATTTTAATTCACTGTGACCTCATTTTGTCAATTCCAAATCAGAGAGAGTCATGGAAGTCACCAAGAGAAGTTCACTGGATCATTTACATCTCCGAACTATCTATACTATCTATACTATCTATCCTCTATCTATACTATCTATACCATCTATCTATACTATCTATACTCTATCTATACTATCTATACTCTATCTATACTCTATCTATACTATCTATACTCTATCTATACTATCTATACTATCTATACTATCTATCCTCTATCTATACTATCTATACCATCTATCTATACTATCTATACTCTATCTATACTATCTATACTCTATCTATACTCTATCTATACTATCTATACTCTATCTATACTATCTATACTATCTATACTATCTATCCTCTATCTATACTATCTATACCATCTATCTATACTATCTATACTCTATCTATACTATCTATCCTCTTTCTATACTATCTATACTCTATCTATACTATCTATACTCTATCTATACTATCTATCCTCTATCTATACTATCTATACCATCTATCTATACTATATATACTATCTATACTATTTATCCTCTATCTATACTATCTATACCATCTATCTATACTATCTATACTATCTATCCTCTATCTATACTATCTATACTCTATCTATACTATCTATCCTCTATACTAGCTATACTATCTATCTATCTATACTCTATCTATACTATCTATACTATCTATCTATCTATCCTCTATCTATACTATCTATACTCTATCCATCCATATCTATCATCTATCTATCTATCTATCTATCTATCTATCTATCTATCTATCTATCTATCTATCTATCTATCTATCTATCTATCTTCTTTCTCTCCCCTCTCTCCCTCCATCCACTCCTTCTCTATCTGTCTATCTCTTCTTTTAATTTTCCTGTCGCTTGTTCTCTCTCTCCTCTCCCTTTTCTTTCTCGCTCCATCTCTCTCTTTTCCTTCTCTCCTTCTCTCTATTCTTTCTCCCTCTCTTGTTCTCTAATTTTTTTCCCTTTTCTCTCTCTCCTCTCTATCTCCCTACACCACTTTCCTCTCTACTCTTTCCTCCTCCTTTTCTCATTTCTTTCTCTTTCCCCTTCTCTTGATTTCTTTCTCTTTTCCCCTTTCTCTCTCCTCTTCTTTATCTCCCCTTCTCCCCCCCCCCCCCTCTCTATCTCCCCTTCTCCCCCCTCTATCTCCCCCCACTCTTCTCTATCTCCCCTTCTCCCCCATCTTCTCTATCTCCCCTCCCCCTTCTCTATCTCCCCTTCCCCCACTCTTCTCTATCTCCCCTTCTCCCCCTCTTCTCTATCCCCCCTTCTCTCCCCCTCTTCTCTATCTCCCCTTCTCCCCCCCCTCTTCTCTATCTCCCCTTCTCCCCCCTTCTCTATCCCCCCTTCTCTCCCCCTCTTCTCTATCTCCCCATTCACCCCCCCTCTTCCCTATCTCCCCTTCTCCCCCCTCTTCTCTATCTCCCCTACCCCCTCTTCTCTATCTCCCCTTCTCCCCCCCTCTCTTCTCTATCTCCCCCCCTCTTCTCTATTTCCCTTTCTCTTCCCCCCCCCCCCCCATTCTCTCGCTATTTTCCTTTTTCTCTCTCCATTCTTCTCTTTTTTTATTTCTCTCTTCTTCCTTCTCCATCTCCTCTCTCTCCCTTGCTATTTTCTCTCTATTTCTCTCTCTATTTCTCTCTCTTCTCCTTATCTCAGCGTTCTTTCTTTCTCCTCTCTTGTTCTCCCTCTCTCTTTTTTCCTCCTTTTCTCCCTCCTCTCTCTTCCTTATCTCCCCTCAAGTAAAATAAAATAAATCCACTTAACATAAGGTGTCATCAGAGTCTGCCTTTACATCAGATGTGATGATCAGAGACCTCCTTTACACCAGATGTCTCCATCAGAGTCCCCCTTTACATTTGATGTTCCCATCAGAGTCCCCCTTTACACCAGATGTCCCCATCAGAGTCCCCCTTTACATCAGATGTGATAATCAGAGACTCCGTTTACATTAGATGTCTCCATCAGAGTCCCCCTTTGCATTAGATGTCCCCATCAGAGTCCCCCTTAACATCAGATGTCCCCATCATCAGATGTCCCCATCATAGTCCCCCTTTACATTAGATGTCCCCATCAGAGTCCTCCTTTACATTAGATGTCCCCATCAGAGTCCCCCTTTACATTATATGTCCCCATCAGTATCCCCCTTTACATTAGATGTCACCATCAGAGTCTCTCTTTACATCAGATGTCCCCATCAGAGTCCCGCTTTGCATTAGATGTCCCCATCAGAGTCCGCATTTACATCAGATGTGATAATCAGAGACCCCCTTTACATTAGATGTCTCCATCAAAGTCCCCCATTACATCAGGTGTCATCATCAGAGTCTTCCTTTACATTATATTTCCCCATCAGAGACCCCCTTTACATTAGATGTCACCATCAGAGTCCCCCTTTACATTAGTTTAGAGTCCTCCTTTACATTAGGTGTCCCCATCAGAGACCCCCTTTACATTAGGTGTCCCCATCAGAGACCCCCTTTACATTAGGTGTCCCCATCAGAGTCCCCCTTTACATTAGATGTTCCCATCAGAGTCTGCCTTTACATTAGATCAGAGTCCTCCTTTACATCAGATGTCCCCATCAGAGACCCCCTTTACATTAGATGTCTCCATCAGAGTCTGCCTTTACATTAGATCAGAGTCCTCCTTCACATCAGATGTCCCCATCACAGACTCCCTTTACATTAGATGTCACCATCAGAGTCCTCCTTTACATTAGATGTCCCCATCAGAGTCCCCCTTTACACCAGATGTCCCCATCAGAGTCCCCCTTTACATCAGATGTGATAATCAGAGACTCCGTTTACATTAGATGTCTCCATCAGAGTCCCCCTTTGCATTAGATGTCCCCATCAGAGTCCCCCTTAACATCAGATGTCCCCATCATCAGATGTCCCCATCATAGTCCCCCTTTACATTAGATGTCCCCATCAGAGTCCTCCTTTACATTAGATGTCCCCATCAGAGTCCCCCTTTACATTATATGTCCCCATCAGTATCCCCCTTTACATTAGATGTCACCATCAGAGTCTCTCTTTACATCAGATGTCCCCATCAGAGTCCCGCTTTGCATTAGATGTCCCCATCAGAGTCCGCATTTACATCAGATGTGATAATCAGAGACCCCCTTTACATTAGATGTCTCCATCAAAGTCCCCCATTACATCAGGTGTCATCATCAGAGTCTTCCTTTACATTATATTTCCCCATCAGAGACCCCCTTTACATTAGATGTCACCATCAGAGTCCCCCTTTACATTAGATCAGAGTCCTCCTTTACATTAGGTGTCCCCATCAGAGACCCCCTTTACATTAGGTGTCCCCATCAGAGACCCCCTTTACATTAGGTGTCCCCATCAGAGTCCCCCTTTACATTAGATGTTCCCATCAGAGTCTGCCTTTACATTAGATCAGAGTCCTCCTTTACATCAGATGTCCCCATCAGAGACCCCCTTTACATTAGATGTCTCCATCAGAGTCTGCCTTTACATTAGATCAGAGTCCTCCTTCACATCAGATGTCCCCATCACAGACTCCCTTTACATTAGATGTCACCATCAGAGTCCTCCTTTACATTAGATGTCCCCATCAGAGTCCCCCTTTACATTTGATATCCCCATCAGAGTCCCCCTTTACATTAGATGTCCCCATCAGAATCTTCCTTTACATCAGATGTCCCCATCAGAGTCCTCCTTTACATCAGATGTCCCCATCAGAGTCCTCCTTTACATCAGATGTCCCCATCAGAGTCTTCCTTTGCATTAGATGTCCCTATCAGAGTCCCTCTTTACATTAGATGTCCCCCCTCGTACTCACAGCTCTCACAGTAAGCCGCCTGGCTGTCATCCCCCTTTGGACCCACTGGGATGAGTCAGGGAAATCGGAAGTGACAGTGCGGGACCCGCCAATCACACACCACAGCAGGAAACAATGCTATAGAGGGAGTGTTCAGGGAGCAGAGCTCTGCGCCCCGAGGACTTTCTAAAGGAAGCCAATAGAGCTTCTTGTTTGCAATCACGTGATTGAAAACACCTCGTGCTTCCTATAGCAGCTGTGTGTCCGGCGCCCTGCACACACTTAAAGGGCCATTTAAAAAAAAAATTCAGTGATTGCAGAATGTCATGCTTCCCATACACCTTTGTGTCCGACATCCCCCACACACTTAAAGGGCCATTATTTATTTTTTTAAATGTAATTTCTTTTTATTTTATGATGAGTAGCTTTGAGGGGGCGCTGCCCCTGTGCCCCCTATGGATGGGCCACCTCTGCCCTCCAATCTGACAACACTCCCAGATCCCCCCATCCCTCCACTCTGATCACACCCCCATATTCCCCCCCATCCCTCCACTCTGACCACACCCCCATATTCCCCCCCATCCCTCCACTCTGATCACACACCCATATTCCCCCCCCTCCATCCCTCCACTCTGATCACACCCCCATATTCCCCCCCAACCCTCCACTCTGATCACACCCCCATATCCCCCCCCATCCCTCCACTCTGATCACACACCCATATTCCCCCTCATCCCTCCATTCTGATCACACACCCAGATCCCCCATCCCTCCACTCTGACCACACCCCCAGATCCCCCCATCCGTCCACTCTGATCACACACCCATATTCCCCCTCATCCCTCCATTCTGATCACACACCCATATCCCCCCCCATCCCTCCACTCTGATCACACACCCATATTTCCCCTCATCCCTCCATTCTGATCACACCCCCATATTCCCCCCATCCCTCCACTCTGATCACACACCCAGATCCCCCATCCCTCCACTCTGATCACACACCCATATTCCCCCCCCCAGCCCTCCACTCTGATCACACACCCAGATCCCCCATCCCTCCACTCTGACCACACCCCCAGATCCCCCCCATCACTCGACTCTGATCACAGCCCCCATCCCTCCACTTTGATCACCCCCTCAGATCCCCCCCATCCCTCCACTCTGATCACACCCCCAGATCCCTCCACTCTGATCACACCCCCAGATCCCCCTCCCCATCCCTCCACTCTGATCACACCCCCAGATCCCCCTCCCCATCCCTCCACTCTGATCACACCCCCAGATCCCCCTCCCCATCCCTCCACTCTGATCACACCAGCACCATCTCTGTTTGTGCCCCTCTAAATGTTGCGCCCAGGGCGACCTCACCAGCTGCCCCCCCCCCATTCTACGCCACTGCCTCCAGGCTGACACTCATTAATGCATTTTAAGATTTGCATAACTTCTCCCAAGAGCCAGCCCACTGCTTGCATTGGGAATGAGGGCTCTTGAGAGGAGTACAGAGGCCGGGGGTGTGATGTTTCAGGAAGCTATGCCAGCCCTTCCCACCAGCTATAATCTGCCTGCATTGCATAGAGAAGCACATAGTCCCAGATATGATCCTAATGGAGGTCTAAAATATGGAATGTTCTAAAAAAAAAAAAAAAGGTTTTATTTTAAAAAATTTTTATAAAAAAATGATACATTGGTGAGATTATAAATGAGGAAGCATTGAAGGCACGCTCTAATAATCTGATTAAACCTTAGCTTTATAAATCCAGCATCCCCTTTCATAAGGAAAGCGCGTCTTCCGTGTCACGTAAATCAGCTGCTCCATATCGTCCCGTCTTCCGGGGTACTAACAGAGTCTACAGTAGTAATGAGTATAATAAGGCCGGTGATTTCTCCCCGGCTCACTGATTAGCACGCTATCGCAGATCGCCCAGCAATGTCACATTCGCCTCTTTCCTATTCAGTCCCCGTTTGGAAGGACGTGTTGCCAACAGAAACGTCTCTCTCTGCCCCGATGGTGACCGCCATTAAAGGAGGGGAGATTTCTCCTTGTCCTGACTGTTATTGCCGGAGTCTGGTGGAAGGAATTCACACCCGATTAATTTCTGCTGCACGAAGTCTATTTTGGTAGACGGAGCATATGGAGAGGATTTGGAGGTCGTTTACGAGTCCTTCAGGTGTTGCTGAAACCTTCGTCTTGAAGCCGCAAGACTATTTATTCTATTCGCAAAACATTCTGAACACTCAGCGCCTTCCTGAACTTCTTTTTATACCATACATTTCCATATTCTTGGCTTAAAGTGCATCGAAAACCCAAGAATAACATTGAAATATACTGCAGCTCACCTGTCCTTAAAGCGGAACTTCGCTCTCTCAATCAGTATGAACTATGTTTAACCAGTTCCAGTGAAGTCTGGGCCAATTCTGATATTTCATACATGTAAAAAAAATCTGCATTTTTTTTGTTGGAAAATTACTTAGAACCCACACAGATTATATATTGTTTAAGCAGAGACCCTGGAGAATAAAATGTTTGTTGTTGCAATTTTTTTTTTATGTCACACGATATTTGCGCACCAAATGCAAATTTTCAGGAAAAAATCCACTTTAGTTACTTGCCTACCGGGCACTTATACCCCCCTCCTGCCCAGGCCAATTTTCAGCTTTCATTGTTGTCACACTTTGAATGACAATGACGCAGTCATGCAACACTGTACCCATATGACATTTTTATCTTTTTTTTTTCCACAGAAATAGAGCTTTCTTTTGGTGGTGTTTACCCACAACTGGGTTTTGTTATTTTTTGCTAAACAAAGGGAAAAAAATATTTTTTTTCATAGTTTGTTATTTGATTTTGTGGGCTGATGAGGCTGCACTGATGGGCACTGGTGAGGCACAGCTGATGGGCATTGATAGGTGCAACTGATGGGCACTGATAGGTGCAACTGATGGGCACTGATGAGGCTGCACTGATGGGCACTGATAGGTGGCAATGATGGACACTAATAGGTGTCAGCACTAGTAGGGAAAAATTAGGTTGCACTGATAGGCGGCACTGTTGGACACTGATAGGTGCCACTAATGGGCACTGATAGGTGGCACTAATGGGCACTGATAGGTGGCACTGATTGGCACTGATAGGCAACACTGATAGATAACACTGATGGACACTGATAGGTTGCACTAATGGGCACTGATATATGGCACTAATGGGCACTGATAGGTGGCACTGAAGGGCGCTGATAGGTGGTACTGATGGACACTGATAGGTGGCACTAATTGGCACTGATAGGCAGCACTGATGAGCACTGATAGGCGGCACTAATGGACACTGATAGGTGGCACTAATGGGCAAACAAAGAACTTTTGGAATAATGCGCAGAGGCAGCGCCCTGCACATTAGAGAACACCAGCAAAAAAGGGTAGATACAGGTGTATACTGTGCTGGAGGCACACGATACCCACTTTAACTCCTGCAGATGCCTGTATTAGAGAACACCAGCAATGAAAGGTAGCTTCAGGTGTATACTGTGCTGGAGGCACACAGCACCCACTTTAACTCCTGCAGATGCCTGTATTAGAGAACACCAGCAAAAAAGGGTAGATACAGGTGTATACTGTGCTGGAGGCACACAACACCCACTTTAACTCCTGCAGATGCCTGAGAAAAGAACACACTGTCCCTGCCTATCCTTCTCTCCCTGCACGCCAGAACACACTACACAAGGCCGCCACGCTGGCAGCCTTATATAGTGGGTGTGTACTAAAACCCTGAGCTATAATTGGCCACAGGGGCATACTGCCTGTGGGCAATTATGGCTCTCTTCGCTGCCGGCGCTGTGATTGGCAAAGCATGTGGGGTCACAGTGCATGCTTGGCCAATCATGAGCCAGCAATGCACTGCGATGGCGCAGTGCATTGTGGGCCATGAGCGCCACATGATTTTGGCGCGAATGGCCCATAACGTTCGGTATTCGCCAAATGGTTGAACAGCCGGTGTTCAAGTCGAACATGCGTTTGACTCGAACACTAAGCTCATCCCTAGCTAGGAACCACGATCCGTCACTTCCACCAGTCAGTCCCCTCCCCCTTCAGGTAGAATCACCTCCCACGGAACACAGTTAACCCCTAGATCGTCCCCCTAGTGTTAACCCCTTCACTGCCAGTGACATTTTTACATTATGCATTTTTATAGCACTGATCGCTCTATTAATGCCGATGGTCCCAAAAACGTGTCAGAATTGTCTGATGTGTCCGCCATAATGTTGCAGTCACGATAAAAATCGCAGATCGCCACCAGTACTAGTAAAAAAAAAAAATGCTATAAATCTATCCCCTATTTTATAGACGCTATAACTTTTGCGCAAACCAATCAATATACACTTATTGTGCTTTTTTTTACCAAAAATATGTAGAAGAATACATATCGGCCTAAACTGAGAAAAAAATTGCTTTTTTTTTTTAAAAAAATGGGCATATTTATTATAGCAAAAAGTACAAAATATTGAATTTTTTTCAAAATTGTCGCACTATTTTTGTTTATAGAACAAAGATAAAAAACACAGAGATTATCAAATACCACCAAAAGAAAGCTCTATTTGTGGGACATCAATTTTGTTTGGGAGCAACGTCACACGACCGCGCAATTGTCGTTTAAAGCGACGCAGTGCCGAATCGCAGAAAGTGCTCTGGTCAGGAAGGGGGTAAAATCTTCCGGGGCTGAAGTGGTTAAGTAACATCAATAGCTGACGTTATACATTAACATTTCATGTCTAATCTGTTGCAGAGCCATTCGGCTTTGTAGATGTCCGGAGAACATTACAAGCTGTGGAAATCCAGTGTATGTCATCCATTAAGGCTCCATCAGCCCCTCTAATGCTTCCTTGGCTCCATTCCTCCAAGCTCTTTCCCGGGACACATAAACTCCCCTCACCCCGATATCACAAATGGATTTTGGCTTTCAGAGAGGACACCTGGCCGCATTACAGGGACACTAAATATAAATTGTTGGCTGGTTTTGGCAAAAGTGGATTCATTAACATTAATGGGAAAACATGAAAGTTTTAGGAACCTGAATTAGTATTAAAGTTTTACTAAACCCAGAACCTGCAGTCACTATATCTGGTCTCCCCAGGACCCTGCAGTCACTATATCTGGTCTCCCCAGAACTCTGCATTCACTATATCTGGTCTCCCAGGATTTTGCATTCACTATATCTGGTCTCCACAGGACTCTGCATGCACTATATCTGGTCTCCCCAGGACCCTGCATTCACTATATCTGGTCTCCACAGGACTCTGCATGCACTATATCCGGTCTCCCCAGGACTCTGCATTCACCATATCCGGTCTCCCCAGGACTCTGCATTCACTATATCTGGTCTCCCACAGTACACAGAGCATGGAGATGCAATTATTTTAGCAAATATAAACTGCTAAATACCTTTTCTTATCACCAGTATACAGCAGTCTTGTGACTTCTATCCGTGTTTGGTTAAAGCTTGTAGGAGCTTTCATTCACTTCTGACTGTCCTATGAGGATGGAGGACCCCTGACCCTCTGTCTGGACAGTTCTGATTGGCCCTGTGCTGATCACATGCACTCTCCCAAGAAAAAAAAAATCTCTCTAGCAATACAAACCAAACTGAGCTTGTGCAGAGTGCCCCCCAAGGCTCTGTTCTATCAGGAGATGGATTGGGGACTGTGGAACAAGGGGAGGATCAGAGCAGACAGTATCAAACAGCCTTTTTAAACAATGCAGAGGATTAACCCCTTAGGTTCCACAGTGAGAATAACAAGCATGCTTTACTGCATATACAGACTGATTTTACTGTTGTAGGTTTAGGTAAAATTTTTAGTTTAAAGCCTCTGGATTTTTAGTGAAACACATTGAGCACAATATAATGAACATTCCCCAGTAAACTGTTTGATAAAATTCTTACCCCAGCACTTGCAGCTTACAACTTTCATAGCTGCTGGCTAATGTTCTCTCAGTGCTGCTCCCCTGAACTTCTGGTCATCACAGGATAGAGTTAACAGTCGACAGTGCAGTCTGCAGAAGGGGAGGGAGCAAGGGAGTGCTTTGCCATCCTAGTCTATGTAGCTGTGTGTTTCTATTGGTGCACACAGTTTAGGGAGACACAATGCAAGGGTGGCTCTATAGGATGCTACAAGAGAAAGGAACCACCCTGAGACAGGAAACCCCCGGGCAGTGGTCATGACAAGGGAAACATAGGCAAGGATTAAAAAACGGGAACATAGGCAAGGATTAAAAAAATAAAGAAGCTACATATTCAGTGAATAAATCAAGGGTGTAATATCGCTTTAAGGCCTCGCTTAGACTAGCGGCTGGGAGAGGGCGGTAAAATCACATGGTTGATTATGCTGCAAAGGAAGCAGCTGGGGGTGTACACATGCCTAGCATTGCGGCGCGGCAAAAATTAGCCTTGCCATCATATGCTCTCCTGACTGCCTTAACCCCTTGCCGACTGGCGCATGCTAATGTATGTCGGCAGAATGGCACGGACAGGCAAATGGGCGTACAGGTACGTCCCTTTAAATTTACAATCTTATATAAAAATCTAGGGGATGCGAAAGGACAGAAAGAAAGCCTGACACCCAGAGACTGACAAACAGCAGCTACGGAGACCTGACATTCCTCCATGCCTTTGTCCAGGCCCCCGGCCACCACCTGAAGACCCCAAATCTTTTGAACCTGACACTGTGCATGCTAGGTGAAAAAAGTGACTACTAAACTGAATAGAAAAAGTGTCTCAAAATCAGGGTCAGTCTGAAAAGCCCCATATGCCCACTTCGCATACCACATGGGGTAAAGGAGTGTAGTCTCCCTGTGTGCTGCTCCATTTACGGTGGGGACTCTGGAGGACCCCCTGTTATAAAGCGCTTCAAGTTACCATTCATTGGCCTGCAGGGTTAAAGTCACTGGTCCCATTGCGTAACACAATTACCACCAACAGGTACTCACCTGGTTGTCTGAGTATACCAAAGAAAAATCCAAGAGAGTTATTTTCTACTTGTACTGATGTGATGGTAAAAACCGAGGGGAGGGAAAACCTGCTGTAAAGAACTTTTGCTGAACAAAAGTGTTTGCAGACCCATAAAATGCAAGTCAGCAGTTGGAGTGGTCAATCCTTGATGATAACTGCGCTTAACCTCAAAATCCCAAAATGAACAGGATGTGTGTATATGTGAAAACAAAATGCAAACCCTAAATATTGTACCTATGAAATCACCTCCAAGTATGGCACATGTATATATATATATGTACATCCGTGTACAACTCTACTCCCCTCAAGTGAAATATAGTAACATAGTATTAATGTGACAAAAAAGAAAGAAAAAAACAAACACTATATATAGTAAAAAAAACAATAAAAAAGACCTATAAAACAAAAAACATAAAAGAAAAAAGAAAAAATAATCCAAAAATGAAATATGTACCTAATATTATAGATACATAATAATAAAGCAATAATTTGAACACCAATAATTTAAACAATATTAACACTGAATAACGTCCATGTGATCATATGTCCTATTATTAAAGTGAAATGTCCAAATAATTAATCCAACACCAGTGAGAAATCTTCATAAAGATAGCTTGATTAAGACACACTATTCTCTCCAGAAACAATGTGCGCTTTCCCGTCACCAAATATATAGATTGGCTCCTTACCGACTTGAGGCGACCCCCCGTTACAGAGGCAAAATAAGTTTAGATGGACGACTGGGTGTTCGCTTGACATACACCAGGAAGGACGGGTTGGTGTTTTTGGCGTGTGTCCGGCCGGCGCACGCTTCTTATCGAGCCTGTTGTTACTTTTTACATGTAAGTGCATATATTTTTTGATTTTAAATTAAAAGTCATCGGTTTTACACTATATGGAGCCTATGTTTCCTCTATATGACACTACGCTGAGTGGGGAGTGTAACATGGACTGACTATAGTGACCGCCATAACTCTATCTTGTGGAGGATCTGAGACCAATTGAAGGGTGCAGTAATCTGGATGTCCATCTAAACTTATTTTCCCTGTTGTGACCCTCTGTAACGGGGGGTCGCCTCAAGACGGTAAGCAGATCAGGTTCAGATTGCAGGTTGGAGAGAAGTCAGGAGACCGGCCAGGGTTGGTAACAGCAGAGCAGATGAGCAGAAAGAGCAGGTTCCAGGAACAAGCCAGGGGTCGGTACCGGTGGCGTTCAGACAGAGTCAGAGGTAGGATCAGGTTGGCAACAGAAGAACAACAGTGTCAGGGCTGGGCTCAGCCCTTCCTTCTCAGAGCTGGCCACTCAGCTGTCGGCTAATTGCCAGCTCCTATCTCTCCACAGTTACTCAGCTGTTGATGATATCCTGCTCGTCAGTCCTGCCTACTTAAGCCGTCCAGTCCAGAGGGGCTCTGCCTTTGTCTTGGTCAACATCACAGAGACTATCTCCTGCGATCCTGTTCAAGACTTGCTTTGCTGACATCCCTTCTCGCTCCATATCCTGCTTGCTGTTCCACTACATTGATCCCTGACTTCTGGCTTGGCTGACTTTCCTTTCCGGTTACTGAACTTTGGCTATGTTTTGACTACGTTTGTTCTTTTTACTTTTATTATTAAACAATTGTGATTTAACTCTACTTCTGTCTCGGCCTGATTTCATGGTTTCTGACAAACAGGAACTGATAACAGGACTCGAGAGCGTGCCCGCACAGGTGCTCCCATGGAAAGCGGCTCTCCATAGGGGCACCCGGTGAAGGGGAGGAGCCAGGAGCGCCAACGGGGCACCCCAGAAGAGGAGGATCGGGACCGCTCTGTGCAAAGACCTCACTGTATCTAGGTAAATTGCACTCCCTGTCTTTTTTATTGTTCTCATTATCTGTGATTATATAATTATGAGACTGTATTTTTCTATAGATGTTTATGGTTGATTCCTCCTGAAGAAGCGACTTGTGTCGTGAAACATGTAGAGGATTATGTTTGGACCTACATCTTCACCTCCCTTTTAACAGCGGTGTTTAATTTTTCTTCTCTTTTGAACCACTTGTATACTGTATGCAATAACCACTTTATATATTGTTGTTCTTTTTTCAATAAATTTATATATTTTATATCCCTCTTGTTTAAATCCCTGGCTACCAAGGTAGCCCATAATAATTTTTGTTGTCGTGGGGCAATATTTTGGAGTGGCTCTGACACACCCCCTTTCCCTTGTACGGAGCAGGTAAGTATAACATGTTTGTTATTAACCACTTGCCGACCGCCGCACGCCAATATACGTCGTCACAATGGCAGCAGTGGGAAAATGGGTGTACCTGTATGTCCCTTTTAAGAACCGGGGTTAGCAGGTGTGCAAGCGTACAGCGTGACCGTGCCCGTGGGACCTGTGGACTCGATGTCCGCCGGTCTCCCAGCGATCGTGTCACAAAGCCTCAGAACGGGGAAGTGCCTGTGTAAACAAGGCATTTCCCCGTTCTGGCTTGTGTCATGACACAGATCACTGCTCCGTGTCATCGAGAGTGGTGATCGCTGTCATATGACTTGAAACCCATCCCCCCCACAGTTACAATCACTCCCTAGGACACACATAACCCCTTCATCGCCCCCCTAGTGGTTAACCCCTTCCCAGTGTCATTTACAAAGTAATCAATGCATTTTTATAGCATTGATCGCTGCATAATTAACAATGGTCCCAAATAATGTCAAAAGTGTCCGATGAGTCCGCCATAATGTTGCAGTCACAATAAAAATCGCAGATTGCCGCCAGTACTAGTAAAAAAAAAAAAAAATGCTATAAATCTATCCCCTATTTTGTAGACGCTATAACATTTGCACAAACCAATCAATATACACTTATTATGATTTTCTTTTACCAAAAATATGTAGAAGAATACATATCGGCCTAAACTGAGGGAAAAAAATAGTTTTTTGTGGGATATTTATTATAGCAAAAAGTAAAAAATAATGTTTTTTTTTTTTTTTTCAAAATTGTTGCTTTTTTTTGTTATAGAGCAAAAAATAAAAACCGCAGAGGGGATTAAATACCACCAAACGAAATCTCTATATGTGGGGAAAAAAAGGACGTTCGTTCGTTTGAGTACAACGTTGCACGACCGCGCAATTGTCAGTTAAAGCAGCGCAGTGCTGAATCGCAAAAAGTGCTCTGGTCAGGAAGGGGGGAAAATCTTCTGGGGCTAAAGTGATAAAAAAAACAAAAAAAAAAACAAAAAAAAAAACATTACAATCAACTTAAGGCCTATGTCACGTTATCGCATAGCAGGAACACACAATTTTGTGTTTCAATTATTTTTATTGAATTTTTATACACATAAAAACAAAAATATTCAATTTCACAACCATATAAAAATATATATAGGTATATACATACACATACATAATACACAAAAACTTAAAACACAATTAACACAGACATGAATCTATCTCATAATATACTCCCTCATGTTAAAGTGGTTGTAAACCCTTACAACCAACTTTGACCTACAGGTAAGCCTAGATTAAGGCTTACCTGTAGGTCCAAGAAATATCTCTTAAACCTACACGGTTTAGGAGATATTTACCCGAAGACAGGCACCGCTGTCTACGGCGCATGCGCCGTAGACAGCGGCGTGCAGGCGCACTGGGGCAGGCCGCAGATCGCGGCGATATGCCGCGAGTGTCGGCTCCTGTGCACATGAGCGGGAGTGACGTCATTGCGGCTCCAGCAGATCACAGCACCGGAGCCGCGAGACCCGTAAGTCGCTCCGGGATCCATGGCAGCGGTGAAGAGGAAGACGGAGGACCACTTCGGGGGCTTCGTTCTCAGGTAAGTTATTCATAATGAGCTAGTATGCTATGCATACTAGCTCATTATGCCTTTGCCTTACAGATTGTGCTTTTAAAAAAAAAAATAATAATGTTGCCTTTACTTCCTCTTTAAGTATATTCTTCCAAGTCCCCCCACCCAACCCTCCAGCCCCCCCCCCCCCCACGCTACATGATTTTGACAGCACACTCTTCACGTGATTTTGCACGTTGCCATTCACTTGAACGTGGCGGCCCTATGCGTGTTCTTCACATGAAAAGATGCTCTTGTCCCTCTTTGAGGGGGCCTGGGGCGGGGGTCAAGCTTCACACAATTTTGAAAGTCTCTATTTGCAATGATTGCCACGTGATCCTGTCGCGTGGCATTGCGTTTGGTGTGCCGTCAAAGGAAAATGGCATTCAAAATCACGCCGCGTGTTGGGCTGCAATTGCCACGCGGTTTGGGATCACGGGCAAAATCATGGCGATTCTCCCAAATCGTGCGATGGGAGCGGGAGCTGACGGTCTGCCCTACATGCGATGTGCCAAGCGCTCAAAAAACAAAAAAATGCTCGGAGACGCGCGCGCCATTTGCACATGTAGCCTAAAAAAAAAAATCTCTTCTTTTCTGATTCTTTTCTTTTCACAGCTGCCTATATATCTCTGCGCTGGGAGCTCTGTGCCAAAAACCCCACCAGTACCGATCGGCTACAGAAAGCTAATGTGCGGACAAGGACACTTTACATTCTGTCTACCGCTGCTTTGCAGTAAAACTTCTTTCCAGGAACAGAGATAACCCTTCGCTACAATGCAGCAAATTACTTTGTAGCAAAGTTGTAAGTTAAAAAAAAAAGATACAAAAAAGAAATAAAATTAGAGAGAAGCCTGTCTGGTCCTGAAGGAATAACCCCCCCCCCCCCCCCCCCCAGCAAAAAGTAAGGTTGGCAATGCCAAGTTTCTCCTGTGAGTCAGGATTCACTGACATATACGGTAAATAACTCACCTATCTTTGCACCGCACGCAGCTGATCCGCGGGTTTCCTGCCTGCAGCAATGTCACCGAGCCCGCCTTGAACGCATAAACGGCTGGTGAGCCATCAGGGCTCTTTTGCAGAAGCCCGGCATCCTGATGAATATGTTCTGCTGGCTTTCTTTTTTTTCTTCTTCTTTTTTTTTTTTTAAACATGCAAGGCGATAAATTCAACCTTATTCCGCCTGGCCGTATAATCGGCGTCAGGTTTATTAGACGTGTGTCCTTACCAAATGCTTATTTAACGCCAGCGCTTTTTTCCCAAGCAAATTACGCTCAATTTTTATTACATACACGCGGCACTAATGGGCATGGCGATGGCATGTGTGTGTGTGTATATTTATCACACTATGGGGTCCTGCTAATGGCCTGTGAAGGCGCTGGTGGAGGAGCATGTCTATAAATATTGGATGAGACCTGGATTAATGGCGTGGAGTGGCGGATAAAAACACCGTTAAATGTTATTTTAGTTTTTTTCGAGTTAAAGAAGCATTTTAGGCAAATGTTTTAAAATAAAAAGAATATGCCTTAAAGCCAGCGGTGGCTGGTGCTCTATTATTTGGCGGGGGGGGGGGTGGCAAACAAACCACCCGCCGCCCCCTCCCGTTTGGTCGGTCTGTCAGTCGCTCACCTGTCCACCCACCAGCCCCCCCATCTGGGTTGCCAGTAGCTTCCCCTATGTCTCCTCCTCCTCAGCGGTTCCCCCTGCATCTCCTTCTCCTCAGTGGTTTCCTCCTGTGTCTCCTCCTCCTCAGCGGTTTCCTCCTGTGTCTCCTCCTCCTCAGCGGTTTCCCCCGTGTCTCCTCCTCCTTAGTGGTTTCCCCCTGCGTCTCCTCCTCCTCAGCGGTTTCCCCCTGCGTCTCCTCCTCCTCAGCGGTTCCCCCTGCGTCTACTCCTCCTCAGGGGTTTCCCCCTGTGTCTCCTCCTCCTCAGCGGTTTCCCCCTGTCTCCTCCTCCTCAGCAGTTTCCCCCTGCGTCTCCTCCTCCTCAGCGGTTCCCCCTGCGTCTACTCCTCCTCAGCGGTTTCCCCCTGTGTCTCCTCCTCCTCAGCGGTTTCCCCCTGTCTCCTCCTCCTCAGCAGTTTCCCCCTGCGTCTCCTCCTCCTCAGCGGTTCCCCCTGCGTCTACTCCTCCTCAGCGGTTTCCCCCTGTGTCTCCTCCTCCTCAGCGGTTTCCCCCTGTCTCCTCCTCCTCAGCAGTTTCCCCCTGCGTCTCCTCCTCCTCAGCGGTTCCCCCTGCGTCTACTCCTCCTCAGGGGTTTCCCCCTGTGTCTTCTCCTCCTCAGCGGTTTCCCCCTGTCTCCTCCTCCTCAGCAGTTTCCCCCATGCGTCTCCTCCTCCTCAGCGGTTTCCCCCTGCGTCTCATCCTCCTCAGCGGTTTCCCCCTGTGTCTCCTCCTCCTCAGTGGTTTCCCCCTGCGTCTCCTCCTCCTCAGCGGTTTCCCCCTGCGTCTCCTCCTCCTCAGCGGTTTCCCCCTGCGTCTCCTCCTCCTCAGCGATTTCCCCCTGTGTCTCCTCCTCCTCAGCGGTTTCCCCCTGCGTCTCCTCTTCCTCAGTAGTTTCCCCCATGCGTCTCCTCCTCCTCAGCGGTTTCCCCCTGCGTTCCTCCTCCTCGGTGGCCAATACGGTCGCTTCTCCTCTTGGCCAATTTGGGCCTTAAGACCCGCTTCCTGATTGGCCGGGAGGAGAAGACAATAGCGAATATTAATTCGCTATTGTCACATAACTGTGTGGGCTCAGGGTGCAGTGCTCTGCGCCCCCAAGCCCACCCTTTTTTAAGCCAATTAGAGCCTCAAGCTCTAATCATGTGCTTAAAAAAAAAAAAATAATTGAAATCCATGCCTCCGGCGCCCTGCATGTAGATTAGGGATAGGGTGCATTGATTAGGAAGGCAGCGCCCATGCGTCCCCTAAATGAGAGACTGCCACTGCTTAACCACTTGCTTACCAGCCATTTAAACCCCCCCCCCCCTCCTGTCCAGACCAATTTTAGCTTTCAGTGCTGATGCACTTTGAATGACAATTGCGCAATCATGCAACACTGTACCCAAATTAAATTTATTTTTTTTAAATGCCAAAATTATTTATTTTTTTATTGCATTTTAGTGTAAATATGAGATCTGAGGTATTTTTGACCCCCAGATCTCATATTTAAGAGGTCCTGTCATGCTTTTTTTTCTATTACAAGAGATGTTTACATTCCTTGTAATAGGAATAAAAGAGACACTTTTTTTAAAATATTTTTTAAGCAGCGTAAAAATAAAAAGTAAAAGGTAGCTCGCGTGCAGAAACAAACGCATATACGTGAGTAGCGCCCGCATATGAAAACAGTATTCAAACCAGACATGTGAGGTATCGCCGTGATCGGTAGATCGAGAGCAATAATTCTAGCCCTAGACTTCCTCTGTCACATAAAACATGCAACCGGTAGAATTTTTTTAAATGTCCCCTATGGAGATTTTTAAGGGTAAAGTGTGTCGCCATTCTACGAGCGGGCGCAATTTTGAAGCGTGACATGTTGGGTATCAATTTACTCGGCGTAACATCATCTTTCACAAATATAAAAAAAATTGGGCTAAATTTACTGCTGTCTTATTTTTTAATTAAAAAAACTGTATTTTTTCCAAAAAAAAGTGCACTTGTAAGATATATATAAATACGGTGTGACAGAAAGTATTGCAACGACCGCCATTTTATTCTCTAGGATGTTAGAAAAAAAAATGTATAATGTTTGGGGGTTTTAAGTAATTTTCTATAAAAAAAAAACTGTTTTTAACTTGTAAACACCACATCTAAAAAGGAGGCCCGGTCTTAAAGTGGTTAAAAAAAATGCCCAAACGACCAAAAACAGCCATTTATGAACTTCAGTGTGCATGGAGACTAAAGCAGCAACAAAAAATAGATACATTGAATGAAAAAAAAAAAACAGAACAAAAAGATTTAATAGTTAACTGGTGCGGTCACTACTTGAAAAGACGTCTTCTTTAGTTTTCCTCTGCTAGGAGTCCATGGCGTATTTCTGGAGTCAGCTGGAAGTTGACGTTAAGCTCTCTGGTCACTTAGGCAGTTCCCTCGTCTGTTTTTCCTCTCTGTGTAATAATGTTGGCTTTGGCTTTTAATATTTGATTTAATTTGAAATGCCGTGTTCAGTGTGTTCAGGGTGCACTTATTTCCTTGTATTATACAGGCCTATTTGTGCGTAAAATATCATCCGCTAGCTGTGCCACGCTCACTTACAGCTCTCCTTACATAACCCGGAAATGTCAGGCTTAAAAACATCTCTTTAAAGAAGAAATAAATAAGAAATATACAACATATATTTTTGTAAAATATCTATTTTACATCCTATTCACTATACTGTAACCGGTGCTGATAAGGAAACCTGTCATGTCATGCCTGTCTGCAATGTCAGGTGCCTTCCGTCATCAGGTATGGTTCAGGCAGAGTCAGCTTGCAGGCAGCTGCAATTAGCCACTTTGCCACTAGGTGGCTCCGCACCAGAATAGCATCTGGCCTCCTACAGGTAGAGCCCTCCTACAGTGATGTCAGGGGTGAGGCAGCATCTACTGTACATACATTATATTGCCAAAGTATTGGGAGAACTGCCTTGACACGCACAGGAACTTTAATGGCATCCCAGTCTTAAAGCGGAGGTCCACCCTAAAATGGACCTTCCACTCATCGGAATCCTCCCCCCCTCCGGCGCCACAATTGGCACCTTTCAGGGGGGAGGGGGGTGCAGTTACCTGGATAATCCAGGTAACTGCACCCACTTCCGGGATAGCTCTCTGCGGAAAGGGGCGTAGATTACGCCCCTTTCCGCAAGTGCCCGCCCCTTCCGCAAGTGCCCCACTGCCTGCTGGGAAACACACAGATCCCAGAGGCAGCGGGGACCGTCCTTATTGCTGAGCGCGACTCGCGCATGTGCAGTAGGGAACCGGGAAATGAAGCCGAAAGGCTCCACTTCCTGATTCCCATACCCAAGATGGCGGCGGCAGCACCCGAGTGACGATCTAGAGATCGGCTTCGGGTGCCGACATCGCGGGCGCGCTGGACAGGTAAGTGTCACTATTTTAAAAGTCAGCAGCTGCAGTATTTGTAGCTGCTGGCTTTTAAAAAAAAAAAAAAACGCGGAGTCCCGGCGGACTCCCGCTTTAAGCCTCGTACACACGATCGGATTTTCTGCAGACAAAACCTCAGACTTTTGTCCGAAGGGCGTTGGCTAGGAATTTGTCTCGCATACAAACGGCAATGAATTGTCGGCCAACAAACACGAATGTAGTGACATACTACATGGTTTTTCAGCTCTTTAGTGCCACCCTTTGGGCTCCTTCTGCTAATTTCATGTTAGTAGAAGTTTGGTGAGTGTTGATTTGTGCTTTTCATTTTGCTCTTTCCAGTCAGTTTCTGAATAGCCGTTCATCAACCAGACAATCGGAGGAGATAATATGTTATTCATTATTGTCCTTGGAGTTATTCCTTTGACCCAAGACCAGTCCAGGAACAGGAGGAGGAGAATTTCTTGGATAAAAAATTGGTTGCTGCTGGAGGCAGCGACATTCACTTCCTTCGCTAGTCCCGTCTACCTGGTCCCGGGCGGTAGATATAATTGCGGTAACGCCGCCCAAGTAATGGGAACGGCGTTACCATGAGGGGAAGAGTAATCAGTTAGATTACTCATTACCCTCTAAAGTAACTGCGTTAAGTAACTCCATTTATTTTAACTGAGTTACTTACATCACTGGTGGCCGAAGTGTCACCAGGGTGGACCAGTAGGTTCAATGGCAGGCCAGCAGATTTCCGGGCTGGTGGCACCAGGAAGCAGGGACCAGTCAGGTGCATGCAGATGTCAGGGCTGGGCTTAGCACTTCCTTCTCTGAGATGGCTGCTCAGCTGTCGGCTAATTGCCAGCTCCTATATCTCCACAGTTACTCAGCTGTTGATGATATCCTGCTCGTCAGTCCTGCCTACTTAAGCCATCCAGTCCAGAGGATCTCTTCCTTCACCTTGGTCAACATCACAGAAACTCTCTCCTGCGATACTGTGCAAGACTTGCTTTTCTGACATCCCTTCTGGCTCCAGATCCTGCTTGCTGTTCCACTACATTGATCCCTGACCTCTGGCATGGCTGACTATCTGGTTCTGGTTCTTTTTACTTTTATTATTTAACAAGTGTGATTTAATTGTACTTCTGCCTCGGCCTGGTTTCATGGTTTCTGGCGGCCAGCTCCCGCTGTGATTGGCCAATCAGTCCCGACAGAGGCAGAATGGAGATCTGCCTATGTAAACAAGACAAATCTCTGTTCTATAAGTAGGTAAGACAAATATCCTGTGTTTCTGCTAAGCAGGAACACAGATCTTTGTCTTTCCACAGTTAAAGCGGAGTTCCACCCAAAAGTGGAACCTCCGCTTATCCGCTTCCTCCCCCCTTCCGCTGCCATATTTGGCACCTGGGGGGGGGGGGGGGTACCTGTTTTTGATAGGAACCCTTCCTCACGTCTGGGAGACAGCATTGTGGCGCCGTCCATCGGAATTTAGGCTCCCCTCCTCCTTCCTCTGCCGCTGGGCCAGTTAGAAAGCGCAACGCGCTTCATGCATGCGCAGTAGGGAACTGGCTGTGAAGCCAAAAGGCTTCACTGCTGGCTTCCCTTACGATGAATGGTGGTGGCAGCACACGACAGCTAATCTGAAAATTGGCTGGGTGCTTACATCGCGTGTTCCCTGTACAGGCAAGTATCCGTATATTAAAATTAATTATTTTTTACCCCCAGCCGGAACACCACTTTGAAGCACATCCCCGCAGTTAACAAGCACCCCCTACCTTTTGATCACCCCTGATGTTCACCCCTTCCCTGCCAGTGTCATTAGTACAGTGACAGTGCATATTTTTTAGCACTGATCACTGTATTACTGATCCCCAAAAAGTGTCAAAAGTGTCAGGTGTTCAATTTGTCCGCCGCAATATCCCGCTATAAGGCGCTGACCATCCAGCAAATTCTTAGCTCAGCTCTGCTCCTCCAGACTGGAATTTGATGTACATGCTTCTGTGCAGTGTGCAGCAGGAGTTCATGTGTAAGGACAAACATGCGTGCACGCACGTGGCTTGTAATAACCTAGACCAGGGATATGCAATTAGCGGACCTCAGGCTGTTTCAAAACTACAAGTCCCATCATGACTCAGTCTCTGGTTGTCATGCTTGTGGCTGTCAAAGTCATGCTATGCCTCATGGGACTTGTAGTTCTGCAACAGCTGGAGGTCCGCTAATTGCATATCCCTGACCTAGACCTTTGTCCCCATGTTAATGCGTGACATGCCTGCATAATCTTCTAATGCCATCCTGACACTCTGATACCTTTTCAAATTCTTCTTTCATTTACTAATGTATGCCTCCTATACCTTTCTATGGGTTCACCACTATGACCGAGGGCTTTGTTGGCCAATAGGAAAGTTAGGGAAGCAGAAAAAAACAAGTCAACACTCAACTCTTGAACTTTGCAGGTGAGCACACCCAGGGCCGTTTTTAAGGCAGGGCAAAAGGGGCAGCTGCCCTAGGCCCTGCCATTGTTGTGGGACCCAAAGCAGCTGCCTCATACTTGCCAACTATCCCAGTTTAAATTCCCTTGTCCTTTGAATTTGTAGTCCTTTGCTGTGTCCTGATATCTCAGTGTGAAGTGCTGCTACTAATGCTGCCCAGCTCTACCCTATTGTGCACAGATGACTCACCTGCAGACCTGTGTTTACATGGAAATTACCGGCATTCGTATGTAAATATCGGTGGCCGGCAGCATTGATATATATATCATGCCCCACTGAGGTCATATCCACAGTAATCTCTAGCAACCAATCAACAAGCAGAAATCATGTGCTGTAACCTCTAGCAACCAGTCAGTGAGCGGTAATGATACACTGTAACCTCTGGCAACCAGTCAGTGATCGGTAATGATACACTGTAACCTCTGGCAACCAGTCAGTGAGCGGTAATGATACACTGTAACCTCTGGCAACCAGTCAGTGATCGGTAATGATACACTGTAACATCTGGCAACCAATCGCAATTGCTGCCTGATCTGATTCCGTAAACTGATTTTGAGTCTAGCTGCTATTTATTGTATGTCTCAGAGCAGGCGGAGAGCAAAACTGCATGGGGGGGGGGGCCCAAGAAAAGTTTTGCCCAGGGTCCAATCAATATTAAAGACGGCCCTGAGCACACCTCCAGGATTTGGAGCTCCCAGAACTCTCAAGAAGATGGTGGGGAGTACGCACACCCACCTCTGGGTGCTAGTATTTCATTCCTGGGGCCAGTTTAGTATGGTTACTGTGTTCTCAATTGTAGGATGTCTTTTATTTGTTGGATGGTGTTGGAATTCCAACAGCACCATTCGGTAAATCACGCCTACAACTCCGCTCAGTGACTCTGCAACCTCCTCCCTCTCCTTGCCGGCAAGAACATGATTAACGCAAACAGTCCTCTCTTCCAGCGGGTGTCACCAAGCGTTTGTTGATATTTAGAGGTTGAACTATTTAATGAGTCGCAGAAAGCCACTATGTCAGAGTCCTAATTTACGAGATCATTAAAATGAGGACGTGCAACGAACTGCAAGCTGTGCTTTCGAGCAGAAAATGTGCGCTGAGCCAAAAACAGGATGCCAGCTGGGAATAGATGGGACCCCAAAAAGAGCAGATACCAACCATCTGCATATCCCCAGGGCACTGTCTGTCCGTCCTTAAAGTGCATATACAACCCAAAATGTTCTTTTTCCTTTTGGATGTAATGGGGAAGGGTAAAAACAGAGGTACGTTTATTTTTTGCTGTTTGCGTTCGGTTGGGGAAAATTTATTTCATTTCTTGTCCTGGAATTGCAACAGGAAATGAGAGGAAACCTTTCCAGTATGAAAGGAATTGCCCTCTTAGCCCTTGTACACACGGTCAGAGATAACGACAACCAAGTCCGTCGGAGTAATTCCAACGGATTAATTCCGGAAGAGGTCCGGAAGTGGTATTGCATACACACGGTCGGACTAAGTTGTCGGAAAATCTGATTGTACATAACGTGATGACGTTATTTAGTTACGACGGGACTACGTTCAGGCTAGCAGCCAATAGCTTTGGTCTAGGAATTTGATCTGAGCATGTGTGGCACTTTGTCCGTTGGAGTAGGCTACACATGATCGGAGTATGTCCGATCGGAGCATTTTGGCGGAAAATTTTACCGGCAAGTTGGAAAAGTTGGTCCGTCGGATATTCCGACGGAAACAGTCCAATGCAGACCACACACAGTCGGAATATCTGACAAAACGGTCCGATAGGACACATTCCGTCGTAATCTCCGACCCATGTAGGGACATTCAGACCACAAAATCCGTTGGATTTTTTCCGACGGATTTTGTCCGAAACTGGTGTTGCATACACACGGTCGGACAAAGTTGCCAGAAAATCCGATCGTTCGGACGTGACGACGGGATAACGTTCGTTCGTTTCGACGGGACTACGTTGCGGCTAGTAGCCAATAATTTTGGTCTTGTAATTTGATCTGAGCATGCGTGGCATTTTACCCGATCGGAATTCTCTACAAAGTCCGATCAGATCATGTTGTCGGAAAATTTTATATCCAGCTCTCAAACTTTGTTGATCGGACATTCCGATGGAAAAAGTCAGATGGAGCCCACACACGGTCGGATCATCCGACAACACGGTCCGATCCGACATTTTCCATCGTAATTTACAACCGTGTGTACAAGGGCTTACAGGCACAAGAGTCCTCATTGGAAGACATACCTGTCTGGGAAGTTTGGCTGTACGCTATACGCACACCATATCTCCTGTGCCCCTAAAGCACACATTTTGTCTAATGATATAATGCATCTCACCTATAGCTCTATTTCCCCTATATTCCCAAGTAAACAGACATCACCATAGGTTACGTTCTCAGCTCCATCTGCATGACTGCCGCCGAGCAGTTGACTGGTCCTTTTATTCAAAGACAACAAAAGAAATTACAAAGAGGAGGTCCTGGCTACAACAGCCAATCACCTCCTACACAGATGTTGACCTCACAGGATATGACCAAATAAGGATGCAACAACACAGGATGTGAATGTCAACACAGGAATTTACCAGTGCTAATTTAGTCTCATAGTTTCATAGTTAGTAAGGTTGAATAAAGACACCAGTCCATCCCGTTCAACCTGAGTGAGTGTCTACAATTGTCCCTATCCCTGTACATTGCACACTCATGTCGGTCCCTACTCTCAAGGAGCCCACAATCCAAGGTCCCCATTCATATACTAGGGCCAATTTTGGACAGGGGCCAATTAACCTACCTGCATGTCTTTGGATTGTGGGAGGAAACCGGAGTGCCTGGAGGAAACCCATGCAGGCACAGGGAGAACATGCAAACTCCAGGCAGGTAGTGTCATGGTTGGGATGCGAGCCAGCGACCCTTCTTACTGCTAGGTGAGAGTGCCAACCACTACACCACTGTGCCACCCCGACATTTTAGTCTACTAAAACGACTTTTAGTCGACTAAATGAATACCATTTTAGTCGTCTAAAATAGGACTAAAACTAAAACAATTGAGATGACTAAAATACGACTAAAATTAAAAGGCATTTTAATCAAAAGACTAAAATTAGACTAAAACTAAAATCCATTTTAGTCAAAAGACTAAAATGAGACTAATGCCGCGTACACACGAACGGACTTTTAATCGGACTAGGTCCGACGGTCTTCCCGACGGACTTTCGGCAGAGGTCCGACGGACTTTCCGAACTTTCCGAGACACTTATGACAATACATATTAAAATACATTTTTATTAAATTTACACAACATACCCTAATCTTATCTACTGGTGACAAGTGTAAAATTCTGAATTTCCTGACACTTTCTACGCTTGACGATAGTCCCCAGGACAACTGGAGAGGGTGAATCTCCCCAGCGGGGACACAGACAGCAATAGGGTAAGGCCCCTTTCTTAGAGGCTGGATCCAGTTTTGCTCATCAGGGGATGACAGCCTTATGTAGAGCAGGCATGGATGCAGCCTATCCTGATTTATGTTCAGCCGGATGTAAACGGACCGGCTGTTTGCAAACAATGCCCTCCGATCTGATCTGGGCCAGATGGAGGGGATCCCCTTCCATTTTTTTTTCTTTTTTTGCTGGATCAGATCAGAGCTGGAGGTAGCCGGGTGTAGACGGACACACGTTTCTTTACAACAGACAGCCCATAGAGGAGAATGGAGGGTCCATCGGGCCGGGCTGAAAAGCGGACAACTGGACCTGATCGGACCTCTCTTGTGAATGGTCCTAAGGCAAGGTTAAAACCTTACCTTAGTGAGTTTATTTACTAGTTTAATACCCAGCATGCCCCTTTTCCGACCGGGGCATGCTGGTTAGATGATGTCACAAGGGGGCAGGGTCACCCGCTGATGTCATCAGGTGACTCTGCTCCTTAGCTTTTAAGAAATGGAGGAGCAGGCAGTCGCTGGGAGTGTTCAACGAAGCCAGAGGTTTTTTCTTTTTTCGGGTTTGGCGGTGCCATTCTCAACCAGGGTTCTGTGAAACCCTAGAGTTCATTCAGAGGTTGCTAGGTGTTCCTTGGGGAATGACCAATTTCTGACTCTTAGATAAGGAACCTCTTTTTAGCTGTTTGTAAGGTGGGGGTTCTTCCCAATAACCTCAAATGTACCATGAGCTTTAGATATAGCAATTATTAACAGGGGTTCCCTAAGACCGGAAAGTTATATCAAGGGTTCATCCATGTTAAAAAGTCTGCTCTAGGACTTCCCACCGATTAACTCTCCCACTCAGCAACTGGTGCTTCAGACCCCCCTTGACCATATACAGTAACTGCTCAAACCAACTGCATGAGCACGGGCAAGGTTTTAGGGTGCCTATGAACTTCCTGTGTTGATCCTTCAGCTGGCTTCTGTTTCTACCTAAAACCCACTAGGACACCTTACGCACTGTAAATTTTAGCTCACAGCAGACTCCTGGATGTTGTGGTAGGTCTTGGTAATGGGAACAGATCTCACCGCATGAATCACCTAACACGATTAAATCTACACATAGTCACTGACTTTCCAACACTGGGGTCATTTACTCACACAGTCACAGGATCATTGGTTGCCTCCGTTCCATATCCACCAGGCTTTTCCCAGTGAGGGAGATGTGGGCTCAAACCACCATAGGACAGCTGGACTCGCCAACTTCCTCTTGGCTCTCTTAAGCCGCGTACACACGATCAAACAATCCAGTGGAAAAGTCCGGCGGACTCAAGTCCCCCGTGTGTGGGCTCCGGTGGACTTTTTTTACCCAAAAGTCCGGCGGACTAAGAAAGTAGTTTTGCACCTAAATATGTCCGCCGGACTCGCATTTCGACAGACAATACGGCTGTGTGTGTGCTAGTCCGCCGTACTTTTGAAATGAACAGACTTTTCCCGCTCGGAGAAAAGTTTGCTCATTTTGAGCGCGGCTCCAGGTAGCCGGGACCAGCGAGGGAGGCGTCGCTGGCCCGTCACCTGGTATGGAGTTAAAGGGGAAGCCCTACGCCGAAAAAACGGCGTGGGGGTCCCCCTCTAGGACAAGGGCCTCTTCCCAACAACCATGGCCATTGGTTGTCGGGGTCTGCGGGCGGGGGGCTTATTGGAATCCGGAAGCCCCCTTTAATAAGGGGGCCCCAGATACCGGCCCCCCACCCTATGTGAATGAGTATGGGGTACAATGTACCCCTACCCATTCACCTGTGAAAAAACGTAAAAAAAACACAACACACAAGGTTTAAAAATAATTTATTGCACTGCTCCGGGGGTCTTCCTTCTTGGGGGGTCTTCTCACCGGACTCCTCCGCTATCTTCTGCTAGCTCTTTTACTAGCGGAGGAGCCTGGCTTTCTTTGTCGCCGCCCGGGGATCTTCTTCCGACTTCGGGGGTCTTGTCCCCCTCTTCTGGGGTCTTGTCCCCATCTTCGGTTCTTCTGGCCGGTCCTCCGCGCCTTCTCCTAGCTCTTTTACAAGAGGTGGCCCGGTCTTTTGTCGCCGCTGCCGCTGTCGCTGTCTTCTTTTCTTCTGTTCTTCTCTTCTTGAGCTGTTGCCTCGTCGCTGTCTCTGGCCACAATGACAGGCAGGTGGCGTGCGGCGACTTATATAGGGACATCGCCGGATGATGTCCGCACCCATTATGATGTCACAGTCCCAGAGGATGCTAGGACTGTGACATCATAATGGGCGGGGACATCATCCGGCGATTTCCCTATATAAGTCGCCGCACGCCGCGTGCCTGTCATTGTGGCCAGAGACAGCGACGAGGCAACAGTTAAAGAAGAGAAGAAGGGAAGAACAGAAGAGAAGAACAGAAGAACAGAAGGCGGCGACAGAAGACCGGGCCACTGCTTGTAAAAGAGCTAGAAGAAGGTGCGGTGGCCCGGCAAGAAGAACCGAAGAGGGGGACAAGACCCCCGCAGTTGGAAGAAGAGGGCGGCGGCGAAGAAGAAAGCTGGGCTCCTCCGCTAGTAAAAGAGCTAGAAAAAGAGCAAAAGATAGCGGAGGAGTCTGGCGAGAAGACCCCCGAAGACGGAAGAAGACCCCCGGAGCTGTGCAATAAACGATTTTAACCCTTGTGTGTTGTGTTTTTTTTTTTTTTTTTCACAGGTGAATGGGTAGGGGTACATTGTACCCCATACTCATTCACATAGGGTGGGGGGGGCTGGTATCTGTTGCCCCCTTATTAAAGGGGCCTCCCGGATTCCGATAAGCCCCCGCCCGCAGACCCCGACAACCAACGGCCAGGGTTGTTGGGAAGAGGCCCTTGTCCTCATCAACATGGGGACAAGGTGCTTTGGGGTGGGGGGGGGCCACGCGGCCCCCTTCCCCAAAGCACCCCCCATGTTGAGGGCACGCGGCCTGGTATGGCTCAGGAGGGGGGGGGGGCGCTCGCTTGTCCCCACCCCCTTTCCTGACCGGCCGGGTTGCGTGTTCGGATAAGGGTCTGATATGGACCTAGGGGGGGACCCCCACGCCGGCGTAGGACTTCCCCTTTAACTCCATACCAAGTGACGGGGCCAGCGACGCTTCCTTCGCTGGTCCCGGCTAAATGGAGCCGCGTTCAAAATGAACGGACTTTCCTCTGTGTGTGTGGGTGAGTCCATTCATTTCAAAAGTACGGCGGATAGTCGCCGGACCTAGTCCCCCTGCAAAAGTACCGTGTGTGGGCAGGTAGCTCGTTCGGAAAGTCCGCCGGATAGTCTAATACGTGTGTACGCGGCATTAAGTGAACTTCTCCAGACCCAACTGATTCCAGGACTTAAGCTTGCGAATAAACCCAGAGCTAAGCCTAGCTGGGACCTCAATGATTCCCAAGGCTTCTCTAGCACTCCTGCCCCAAGGGCAGAGCCCCTACACAGGGGGTCTCCTCAAAAAAATTTTGGACCAAGGAACACTGCACTGTCTCCTCAGGCCTTATACTATTTTTTTTGTTGGCCCTCCAACCACCTAATGGGCACGCCTCTTCAGGGATTGGCTGAAGTTTCATAAATATTCAGGCTGCCTGCTCTATTATTCATCGTGCTATGAATCTATAATCCTCTATAATACAGGGGGAAGTAATCAGAGCAGCAGCCTGTGAGACACTGAGCAGGCCTAACCAATCAACGCCTGCTCCACTGATTACAGAGCAGCTAGCTAAATTGACCTAGAAGCACACAGCACACTAGGCGGGTGCTACGTAAATAAAATCAGATGATCAGAAATTGAATCCAAAATATACTTTAGCCTCTCCGGTTTCAGACAGAGTTAACCAAATGACAAAATTGCTTTTTGTGTATTTTTACACCTCAGGAATACAAAACTCCTTCAGCAGATAATTACGTTTTTTTCCCCTTCCGAATTTATTAAAATAATGAAAAAAAAAAAAAAAAACTGAATACAACCAGTAGATTTACAGTCAAGCCTTCATTATTTGTTCCCTGTAATACGCCGCTGTCTGACGGCTCTCCCCCTGGTAAGAAAACAACACGCATTAACGTTTTTATTTGCCGATCTTATGAAAACATTTCTTGATCTCCTAATTATGTCGTTTTGTAGATGCAATCTTTCTCCTGAATTTACAGGCCGCCATTCGTATAAAGTTGGGTTTCTGGAAGGCTGCAGGTTTTTTTTTTTTTTTTGTGAGCATCATTCCGCTTTATGTAACTTTCTATTAAATGGAAATCGAAGGGAAAACCTATTTTGTGGAGTTATGATGGCGATAAAGTAATGGTTTATTTAAGTGCGTCGAACGGAATAGGGGCTGTGTTAGCAACTTAGCTGTAAAATGGGGAGAGATTTGTCATCAGACCAACTAAGTTTCTTCATAAGAGGGCCAGACGTAAGCGTGAAATCCAAAAATTTACGGTTTATTCACACCATGAAGTCCATGGGAGTGTGCACCCTTCTTTTGCATGTTCCTGCATGTCGCATTTTAGACCTATCCATTAACTTCAGTTGGGGCTGCCCTACGCTCATGAAACGTTCGTAGCACTACCCCAGTAGGGGTTGCAGATGACTGGGTTCCCCACTACTACACAGCCAGGCAAGTAGCATTTTCAGCTTTCATCCAGACACAAGGAACAGTCGTTGAGCTTTGTTTTTGATGTTTTATTAGGGGTGATAACTTGGCATGGGAAATGGGAACTATGGGATAACCAACTTGATAGCAACAAAAGCCAGGGGCAACTTCCTCCCCATGTACTTAAAGAGGAAGTAAACCCTGATGGGTTTACTTCCTCTTTGTTTCCCTGCAAAGGTAAAGCATAATGGGCTACTATGCATCGCATCGCATCGCATCGCATTGCATCGCATAGTAGCCGATTATGTGTCACTTACCTGACTAGGGTTGCCACCTTTTCTTCAAGCCAAACCCGAACACTTTTGCAGTAAGGCAATTTTTTTTTTTTTGCAGTAAACACTATAGGATTATAAAAGACCTTGCCCCAAGGAGAGTAGTAATGTAACGCACAGAGAGCGCCTTGGCAAACAGTGGGTGTGGCCAAACTGCTCTCACTGACATTATCACCCCACCCTTCGGTCAAACCTGCCCCCAAACAGCTGCCCATGGCTCCAGGATGGCAACAGATTTTGTGTATGATTATCTTGGTTACTTGGGGAGCCACAGCCTGGTCTGAATATTGTGTCCGGGTTTCATGTGAACTGAAACCCGGACACATGATTCAAAACCCGAACTGTCTGGGTGAATCTTGGACAGGTGGCAACCCTATACCTGACACAGGAGCCAGGGATGTCACCTCTGTCCCCCCTCTTCCACGGAGCGTCCATCTTCTTTCCGCGCATTGTGGCTCCGGCGCTGTGATTGGCCGGAGCCATGATGATGTCACTCCCGCGCATGGGTGCTGCATGAGAGTGCTGCAGTTTTCATTTTTCCTCAAATGACTGTGTACTTTGCAAAGTGCATCTGCTCGAAAGCTTAGTAAATTAGATAAGACTTCAATTTGCAACGAATACCCAATCACATGCAAGGAAAAAAAAACAGCATTTTTACTTGCACATGATTGGATAATGGAAGTCAGCAGATGATGGAGTGCTGAGGGGGTTGAGGCCTAGTCTGGGGAGGGGTGCTCTGCTTCGGGCTGGAGGTTGGGCAGGCCTGGGAGGATCCTGACAGCAAGAAGCAGTTTGGAGGGGGTATTTCCTGAGAAGCAGCGGGAGCAAGAAGGACAGTGTGGGGTTGATTTACTAAAGGCAAAAAGACTGTGCGCCTTGCTAAGTTCAGTTGCACTATGCATGTTCAGTTGCTCAGAGCTTGGTAAATGAGTAGAAGCTCAGCTGACTTCCATCATCCAATCATGTTCTTTTTTATTTTTCTTGCACGTGATTGGGTATTCTTTGCAAAGTGAAACCTTACCTCATTTACTAAGTCCTGGAGAAATTGCATTTGCAAAGGGCAACTGTCTATTTGCCTTTAGTAAATCAACCCAAATGTGTTGTGAACTACATCTTGGAGTATCTCCAACTCCCTTGTAGACACTGCTCCCAATTCTACCCACTCCAGGAAATGCCAGCCCATATTTTAAGTCCCTGACTGTGCTGTAGTACTCACAGGGGTTGATTTACTAAAGACCAGGGGCATTGCTAGGTCTACAAAAGATCTGGGGCTAGAGCCCATAGCAGCATAGTAAAGAAAGTCATACGCTTCGGCGGGCATGCACATGTATGTACAGTAATATACTTGTGTATGTGTATATATCCCCAGAGAGACCCACACTTATATCAGGGTCCCCAGAGAGCCCCCTCTTACATCAGGGTCCCCAGAAATCCTCCTCCTTACGTCAGAGTCCCCAGAGAGCCTCCCCCTTGCATCAGGGTCCCCAGAGAGCCCCCCTTACATTAGGGTCCCCACAGAGCCTCCTTCTTAAATCAGGGTCCCCAGAGAGCCCCCCTTACATTAGGGTCCCCAGAGAGCCTCCCCCTTAAATCAGGGTCCCCAGAGAGCCTCCCCCTTGTATTAGGGTCCCCAGAGAGCCTCACTTACATCAGGGGCCCCAGAGAGTCTCCCCTCCCCTTGGGGTCCCCTGCAGAGACTCTGGGCTATGGGCCCCAGATTCAGGGCTATAGCCCCTAAAGCCACCCCCTAGCAACGCCACTGCTAAAGACAAAAAGACTGTGCACTTTGAAGTTGCTCCAGAGCTTAGTTAATGAGCACAGGGGACTGATAATGCAGCTGTCCAAAGGTGCCCCCTTTGCTCCTTCATCCAGATTGGGAGCACTTTAATATAAGAGGTGTGTTACTGGCCAGATCACCAGGGGAAAACAAAAAGAAAAAAGCCTAAGAAAAGAAAAAGAATGCCGTCACCATATGTAATGGTTGGTAATCTACGTTATACAGGCATACCCCACTTTTAAGTACACAATGGGGTTTATTTACTAAAGCTGGAAAGTGCAAAATCACGCTCACTTCTGCATAGAAACCAATGAGCTTCTAACCCCAGCTTGTTCAATTAAGCTTTGGTAATAAAACCTGGAAGCTCATTGGTTTCTATGCAGAAGTGAGCCTGATTTTGCACTTTCCAGCTTTAGTAAATAAACCCCATTGTGTACTTAAAAGTGGGGTATGCCTGTATTACATTTTTGGTTTTGGGTTTATTAATGTTTTAAAGCAGGGGTCTCCAAACTTTCTAAACAAAGGGCCAATTTACTGTCCTTCAGGCTTCAGGGGGACTGGAATGTGGCCATTGGGAGTAGAAAATGCCCCGATGTCAGTGGGAAAAAATAATGCCCCATCGTTTGTTTCAGTGGGAGTAATTGTGCCCCTTCATTGATGTCATTGGGCCCCATTGCTGGTATCATTGAGAGCAATTGTTCCATTGTTGCTGTCATTCTGAGGTTTTGTGCCCCATCAATGATGTTATTGGGCCCCATCGTTGGTGTCATTGGAAGGAATTGTGCCCCTTCATTAGTGTCAGTGGGGGGAATTATGCTCCATTGTTGGTATCAGTGGATGAAATAGTACCCCAAGGGCCAGATAAAAGCAAGCAAAGGGCTGCATCTGGCCCCCGGGCTGCAGTTTGGAGACCACTGCTTTAAAGGCTCAATCTATCTTTGATACCGTGTTTCCCCGAAAATAGGACCAGGTCTTCTATTAATTTTGGCTACAATTAAAAAAAAATGGCCCTTTAGGAGCTATGGGCAGAAGCGATGTTTGACGTTGCTTCAGCCCTGCAATGCCATCTTCTCCTCTCTCGTCTCCATGCCAAAGAAGGCACAGCATCCGATCGCCTCTGCCGCTGGCTCTGGTAAAGCGGCAGAGGGCGCCGGAGCGCGGCGGGAGGGGGTGGCCCTCTCCCGCCACTGACAAAAGTGATATCGCGGCAAATCCGCCACAGAGACCACTTTTATCTTGAAGCGGACCACCGGCTGAACACGAGGATACCGGGGGGTTATGGCAGCTAGCTGCTGCCATAATAACAATATCCTCCTTCAAAGTCAGGACGTAAATTGGCGTGCGGCGGTCCGGAGCTGGTTAACTAGGGCTTATTTTCAGGCTAGAGCTTATATGGACAGGAAAATAACACTAGGTCTTATTTTAGGGGGTAGGGCTTATTTTCATGGAAACATTGTTTGATGTTACACCCATATTCATAAAATAAAGTATGTAATGAAAATTTAAACATTTTATTAAAATGTATTAGCCTGTCGATAAGGTTGGGGAGAAGTTGGGAAGGCACAATATATATATGCAGATTAAACTTTATCTGTAAGAAAACTGTATACACGATGCCAAATATACTGAAAAATAGATTTATGGTTTTTCATATACTTTAAAATAATCGCACTAACATAAAATAAGTAAAAAAAACGCAAAGCTTGCCTTTCAAAGAAAATTTCATCCACAGTCAATCAGTTAAGGTTCCTTCTTGGACGTTATTTGCTATCTGGGCAGACGGTGGAGTTGGCTGAGTGTTTGCATCACCCAATTTGTTCTTTCCACGCTCCTCTGGTGAAATACTATCATAATCACACTAAAATAGAGAGACGTTTACTCAGCTGAGGCTGCTTTCACTGCAAAGATAAATACAGTTTAGTGCCACCATCCCAAATGTTATTTTCTAGCAAAATGCTGAAGGATGCCATCCGGTAATGATATGAGAGCTCACAAAAGCTGCAGAGGCCGTTATGGCGAAGGAGGAAGCAACACTTGGATGACTCCGCTATATACTATGTATTTTTTTTAGAAAAATTAAAACTCAATTTTACCATATTTTCTATAATACCCCTGGACCGTTCCTAAAATCCCTTTATTATAATGTTCTGGTCAACAGATTCTCCGAATTCATCTCTGATGGTCTGTTACAGTCTAGGTTGCCTTTCAATGATGTCACCGCTCTCTAAGGAATGGATAAGCTGCAGTCTCAATGATATCATGATGTCACTGGTCTCTAGTGAATGGATAGGCTGCATTTTCAATGATGTCACTGGTCTCTAGTGAATGGATAGGCTGCATTCTCAGTGATGTCACCAGTCTTTAGTGAATTGATAGGCTGCATTTTCAATGATGTCACTGGTCTCTAGTGAATGGATAGGCTGCATTTTCAGTGATGTCACCAGTCTTTAGTGAATGGATAGGCTGCATTTTCAATGATGTCACTGGTCTCTAGTGAATGGATAGCCTGCATTCTCAGTGATGTCAGCAGTCTCTAGTGAATGGATAGGCTGCATTCTCAGTGATGTCGGCGGTCTCTAGTGAATGGATAGGCTGCATTCTCAGTGATGTCGGCGGTCTCTAGTGAATGGATAGGCTGCATTCTCAGTGATGTCACCGGTCTCTAGTGAATGGATAGGCTGCATTCTCAGTGATGTCACCAGCCCCCAGTGAATGGATAGGCTGCATTCCCAGTGATGTCACCAGTCTTTAGTGAATGGATAGGCTGCATTCTCAGTGATGTCACCAGTCTTTAGTGAATGGATAGGTTGCATTTTCAATGATGTCACCAGTCTCTAGTGAATGGATTGGCTGCATTCTCAGTGATGTCACCGGTCTCTAGTGAATGGTCTTGTCATTGGGCTCAATTGATAAGATGCATTCTAAATTATGTGACAAATCTCTAAGCACCCCACCCCCTATTTTTCTGCTGCTGGGGGTGGGGTGTAGTTGAGGAGAAAGTGCATGGTCTGTGGGAGGACCAAAGGAGGGCTAGATTCAGCTGCTGAAGTCTGTAGCTTCAGCTTCTTTCTGGGAATTAAAAAAAAAGCTAAGGGGGGGCAAACACACGACAAACAGACATCTGACCCCCCCCCCAAGTCAGGCAGTGCCCCCCCCCGGGTCAGTCGGAACATCAAAATGTAAACCAGTGTAATCAATCTCACTGCCACTTACCTCATCTAGGAAGCAGGTGGGCAGGATGTCTGGCAGCTTTCTTCCACCTCCTGTACTGTGGATCATGGCGGCATCCACCTCCTCCTCCTCCTAGGTGTCCAATAGGTTTGCCTGACCTTTCAGCCAATCGGGATACGGGTATCAGATCATGATTGGCCGAGAGGCGATTTAGTGTTAAAAAAGCGAATATTTATTTGCTTTTCTAACACAACTGGGTGGGCTCCGAGCCCAGTGCTCCCTACAGTCCACCCTACTTTGAAGCCTATTAGAGCCTCTGGCTTCTAATAAGGTGCTTAAAAAAAAAACACCTTCACTGCTGTAATTCATGCGCACGGCATCCTGAAAGGGGCCGGACCCCTGAATAGGCGGCGGCGGCTGTGGCTAGATTCATGCCCTGCGATCATGGCATGGATAGAGAGGGCGGCACCTGTGTGCCCTTAAAGGATGGGCTGCCCCTGCCTTTGAGGGCAACCATAATCAGGGCTGGTGCAAGGATATTTGACACCCTAGGCGAAACCTCATTTTGCCGCTCCCCCCTTGGTTCCACCCCTGACCCCACCCACTTTGTCCTGCCCATGTATACCCCACCTTTTTAATGAAATGCCCATCAAATGCAGCCTCACCAGCGGCCAACAATGTAGCCTACTAGTGCCCATCAATAAATGTTTGCTTGCTTCCATTCATTCGGGAGTTGGGACACAGACACAGTCCTCCGCCGCCACTGTGCCTCTGACACTATGTGCAAACGGAGCGGCAGCTGCCTGCTGATGCTGAGACTTAGTTGCTTTTTGTAGAGAGAAGAGAGTAGGAACACCAGGAGCTGGGCGCCCCTAGGCAGCAGGCAGGGCCGGTGCTACCACTAGGCAAACTAGGCGGCCGCCTAGGGCGCACTGCTGCCTAGGGGAGCCTGGCCATTAGTATTCCTACTCTCTTCTCTCTGCAGCAAGCAACTAAGTCTCAGCATCAGCAGGCAGCCGCCTCTCCATTCGCACATAGTGTCAGAGGCGCAGAGATGGCGGAGGACTGTGTCTGTGTGCCGACTCCCAAATGAATGGTAGCAAGCAAGCATCTATTGATGGGTATTGGTAGGCTGCATTGATGGATGCTGGTAGGCTGCATTGATGGGTGCTGGTAGGCTGCATTTAATGGGTGCTGGTGAGGCTGCATTTGATGGGTGCTGGTGGGCTGCATTTGATGGGCGCTTCGGTAAAAAGTTGGGGTATATATGGGCAGGGCAAAGGGGGTGGAATCAGGGGTGGAGCCAAGGGGGCGACAAAATGAGATTTTGCCTAGGGTGTCAAGAATCCTTGCACCAGCCCTGGCAGCAGGGCACCCTAGGCGGCTGCCTAGTTTGCCTAGTGGTAGCACCGGCCCTGACCATAATGTTGATGTGTCCCACAATGGAATTGAGTCTGATGCCCATGCTATAAGGAATAGGCCACCTTCTCGACGATGTCATCAGTCCCTAGTGAATGGGTAGGCTGACTTCTTAATGATGTCACCGGTCCCTAGTCCAATGGATAGACTGCACTCTTAGCAATAATGCATTCATAAAAATGATCATGCCATATAATGAAATCAAATCTCCAAACAATCTTTCTTGTCAGCGGACTAAGAAGTATGGGCTCAATCATTTGGCACAGTTCACACAGAGTATATCTCCTCGGTAGTTGGTTTATTAATATCTTGTAATTATCCCATTATCTTTTGATGACTAATCCATGCCATACTTAATTAAAAAATCACACCTAAGTCCAAGCTCCATTTATTGTGTAATTCTTTAAGTAATGAGCCTAAGCTGCCATGCACTAAATTAAAAAGGAGAAGATGATCAATTTAATCAGTTTCTAGGCACATAAATAATTGCAGTTTTATTGAGGCGTCACCTCCTGGACTTTTTTGGGTTCAGCAATTTGTCATTGTTTTAATAGACCATGTTAATGACCGGACTTCAATTTTCTGTGTGGTCCCAGCATCTTGCGATACCAGGACAGCCATGCCCTGTCCGCACAAACCTAGCCAAACTCATGCACACCTAAGAACAAACACATTTTAGTCATGCCAATACATTATGAATTTTAATTAAAGTGTCTATCAAGCCAAAAACTGTTTTCTTTTATTTTTGTTGGTCCCCTTTAAAAAGTTGTGAACATTGGGTGTATTACACGTAGGTAGTACCTTTTGCCTCTCTTACCCATTGGTGCTCCCTTCCTTGCATTTTCCGGCAATTCTTGGCTGTCAAAATGACAGCCGGGAGTTATTGTGTGAATACAGCCTCTATTACAGCAGCTGCTGCACCGAAAAGCAGAGTGTTTATAAATACTACTCAGATACGAGATAGAAAGATACAAATTAATACAGTAATTACAAAGTAATTACTTTTATATTTACTCCGTTTCTTTCATCTGCAGATCTGGATCACTGATCGGGGTAAAGAGCCAATCAGAGCATCTCTTTACCATGTGACCAGCTGTGTCCAATATCAGCTGATCACAATTTAAACAGGATTTGCCGTTTATCGGCAGTCTTCTTTATTATAAATAATATACATGTTAATTTGTTTTGAAAGCCTGTTTCATGAGACTGTTCCTTTTTTTTTATTTTTTTTTTTAAAAGCAAACATATTATTGTTTTAATATTAAATAACAACCTTCAAACATATATCAAATACATTTGGAAAACACATTTTACCAACTTAAAAAAATTTAGTAAGTTACAAGAAAAAAAAAAAGTTAATATCACTTAAAACTATGGTTCCAGGAAAATGGTGTACTGGTGCAGTGGTTTAGTGGTTAGCACAGTGGTGTAGTGGTTAGCACTTTTGCCTTGTAGCAAAGGGGTCACTGGTTCAAATCCCAACCACTACATTATCTGCATGTTCTCCTTGTGCCTGCAGGGGTTTCCTCCAGGTACTCAGGTTTCCTCCCACACTCAAAAGACATGCTGGTAGAGTAATTGGCTCCTGTCTAAATTGGCCCTAGTATGGGTATGTATGAATGTGAGTAATGCTGCGTACACACGACCGGACTTTCCTGCAGACTAGGTCCAACGGTCTTTCCGACGGACTTTCCGAACAAACGGACTTGGCCACACACAATCACACCAAAGTCAGACGAATTTCGACCGTGATGAGGTACGACCGGACCAGAATAAGGAAGTTCATAGCCAATAACTGTCCTATCGTCGGTTTTCGTCGGTCGGACTAGTATACAGACAAACTGATTTTTCGACCGGACTCAAGTCCATCGGAAAATTTTGAAACATGTTCTAAATCTAAAGTCCATCTGATTTTTCGACAGCAAAGGTCCGATGAAGCCCACACACGATCGAATTGTCCGGCGGATTTGTTCCGTCGGACCTTTGCTGTCGAAAAGTCCGGCATTAGGGATCTTAGACTGTAAGCTCCTTGAGCGCAGGGACTGATGTGAATGTATATGTAAAGCGCTGTGTAAATTGACAGTGCTATATACGTACCTGAAATAAATCAATAAGTTAATGTATGTATTCCTAACTTAAACCAATGGTCT
This sequence comes from Lithobates pipiens, assembly GCF_037356315.1. NCBI lineage: Eukaryota > Metazoa > Chordata > Amphibia > Anura > Ranidae > Lithobates > Lithobates pipiens. The sequence continues at coordinate 7,512,659 of NW_027507786.1, forward strand.
AGAAACTGAAAAAATTAGTAGGCTTTACTTGAACCTATGGTCTATAAATTGGAAAAAATGAGTTGGCTTTACTTAAAACTATAGTTCCAGACAAGTTAAGGTATGTATTCCTAACGTAAAACACTATGGTCTATAAACTGAAAAAAATTTGTTGGCTTTACTTAAAAAAACAAAGTTGAAAACATGAAAAGTCTAATGACCCAGACCAGAATAAGTTCAGTTGACAGTACTTAAAAAGCTGATGCAAATAGTTGCCTCAATTTCTTTGAGTAGACCCAGCACGATATTTGTTGCAATGTAGTCACCTAGACATTGCTTTCATTATTCAGGGATCCCACCCCACCTCAGACTGTCTGGCACCAGTCTACAACAGCCTATGAAACAAACTCATACAATGTTCCAGCAGTCTCAAAAGTGGAATTCATTTATCTTCATAACTTTCTTGAGGGATGTTGTTGATTTATATTTCTGTCCCAAGTGGAGGGGCTTCTCCATCTCAGTCTGCACAAGGGCCACCATATTCCCTCTGACCATTAACCTGTACAAGATTATTATTATACCTTTCCATTCACTCCAGAAGGGAAGCTTTATTGTCCTTATTCGGAGAATTAACCCAAGCCTTGCTCTCAGCCTCCATCATGTTGTTGTTCATCATTAGAGAATGATCTACTCTCACCATGGGATCAGAGGCTGAATTGAGCTCTTCACCATGACCTGACCGGAAGAAGCAGACAAAATCCCCGCTCTCCTCCATGGGCCATAATGAGTGGGTAGGAGGCTTGCCCCTAGTCCCTTCCAAAAGCCTCTGTCCCAGTTGGGTCTGTCACAACAACAACGTCTTTCCGGTTCACTTGTTGGTTTCCCAGTGCATCCTGGGCTATCTCATACCTCCAATACCTCCAAAACAAAGCAAAGTTAACTCTGAATAAATGGCCCTTAAATGCTGCAGGTGCTGTTAGCGAGCAGTGTCATAGACTTCTATGGAGGCTTTGGAGATGCTTTGAAGCACCAAGAAATGTGGTATAATTTTGAAGCAACGCAAACATAACAGTGTGAACAGAACTGTAAGCTAACCATTTTATTTAGTGACAGGAGCTTTGATTGGCATTCTGAGTCCTTTAAAAAAGTGTGTCCAATGCCACATTTTGAAGCAAGTGTAAACAAGCCCTAAGTGATTTTAAAGGTTACAACTGTAAAATGATATAAAGACTAAAAGTGACTAACAGTGAAGTTTAAAGTAAAGCTTCCTAAGGTACTGCATTTCAGTTAATTGCGGTGTTAATCTCTTCTTGTATCCACTGATGGCTCGTATCCGCATATACCATCCACAAGTCGGCATTACTGCCACATTGCATTCTCATATTCAGTTGCCTATTTCAGGCTCTTTGTCACAAAGCCTCAGAGTCAAAGTTTGTTATTAATGTTTTTTTCCAAGCCTCTGGCTCTGCTTGCTTGCCATTTGCACAGCAAATAACAAACACGAGAAAACAACCTTTATAAGCCGCAAAAAAAAACAACAAAAAAAAAAAAACACTGGAGCTGCATATTTTGCTCACGTCCTCCGGGCGGCTTGAATTTTCTTTCCTCAGCGCAAAGTCAAGCCTAGCGGTCTTCTTGTAGGACCTTCATAAATAGATGTCAGGATCATGAGGGCATGTTTGCTCCGTGTGTTTGTGCCTTTTTGACAGATACAAATTGCTTTGGAAGTATATTTAATACATAGTCAAAAGGGGGACCTTCGCAAAAAGGCACTCCAATGTACATTGGGTAAACACAATATTCTGGGGGAAAAGAAATTAAAATGGAGCTCCACCCTAAAGTGGAACTTCCGCTCATTGGAACCCTCCCCCCCCCGGCGCCACAATTGGCACCTTTCAGAGGGGAAGGGGGTGCAGGTACCTGTACAGTACAGGTATCTGCACCCACTTCCGGCATAGATATCCGCAGAATCTACACCCATTTCCGCAGGTCCCCCGCTGTCTGCTGGGAAACACACGGATCCCAGAGACGGCGGGGACAATACTAAGTAAATAGCTGCGGCCGACGGCATTGATATGTAAATAAAGGCGGCATTCATATGTAAATCATGCTCCCCTGCAGTGAGGAGATGATGTGCTGTAACCTCTAGCAACTAATCAGTGAGCCGTAATGTGTGCTGTAACCTCTAGCAACCAGTCAGTAAGCAGTAATGAAATGCTGTAACTGCTGGCAACCAATCACAATTGCTGCCTGATCTGATACAGAAAACTGATTTTAAGTCTAGCTGCTATTTATTGTATTTCTCAGAGCAGGTGGAGAGGGAAATTGCATGGGGGGGGGGGGGCCCAAGAAAAATTTTGCCCAGGGTCCAATCAATATTAAATACGGCCCTAGTTCCATGCATACAGACTCCAGTCAAAAGACTTTGGAGATTAATAATACCCGCTTTGCATGCAGAATATACATTTTCCTGAAGATTGAGTCCATGTAGATTGGACACTGAATTGAAGTAAAAGGATCCCCTCTAAGATAGAGAAAAATATGTAAGCAGCCCATTTGAAAGTATCAGCTGGGGACGGGGTAATGGAATCTACCCAGTACAGGTGAGTGTATATGTGGGTAACTCTCAATGGATCAGATACATCTCACCAATTCACCAGTCGTCCAAAGTTCGCCTTTTCCAGGCCTAAACGTTTTTGGTGACCAATGATCAACAATGCCTCTTGCTCTTTGTTACAGAATGTTTAAAGAAGTCAGGAATTCATACTCCAAAGAGGCAACGAAGGGCAGTTTTTATACAAGGGGCTTTCAGAGTTGAGTTGTCTATGGATGGCAACATTTTCTCCATGTAATAGGGGATCATAGTGTAGCTCCCTCTTAGCCCTTGTACACACGGTCGGAGAATCCGTCGGAATGTGTCCTATCGGACCGTGTTGTCGGATAATCTGACTGTGTGTGGTATGCATCGGACTGATTCCGTCGGAATATCCGTCGGACCCAATTTTCCAACTTGTTGGAAATATTTTCCGACCAACTGGTTCGATCGGACATACTCCGATCATGTGTAGAGAATTTTGATCGGACCAAGTGCCACGCATGCTCAGATCAAATTCCTACATCAAAGCTATTGGCTACTAGCCTGAATGTAGTCCCATCGTAAAGAAATTACGTCATCGCGTTCTGAATGATCGGATTTTTCGACAACTTAGTCCGACCGTGTGTATGCAACAGTTTCGGACAAGATCTGACGGACAAGATCTGACGGACAAAATCCGACGGATTTGGTTGGCAGAATGTCCGACCGTGTGTACAGGGGCTTAGGCTGCTAGGGAAATGTAATTTTTTTGTCTTCACTGTAGTTACACCTTTCTACATGTCCATGGTGGTCCAGCAGAATAGAAGGAGATTGCACACATACACTTCCTGCTTATCTATTGAGTTCATAGAATATGGTTATGGTTGGGTTCCCTTTCATTGGTATCTGTTCCACAAGTAAGAGTTTCTCATACAGGCTTGGAGCAGTGACATCTTTCTACATGTCCATGGTTGTCCAGCAAGATAGCAGGAAGTTGCACATACACACTTCCATCTTATCTATTGAGTTCATAGATTATGATTATAGTTTCATAGTTAGTAAGGTTGAATAAAGACACCAGTCTACCCTGAGTGAGTGTCTACCCCTATCCCTGTACATTACACACTTCCATTGGTCCCTACCCATAAAGAGCCCACAATCTAAGGTCCCCATTCATATACTAGGGCCAATTTTGGACAGAAGCCAATTAACCTATCTGCATGTCTTTGGAGTGTGGGAGGAAAGCCACGCAGGCACAGGGAGAACATGCAAACGTCAGGCAGGTAGTGTCATGGTTGGGATATGAACCAGGGACCCTTTTCACTGCTAGGTGAGAGTGCTAACCACTACACCACTGTGGAACCCAACATTATGGTTGGGTTCCCTTTGGTTGGTATCTGTTCCAGAGATGGAGGTTTCTCATACAGGCTTGGAGAGGTGACATTTGTCTACATGTCCATGGTTATTCAGCAGGATAACAGAAAGTTGCACATACACACTTCCTTCTTATCTATTGAGTTGATATAGCATTATTATGGTTGGGCTTCCTTTGGTTTGTATACCATTCCAGAGGTGTTTTTTTTCATATAACCTTGGACCAGTGACCTCTTTCTACATGCCCACAGATATCTGGCTGGGTAGCAGGAGGTTGCACATGCACACTTCCTGCTTATCTATTGAGTTCATAGAGTTTGGGTATCATTGGGTTCCCTTTGGTTAGTTCTTGTTCCAGAGGTGGTAGTTCCTCATTCAGGCTTGGAGCGGTGAGATCTTTCTACATGTCCATGGCTGTCCAACAGGATAGCAGTAAGTTGCACATACACACATCCATCATATCTACTAAGTTTATAGAGTATGATTATGGTTGGGCTTCCTTTGGTTGGTACACCGTTTGCAGAGGTGAGGATCTTTCTACATTGTCCATGGTTATCCATATATAGCAGGAAGTTGCATACACACACACACACACACACACACTTCCTGCTTACCTATTAAGTTCATACTTGAGAATAATTGGGGCTTCCCTTGATGGTTACATCACGTTCCAGGGGTGGAGGTTTCTCATACAGGCTTGGAGAGATGATATCTTTCTCGGTGTCTATGGCTTTCCAGCAGTTTTACCTACATACCTTCAAAACAGTAATGAAAGGTATTTCTATTATTTTAGAAGGAGGGATCGAAACAAGGCAAGACCTTTGACTTTTACAGTAAAATTGACATTTGGGTGTCACTTTAGCTCTCTGTATCTTTGGATCTATTTTTTGTCTTTAAAGGTCAGTTTGCTGAAGGCATCTTTTACACGTTTTATTTTTTTCATCAAGTGCCAATTTGTATGCCAGTTTCCATCTTTGTTAGTTGGCCCAGGGCGTTTTGCACTAAAAGGTGAAAACTGAAGTGTGTGCAAGAAAGTCTCTGACCTAAGACCAGTTATGAGTATTTAAAGTGAGCCTGTACTTTGCTTATGATAGGCAAAATATAAGGTTTTCTTTACAGACTATAAGTAGGTTGTACTTACTTGCCATTTAATCCCTTGTCTCTTCACCGGTGACCTGCCAGAACTGCAATCAGAACTTACATTGGCTCCCTAAGTCACCATGTAACAGCACTCAGGCCTGGTATTGGTTGCCCAGCCACTGTGTAAGCACATTGTGCCCGTCGTTAGGCTAAAGCATGCACATATTTGTCGGCATAAAGTCTAAGTGCAGGTGCTTCATTGCGCACATGAACAAGCTGGTATATGCACGCACATGCACTCACATACACTGCCGCCAAGCAGGCTATTTAAATCTGAACTCTCCACAAGCTCCTTTCTGAATGGTCATCAGTCTTGCTCCGGTGGGCCTGATCCTGATACTCATTTTGATCCCATTATTGACCCGGCTTCTCCCTGACCTCACTTTCAGATTACTCTTGTCTGCTTATGTTTACTGTCTATCTCTGCTACCAACCTCATCCTGGACTACTGTCTATGCTTCTGCCCAGCAAATTGCCCACTCGTTGCTGACCTTTGCCTGTCACTGATCCTGCCTACAAGTTGGTATCTTCCATCTTGGCTGTTACTAGACCAGGCTTTGAGACCCAACTCCACTTTTGACTGTACTTGGCACATCTGTAGTGTACTACCAGATGTACACCTGCTCCCTAGATGCCAGCACTCCCAAGTTGCAGCCCACACTGTCAGCACTCTGACACCCTTTGCCTTTCCAGCACCCCTAGAGACCCTGTCTCAACTTCAGGGGTTCTCGCACAGGAACTGTGTCAGTGGCCACCATCGATATCTCATACTCCGTATACAGGTACGTAAAACAATGAAAGACACAAGTGGAGATAATCTGAAGACCACCCCTAGGCAATTTGATAGGGAAGAAGAGAGAGGAAGGTAAGCACTAACCTATGATCCTTTCCTAGAATTGAACTGGCTACATTGCCTAGTATGAACAAAATACTGCTTGACTTTAACCTAACACATACATTTGCCCGCATTCTCCACTAATTCCCTTAACTTAACTTTTAAAATTAACCCTCTGAACTAAATCATAATATTTAAAATCGAATTCTTGTTTTTGTTTTTTTCAAAAAGCTAAACATTCCATTTTTCTGTAGAAGTTTAAAGCGGAGTTCCATCCATAATATAATGTTTACATCAATCAGCAGCTTTCTGCATGAACAACAACATTTGGGCCAAAATTGTTTGTCTGCATTGTTGCCATGGGGGTCCCTTCTAATCTACCACTTCCGGGCCGCAGAGATTCACATCATGAGTAAGAAAGGTAGTGGTGCGCTGTACACAAGGAGGATATATCTATTGATAAAAGCAGTATATAAAATTCGCAATGGGGGTATATCCAGTAAACAATACAGGTCTGGGTATGTCTATGTGACTAGTTTAAACAGCAACACTCATTTCTACTAATAGTCCACAACATCAATACATAAAATAGTGAAAATTCATACAAAATCCAAAGTGCAACGTGTTGCGATCCTGTAGTCGCATAAAAGTGTAAATATTCCAATGTGCCGCTGTGGCTGATAAAACAATAATGTTCGTTGCTATTAGTGTAAAATCTACAACATAAAACCGTGAAATAATAAAAACAAGAAACAAAAACACAATATAACATTCAAAGTGCAGCGTGTTGCGATCCTAAAATCGCATAAAGTGCAGGTGTTCTGCTGTGGTGCACATATGCAAACCTTCAAACATAAATAATAATTAAGTGACAAAAAATATAAGTATATCAGACAAAAAGTCAGTTTTCAGTGCAAAGTGCTGCGATTATTCTCAAAATCGCATAGGATGTGACTTCTTCAGCAAGATATACGATGTGGAGCTGTTGCAATGGGAGGGGCAGTGGTGCTGGTGAAAGGGGATATGGCCTTGGTGGTCCCGTATATACCAGTAATGGATGTCCCCTTACCTTACCGCTGTAAGGTAACAGCGTATATATAGAGAGCTTTTTGGGATCCTTTAGCGGAATTTTCCCTTTAGTGTGGGGTGCCCAGGTCCTGACCAATGGTATGGTCCCTTTAGGGGGGTTCCTCTGTAGTATTGCAGTCAGGGTTCCTCAGTGGTATGGCATATACATGGGTTTAAGCAGAGATGGAGGAAGAATACTCCATAGTGGGACACAGCAACCAGGAAGTGACGTTAGCTCTCTATATATACGCTGTTACCTTACAGCGGTAAGATAAGGGGACATCCATTACTGGTATATACGGGACCACCAAGGCCATATCCCCTTTCACCAGCACCACTGCCCTTCCCATTGCAACAGCTCCACATCGTATATCTTGCTGAAGAAGTCACATCCTATGCGATTTTGAGAATAATCGCAGCACTTTGCACTGGAAACTGACTTTTTGTCTGATACACTTATATTTTTTGTCACTTAATTATTATTTATGTTTGAAGGTTTGCCTATGTGCACCACAGCAGAACACCTGCACTTTATGCGATTTTAGGATCGCAACACGCTGCACTTTTGAATGTTATATTGTGTTTTTTTTTTCTTTTTTCTTGTTTTTATTATTTCACGGTTTTATGTTGTAGATTTTACACTAATAGCAACGAACATTATTGTTTTATCAGCCACAGCGGCACATTGGAATATTTGCACTTTTATGCGACTACAGGATCGCAACACGTTGCACTTTGGATTTTATATGAATTTTCACTATTTTATGTATTGATGTTGTGGACTATTAGTAGAAATGAGTGTTGCTGTTTAAACTAGTCACATAGACATACCCAGACCTGTATTGTTTACTGGATATCCCCCCATTGCGAATTTTATATACTGCTTTTATCAGTAGATACATCCTCCTTGTGTACAGCGCACCACTACCTTTCTTACTCATTATTCCCCGGGGTTCAGATATTTCCCTTTCAGTGTGTGCAGCAGTACCCTATCTCCCTCTATTTCCCTGACGTGGCGCAGGAATACTTCTTTTCCAGAGATTCACATCATATCCCATGGCTCCTGTGCTCCACGAGATGTGTTCCACGAGATGTGCTTCATCCTTTCCCAGGAGTCAGTGGGCAGCGCAGAAGGATAGCATTGTGTTCTTTCAAAACAGGAAATTACCTGATCAAAGGCGGATCACACTGTCAGCGCTACGCCCTTCGTTTAATGTGAATGCGCGGGATTGGGTAGCCAGCATGCACCTTATCCCAAAAGAGAGTCCTAGTGGGCTTCACATGTCCATAATCAAGATGGATTTGCTCAGGAAGACGAAAATAGGGTAAGGTAATTATAATAAAAATGTACTGGGAACGGGATTGAAATATATACATGCTTTAATGTATATTATCACATACAAGCAGAGGGGATGCCGAAAAGAAAAAAAAAATATGTGGGCGGAACTCCGCTTTAAATAAAAAGCTGCAATATCCAAACCTTTCTCAAATGCTAATCCCCTCAGACTCACAGCTTCGGATGGAGGGGGCAAAGTGTTTCAAGGCAGTTTTCTCTTTGTCAAGCCTCCACAAAAAGGAAACTTAATTGAAATGCGTTGCAACCCCCTCCACTTAACGCATTCTCCAGTTAGGAGAGCAGAGAACTCTGTTCCATGCCAGTGAGCGATATTTCAATGTCCGGTTCTGAAGTCTCTCTTTAAAGCGGCGTTCCATCAGTTTTTTCATTTATTAAGTCAGCAGCTACAAAAATGATAGCTGCTGACTTTTAATAAACAGACACTTACCTGTCCCATGGTCCAGCGATGCGGCCGCCCGGAGCTTCGCTCCTCTCCGCCTCCTCTCTGAGGAGCCGTCATAGCAACTGTGGGCACCCAGCCGTGACTGCTTATGGCTTCACGGCTGGGTGCTCACTGTGAATGCGTGAGTTGCGATGCGCTCTGCTATTGGCCAGGCAATCTTCTGGGACATGTCACGTCACAGATTGCTGGCAGGGAGGGGCCGCCTAGGGCGAGAGGAGGAGTGGCCTAGGCGGCCGAGAAGAGGGAGAAGTAAGTGGAACAGGAAGTCTCCCCAAAAAGAAGTTGCCCACTCCTCCCCCAAAAAATGGCATGCCAAATGTGGCATGTAAGGGGGCGAGGAGTGCTTAAAGCGGAAGTTACACTTTTGCGTGGAACTCCGCTTTAATGCTATCACAGCCAGAGCTCAGTGCACTTTTGTTTTCTGTATTCATCAATGCCAGATACCAGCTGATAAACAGTGAGTGTGCTATTACTTTTGTATTAAAAAAAGCATTTTAATCAGACCCCACACGTATGTATTTTTTGTTTTTAATGGAGTCCAGATTTAAGACCACTAATTAAAGTGGGAGTCCACCTTTTTATGATATGGAAAGCCCTTTGAACTCTGCAATAATGGCTCAAAATAAAAATGTACAGAAAATAAACTAAGGAGATTCAGTAATGTTAGCAGTGAGAGTATGTCATGTTCCGGGTAATAATTCCAGGAATTTTTCCTTGACGCAACTTTATCATACAGAGACGAGAAGGCCGGAGTTTGTCACTGTTAATTTTCCACACATTTCTTCCTGCTCGAAAGATCAAATATCGCCCGCGGCAAGAACAGTCCGTTCAGGAACCCAGAGATGAATTGGAGATGAATTGGAGAGTGTTCTATGGTGGAGGGGACATGTTACTACAGATTTGTTGGCCATTTCAAAGGATAAGATAAAAAAAAGGATTTTGGTGCTACATATAGTACATACCTTCACCTGAAACAATAGAAGGTAAGCTAAACAATCTGCTGAGTATAAGGGTGCAATACACAGGGCAGAAGAGCTTACAGTCTAATATATAAGACAGTTTTAAGCTGCACTTTCATCTTCTTATAATTTTTCTTCCCTGGTTCCTCTCTCCTCCATCAATATGCTTCTAACATTTTAAATAAAATCTTTCCATTTTCATTACATACACGATATTGCCAAAAGTATTGGGACATCCCTCCAAATCCCTCCAAAACTTCTCGGCCTTTTGGCTAAGTGTAGTATCTGTTCTTATCAGTTACCAGGAGGTGGCGCTTGCTTCCGTCCCTGTTCTACGGTGAGATGGAGCAGGGGTGGCGGTTGCTATGCAAAACCTGCTGGTATGAAGGTAACCTGGAGCGGTTCGTAGCCGATAGGGAAGCCTTCTGATGAGGATGGAGAACCACTGGTCGGCGAATGGGAGGGGACCCTGGCCTTCTTGCCTGGATTGGGGTAGCTTTAGCTCCGGTCAGTTTTTTCGGGAGGGAACGTTGGTTCCCCTTTCTCCCACCGGGGGAACGGCCAGTACTTCCCGAATGTAATTAGGTAGGAGTGATGGGAGCGAGGGTGAGGCCTGATGGCAAAGGGCTCTCACTAAGCTCCTTGATCTCTACGCCTTTCTGGCTGGGGTGGGGGCTGCTGTGGTCTGTGCTGGGGGGTCGGGGATACTTTTGTTGAAAAGCCTATGGTGATGTGCCCCTGAAGTGGCAGTTCAGGGGTGCCTTACATTCACTGTGCTTGTCACTTTGAAATCTGGCACCATGGTCACTTCACTGTAAACACGCTTTTTCACACCTGCCTCTAGGGCCGGGCCTTTTGGCTAGGACCAGAGGAATTTTTGAGGGCCTGGTCATTGTGTTACACATTGGCCACCTTTTCACTCTCCTTCTTCACTATCCCTTCCCCACTTTATTTATTTATTTTATTTGTGTGTTGTGTGTCACGTTTTATGTTGTCACTGCACGTTTAATGAGTAGGGTGTCGGTCCTCGGGCCAACCCTGAAAGTCTTATGGGAGGGTGGACATAGGCCTTCTGGCTTGGTTTGCCCTCTCTTTGGGGGGTCTCCCTTTGGGGGAGCCCCTACCCAAGTACCTGGGTGGGTCTGGTTCGGCAGACCTTCCAGAGAAAAGCGGTCGTCTGGTTTCGGCCAGATGGGCCATGTTTTGGTACCTCAGTCCAGTGGCGTAACTAGAACCTTCAGGGCCCCCGATGCAAGAAACCATGAAGGGCCCCCCTGAACCCCAGCCAGGGCCCTTCCCTCTGAGTCTGGCGGTGGAACTCCAGGGCGTGGTCACAGGTATGACCTTTGTGAGCTCTGTAGTTCCACCACTGGTATCAGTAGTTTTTTTATTATTTTATTTTTATTTTTAGGTGCCCCATTGGGACTCTGGCTGGGGAGAACAGACATCGGACTGAGCGGCAATGCATGGAGCAGGAGAGGGGTACTCTGAGGAGCCAGTTGAGGACACAGGTCACCCGGGGAATGCACAACTAAAGTGCAGCCAGTGCGATAGTCGAGCATGGAGATCTGCTAGTCACCCTCCACCTCCAGCCACCCGTGTGCATGGTGCACTGGTACCCCTAGCTGCCTATGCTGCTGCCAGCCATATGTAGAGGGGGCTGCATGGGCCCCCTGCAGCACAGGGCCCAGTTGTGGTTGCGTCTGCTGCACCCCCCTATAGTTACGCCCCTGCCTCAGTCCCCGTCTGGAGCCTAACGCCCCGGGGGATCAGGGTAAGGTCCTTCCTAGTGGAGGGCAGTAGACACCCGTTGCACGTTTTTGTGTGCACTTTTTTTTGGCACCGGGTGGAAGTTTTTGGGTGTGTTTTGCACGCCACAGGCTTTAAAAAAAAAAAAAAAGCAGTGTGCAGCAGCACAGATCACTGACACGCCCCGTCCTGAGTCACAGTGATAGTCTCTCTCCATGCCAGTCCCCTCCAGTCCAAACAACACTGACAGTCCCGCTCCTTGCTTGCCTTGCTCCCGTCCCACAGACCCGCACACGAGGCTCTGGTTGCTCTGCTCGGCTCCCATGCACCATGACATCACACAACATGCTCAGGCACCATCTCCGCCAGACCCGCCCCCCGCCGGTACCACCTGAACACACTGTAGCAGGCACTTGGATGTGCCTGTCCAGCTCAGGACCCAAACTGCGCATGCCCAGTTCCGAGCCAAGCGCCACAGCCATATTTTTTACCTTTTCCTCTTACTGGCATTTACTGGCTGGATTTTTACTTTTTTTTTACTGGCTGCCAGTACAAATACTGATGGTTGGCAACACTGAAGTCATGGCATATTGCTGAAGCCATAACCCTGGTATTCCACTTCCGACCGAGGATGTCTCTTGTCTATGGCTCAATCAGTAAGTGGCTAAAGAGAGGTCTTCCCTCCAACACAGGGAGAGTTCAGAGGCATATGGTAACCCTTTGTCCCTCACAGTAGTATTGTGTAGGACAAGCTTAGAGATACTAACTCAAGCCACAGAGTGTCGCTTGTCAACTGTGAAGTTTGGAAATACTTAGTAGATGGGTGAAGAGATTCTGAAGCTGGATTCTAGCAGAGAGGAACAGGTAACATGGTTGGTGAAGCTCTTAGTAAATAATAGAAGAGTAAAAGTAGTATAAACATGGAATTTTTTTTCATGTCCTTGTGTCAGGCTTGAGTTGATGTGAAAAAAGTAAAATGGGGCAAAAATTCTCTATAGGTTTTTAATTTGTAAATTGCTATTAATAATGCATGATGTCTTCTTATCACGGCATCTTTAGATGGAAGTGATGTTGGTGATTAGGTGTTAAGGGATTTTCTGTTAATGGAATATGGAGAAGACATGTTTCATGCTGAGGAGATTTTATAATCTTCGACTTGATAGAAATTACTTTTCAAAGCAGAATCTCGTCAATGAAGCGTGAACGATACGTGCTCACGAGTGGCACTCCCCATTCTGCACAGTTCTGGGAGTGATTTGTGTCAATGTAAAACCATCTGCTGATTGTGATGGCCTTTTGCTGTAAATATTTAGGGGGGGGTTAGAAAATGTGGTTGGGGTTAGACATCCACTAGGAAATTATAGGAAAGGTACTTCAAAAATGATATGCGAGAATAGGCCACACAAACATAAGTGAACATACATATTCCATTGAGATAGTGACTGTAATGGAAACCGAACCTAAGATATCAAAGATAGAAAAGTCACACCAGTGCAGCACCCCACCCAGGGGCCACTGGAAATAACTCAGCTTTCCCTTACCTCTCTAGAGGCTGCCAGACAGGTACTAGTTCCAGAGCACAAAAAGAACAAAATCTCCTGCGCTTGAGAGCAATGTACGCGGTTGGATGTGGTTGTGTATCTGCACTGGTTCAACTTCCACATTGGCTGTCCTACCACTCACAACAGGTCAGGGAAACCCAAATGTAACTCTATAAAGAAAGGAACAGAAGGAGCAGCAGCCTAGCGCATTGTCAGAAACCATGAATCAGACTGAGACAGAAGTACAATTAAATCACACTTGTTTATTAATAAAAATAAAAAGATAAATAGAAAAAGTATAGTCAAGCATAGCCAGATTCCAGTAACCAGATTGGGTATTCAGCCAGGCCAGAAGTCAGGGATCCAAGTAGAACAACAGCAAGCAGGATAAGGAGCCAGAAGGAATGTCAGCAAACTGCAGGAGATGGTTTCTAGTGATGTGACCAAGGCGAAGGCAGAGGTGAAGTGAGCTGGAAGGCTTTAAGTAGGCAGGTCAGACGAGCATCATCAGGAACAGCTGGTAACTGTGGGGAGAGAAGAGAGCTGGCAATTAGCCGACAGCTGAGAGGCCAGCCCAGAGAAGGAAGGACTAAGCCAGCCCTGACACGCATTACCTATGCAACAATTTATTGTTTAAAAAGTATATAAAATTATTCTGTCATAAACCATGAAATCAGGCTGAGACAGAAGTACAGTTAAATCACACTTGTTTAATAATAAAAGTAAAAAGAACAAACGTAGTCAAAACATAGCCAGAGTTCAGTAACTAGAACGAATAATCAGCCAAGCCAGAAGTCAGGGATCAATGTAGTGGAACAGCAAGCAGGATCTGGAGCCAGAAGGGATGTCAGCAAAGCAAGTCTTGAACAGGATCGCAGGAGATAGTTTCTGTGATGTTGACCAAGGCGAAGGCAGAGATCCTCTGGACTGGGCGGCTTAAGTAGACAGGACTGACGAGCAGGATATCATCAACAGCTGAGTAACTGTGGAGAGATAGGAGCTGGCAATTAGCCGACAGCTGAGCGGCCACCTCTGAGAAGGAAGGGCTGAGCCTAGCCCTGACATTCTCACAGACGAATGCATAAATCTAGCAAAATACAGTCCGCCTAGTGCTCCACCCAGCGTGGTCTACTGACAATTTTCAATTGTCAGATGAAAAGTCCAAAAGAACTGACGCATTTCAAGGGGTGTCCCCTCTTCCTCAGAGCTGAATTTGGAGTGCAGGTAGCTGATCTTATTATAGTGTGCATGGTCAGGTAAGGTCCCATGTGACTGCTAAACTAGACCCCTCTCACAGGCAGTGTCTTCTAGCAAATTTCTTTAAGTCCATGTTCCTCCAAGGCCCTCAGCCAAGCACATGCTGATGACCAACAGTAAAAGCTCTTCTGTAACACACAGGCTACCTCCAAGAGGGGGAAGAACCCAGGAGAGCGAGCTCTGATCAGGCCCTCCCTAACATTTATCTTCTCCCCAGTCACACCTTCTGGTCCAGCCTCCCAGAGATTGCCTAGTGTCAGATAAATATTCATAACCCAGTGGTTAACCTTCCATAATCTATTTTGTGAAGCTTCTTTCAGAGACAGGCAGGAGCAATCAATGACCATGCTTAGGGATAGATCTGACCAGACCTAAAAAATAAATCACTGCTCAACTTGTAAGAAGGTGGGTAGAGCAGGTCCCTTTATGGTGCTTCCTTCCCCTGGGAGAAGCTTGGGTGTTTAGGCAGGACTAGGGAGAAAGAGGGTACAGAGTGGAGAGTAGGGCCGCATACACACGGGCGGACTGTTCGCCCAACTTTGTCTGCTGAACAGTGTTTCAGCGGACAATCCGCTTGTGTGTGGGCTTCAGCGGACAGTTTCAGTGGACAGTCTGACGAACAAAGTTTTTCGGAATTCCCGTAAGACAGTCCGCTGAAACTTGGTTTGAGCGGACAGTCCGCTCGTGTGTAGGCTAGTTCGACAAACTAAGTTTCGCGCATGCTCAGAAAGGATTTACACGGCAAAGGTTGCATTGCAGTGTATTGGACGTCAAATTTCTCGCCCCGTCGTACGTGCCGTTCACGTCATCGCGCACGCTTTCAGCGGACTGTTCGTTCATTGTGTGTGGTCAAGTCCGCTCATGCAAATTTTGTGTGTACGCGGCCTAAGAAGAAGGCTTAACATCCAGCTGCTGTGCTTCTGCTCTCACCCTTCTGGGAGAAGGAGAGCTCCAGCAAGTCAGTTCAGGCCCAGAGGAAGACCTTGGAAGTTGGTTTACGCCTCAGTCCCCCCCCCCCCCACTCCTTATCTCAGGAAGAGAAGAGTAGCAAGACTACAGCGAGTAAGCGCCTTTTGGCAGGAGACATGAGCAGCCTCTGGTGGGGCCCAAGATCAAATGTTCCTTACTTGCTGCTTATGGATCTGTGTTGGGGTCTGCGACCTGAAAGAGCCATGTTCTTATTTGAGGTTCTTCCGCAAAAGAACTTGAACTACATCCAGCCTCGCTGTCCCTTATCTGGTCACAGAGCTGCTCCGATGTCAACATGGCTGTCAGAAGTCTGAGAAAGGTGAAGCCAGTGTCTGGAAATTTCTGGGAATGAGAGGTTGAACAGGTTGGAGAGGGGCTTCAGTTTCCGACCGCTACCGACACATCCGGGAGGATCGTGGTCAAAAACTTCATATTGCTCAGACAGATCAGCTGCAAAGGGTGGGGCAACTCAAAATTGAACCCTACGGACTAAGACTGGGATGCCATTAAAGTTCATGTGTGTGTGTAAAGACAGGCGTCCCAATGCTCTTGGTAATATAGTGTATATCCAGCCTTAGGCAGGGCACTACACTTAGGGTTGCCACCTCATCCCTTTAAACCTGAACACAAATGAATGACATGGGTTCTGAGGCTAATTAAATGCAGCTAAGGAACCTATACTGGGGGAATGTCTTAATGGGTTTTTGTTTGTTTGTGTTCTCTTCTTACAGGATCCTGGGATTCAGGTTGTCATAGAAGTGGTATCTTTGGTCTTTGATGGTGGCGAAAAAACTGATGTGATGGAAATGGTGGGGGGCTCATAGGTGGAATGTGCCCCCTTTTGGTGTATTCCAGCAGAAGGGTAGGCTGGAATACGGGAATGGTTGCACTGCGGGAAAGGGGGTTGTCTCCAGGTTGATAAACGGCTGGAGGCCTGTTATGGTAAAAGTTGGTCCCGCAGTGTACTGGTGGTAAGTGTTTAAAGTGGAAAAAGGTGAAGTTCGGGGTGCCGTCAAAGACCAACAGACTGGGAGTAAAACATTGTCGTAAAAAGGTTGTATATATGTTAATTGAGGTTATTTAATATTGGATTGAATAGTTGTTAATAAAAGGCTGCTATGGCCAGTTATACTCCAAACTCCTGTGTGGTCTATTTATTTGGATAATGAGGGGAAAGGTGAAGGTAAAAGGGAGTAGAGGGGAATTTAAAGTGGTGTTCCACACACCAAAAAAAAAAAAAAAAAAATGCTTAAAATTACAAAAATAAAATAAAAAAAACATTTTGAAAAAAAAATAATTAACTCACCTCTAAATGCCTGTTGCTAGGGGGTCCCTCGTAGTCTGCCTCCTTCAGTGCCCGGGCACCTGACGTCACTTCCCCTCAGTGCAGGAAGGGCTCAGCTCTGCCCCCTCCCTCCTGTCTGTCATCTGGGACACATGACAGGTCCCAGATGACTGTGCGGCCAATCACGGGGGCACGCGGAGCCGCTCGCGCATGCGCAGTGGGTGCCCGGCTGTGAAGCCACAGCCGGCTGCCCACAGTTGCAATGCCTCGTTCCCCCGCATTGCTGGACCCTGGGACGAGTAGGTGTCGGATTATTAAAAGTCAGCAGCTGCAGTATTTGTAGCTGCTGACTTTTAATTTTATTTTTTTATTCAGGGGAACACCTCTTTAACCCTTTCATGACTAAGCCTATTTTTGGAATTTGGTGTTTACAAGTTAAAATCCATATTTTTTGCTAGAAAATTACTTGGAACCCCCAAACATTATATATATTTTTTTAGCAGAGGCTCTAGAGAATAAAACGGCGATTGTTGCAATATTTTATGTCACACGGTATTTGCGCAGTGGTGTTTTAAACGCAACTTTTTGGGAAAAGGGACACTTTCATGAATAAAAAAAAAACAAAACAGTAAAATTAGCCCAATTTTTTTGCGAAATGTGAAAGATAATGTTACGCCGAGTAAATAGATACCAAACATGTCACACTTTATAATTGCGCGCACTTGTAGATTGACGACAAAGTACGGTACCTAAAAATCTCAATAGGCGACGCTTTAAACATTTTTTACGGTTACCAGGTTAGCGTTACAGAGGAGGTCTACTGCTAGAATTATTGCTCTCGCTCTGACGATCGCGGCGATACCTCACATGTGTGACTTGAACACCGTTTACGTACGCGGGCGCGACTTCCGCATGCGTTTTCTTTGCTTCGCGAGCTCGCGGGGACGGCGGGCGCTTTGAAAATTTTTTTTTATTTTTTTATTTATTTTATTTATTTTTAAATGACTAAATTGTTTAAAAAAATAAATAAAAAATTTGATCACTTTTATTGCTGTCACAAGGAATGTAAACATCCCTTGTGACAGTAATAGGTGGTGACAGGTACTCTTTATGGAGGGATCGGGGGTCTAAAAGACCCCCCACCCCTCCTTTACACTTCAATGTATTCAGATCGCCGAAAACGGCGATTCTGAATACCGGATATTTTTTTAAAACCGGCGCCATTGGCAGCCGAGTAAACGGGAAGTGACGTCATGACGTCGCTTCCGTGTTTACGATGAGGAGACTGGAACGAAGCCGATTACGGCTTCGTTCCAGTTCCTCCCCAGCAGCCAGAGCCGACGGATCTTTAATCGGTGCTCCCGATCGAGCGGGAGCACCGGTAACAGCGGCGAGAGGCGGCGGGAGGGGGGGACGTCCCCTCCCGCTCCTCCGGCATAACAGCCGAGCAGCTTTTAGCCGCATCGGTTGTTATGCCTGGATAGCCAATCGCCTGCTGTAAAAAACGGTACCGGGATGATGCCTGCAGGTGCGGGCATCATCCCGGTATAACCCCCGGAAGCCGAGTACGCAGATGTGCGTACGCTCGGCGGGAAAGGGTTAAGGTTTAAAAGGGAGTTATGGGAGAATTGAGGATGTCTTGGATACATTGGTCATGTGAAATTAATATGTATTCAGATTTAAAGGGATGAGGTGGCAACCCTAACAACACTGGATTGAAGCAAGGTTCCAGTCAACCCAGAAGAGGACAGGACTTCAGAGCATAAGGCCGCGTACACACGGGCGGATTGTCTGCCCAACTTAGTCCGCTGAACTGTGTTTCAGCGGACAATCCGCTCGTGTGTGGGCTTCAGCGGACTTTTTCAGCGGACTGTCTGACAGACTTTGTCTTACGGAATTTCCGTAATTCTGTCCGTCCAAACTTGGTTTCAGCGGACAGTCCGCTCGTGTGTAGGCAAGTTGGACGGACTAAGTATGGCGCATGCTCAGAAAGGATTTACACGGCCGAAGGTTGCATTGCAGTGTATTGGACGTAGTTTTTCTAGTCCCGTCGTACGTGCTGTACACGTCATCGCGCAAGTTTTCAGCGGACTGTCTGTTCATCGTGTGTGGTCAAGTCCGTTCATTCAAAAGTTGAACGGACTGTCTGTCGGATTGTCTGACGAACTTAGTTGGGCAGACAATCTGCCCGTGTGTACGCGGCCTTAGAGTTGCTTTTTTTATTTTAAGACCCCTTTCACACTGGGGCGTTTTTCAGGCCTTTTTCAGGCACATTAGCGTTAAAAAAAGCGCCTGTAAAGAGCTTGAAAGAAGCCTCATCTGAAGTCCCAATGTGAAAGCCCAAGTGCTTTAAGACCCCTTTCACACTGGAAGTGAAAGAAGCTGCAACTGCAATCCCAATGTAAAAGCCTGAGTGCTTTCACACCGAGATCCCTTTCACACTGAATCGTTTTTCAGGCGTTTTAGCATTAAAAAAAGCGCCTGAAAGAAGCTGCAACTGCAATCCCAATGTAAAAGCCCGAGTGCTTTCACACTGAGGCGCTGCGCTGGCAGGGCGTCAAAAAAAGTCCTGCAAGCAGCTTCTTTGCAGCGCTTTTGGAGCCGTGAATACAAGGCTCCTAAAGCGCCCCTTCCCATTGAAATCAATGGGAAACGCCTGTAAAACGCCTGAAAAACGCTATTGGCAGCAGCGTTTTGTGGGCGCTTTTAACCCTTTATTTGACCACTAGCAGGGGTTGAAAGCGCCCCAATAACGCTCGAAAAAAAATGCTAGTAAAGCGCTGCTAGTTTAAGCGGTGCTTTACGAGCGTTTTTTGGGTGCTGACATTGTGAAAGGGCTCTTAAAGCACTCGGGCTTTCACATTGGGACTGCAGATGAGGCTTCTTTCAAGCGCTTTACAGGCGCTTTTTTTAACGCTAAAGCGCCTGAAAAACGCCTGAAAAAAGCCCCAGTGTGAAAGGGGTCTAAGAGCCCTTTCACAATGTCAGCACCCAAAAAACCCACGTAAAGCACTGCTTAAACTAGCAGCGCTTTACCAGCGTTTTTCAAGCGTTATTGGGGCGCTTGTAATCCCTGCTAGTGGCCAAATAAAGAGTTAAAAGCGCCCCCAAAAACGCTGCTGCCAATAGCGTTTTTCAAGCACTTTTCAGGCGTTTTACAGGCGCTTCCCATTGATTTCAATGGGAAGGGGCGCTTTAGGAGCATTGTATTCACCGCTCCAAAAGTGCTGCAAAGAAGCTGCTTGCAGGACTTTTTTTGACGCCCTGCCAGCGCAGCGCCTCAGTGTGAAAGCACTCGGGCTTTTACATTGGGATTGCGGTTGCGGCTTTTTTCAGGCGCTTTTTTTAACGCTAAAGCGCCTGAAAAATGCTCCAGTGTGAAAGGGATCTTGGTGTGAAAGCACTCGGGCTTTTACATTGGGATTGCAGTTGCGGCTTCTTTCAGGCCCTTTTTTTTAACACTAAAGCGCCTGAAAAACGCCTGAAAAACGCCCCAGTGTGAAAGGGGTCCAAAAGCGCTGCAAAGAAGCTGCTTGCAGGACTTTTTTTTGAGGCTCTGCCAGCGCAGCGCCTCAGTGTGAAAGCACTCGGGCTTTTACATTGGGATTGCAGTTGCGGCTTCTTTCAAGCGCTTTACAGGCACTTTTTTTAACGCTAAAGCGCCTGAAAAACCCCCGAAAAATGCCTCAGTGTGAAAGGGGTCTTAAAAAAAGCCTGGGCTGTATATATTTAACTATTGGGCTTTAAAGGAATCTGTTGCTATGCCCTGCATAGGCACACATTTCCTATAAGGGGTCGAACAACAGTTCTTTAGGATCATGGCATAAATGGACAAGCTCCTGTTATTGGAATGCATTTATTGGCTCATATAATGAGCTAATAATACAATTATGCAAAGTGCTATTTTCCTGGCGCTGAACACAAGTTTGGCTCGTAAAATCCGAAGCATACAATCCCTTTAATTGCAGCTCTGGGGATTCTGAGCAGCTTAACGAACTTCTTGTCCCACTTGTCCCGAAATCTTTCCATTTGATGTTTTGCCTGGTGTCCCTCCCAAACAAAAAAAAAAATAAAAAAATCTGTGACTGGCTCTTGCTATAGGCAAATAATCTGGATAAAAGCCTTCCTGCCTGCGCTCAAAATTCCTTTTGATCTTTTTCCGTAAGAAAAAGAATCTTCGGTTGGAGCGGGAGTAGATAAGAGAGAGTAATTGGCATATTACAAGGAGCTCTTGCTGTTTCACATTGTAGGAGATGGTGACTTGCAAAGCAACAACATCTGCATAACAAAAACAAAAAAGAAAAAAAAAAATGAAATACTTATTTTATTTGGGCTGGCATCAAAATAATTTGCATCAAAAAGGACGTAATTAAAAGAAACTTGTGCAAATTTTTATTGTGTTGAACTTTAATGAGCCCTGGATTTCAGAGTTTGGTTGTACAGCAGTGTTCTGTCCCACTTATGTGCCATTTTTGCTGCGTTATATTGCAATACATCAGGCTATTATTGTTCTGTAGTATTCTGACATCTAGTGGCATCCTCTGTACTGCTCTTATCTGAAGTAAAATTATGTTGGATTCAACTTCTGGGTCTTGCTGAGGAGTTAAGATGCCTGTGGATGGTGGCGAGTCAGCAAGATGACCATACTGTTTGGACAGACTGGATCTAAGGAGGTGTGTCAACGCATTAAGCAGCATTTGAAACAGGTGTGGCAAACACTAGTGAACAGGGGTGTTGTTAGGTTCCTAATAGATTCAGGGCCCTAATAGGCTGGCCAGCAATTTCTGCAAGGGCGGTCAAGACAACCTCTTTAGTTTCCCTACACAGATCCACACAGGAAAGCTCAATTTTGAGACCAGTCATGGCTGTTATTTTAGCTAAAGCCCAGATGAAGGGAACGTTTTCTAACCTCCCCTGGAAGTTCTAACCTCCCCTGGAAGTTCTTTTTTTTATTTTAGCCACTTGCTTACTGGGCACTTTCACCCCCTTCCTGCCCAAGCCCATTTTCAGCTTTCAGCACCGTCGCGCTTCCAATGCCAGTTGCGTGGTCATTGAATACTGTACCCATATGACATGACCAAGCCCCAACATACAGTATTTCGCAAAAGTAAGTACACCCCTCACATTTTTGTAAAAAGTTTCTTCTATCTTTTCATGTGACAACACTGAAGAAATGACACTTGTCTACAATGTAAAGTAGTGAGTGTACAGCTTGTATAACAGTGTAAATTTTCTGTCCCCTCAAAATAACTCAACACACAGCCATTAATGTCTAAACCGCTGGAAACAAAAGTGAGTACACCTTTAAGTGAAAATGTCCAAATTGGACCCAAAGTGTCAATATTTTGTGTGGCCACTAGGGGTGCAACGGATCGTCACCGATCCGTGATCCGAACGGGTCACCCCTCTCGGATCGGCACATGCCGCGATCCGCGGTCACGGCCTTAGGAAAGTCCTCGGCTTCGGGCCTAGCTCCGAAGCGGCGGCCATCTTTCTACACCCAGGCATTTACATTGTGATCGCTCTGACAGAGTGATCACTTGTAAACAAACCGGCGCCATGACATGACGGTTTCTCTCTCCCCTCTCTGTACTGATCTGTACAGTGGAGGGGAGAGGTCGGATGGAAGCAGCCATCCCTCCATACCCTGCCAATACCCAGCAATACCCTGCCAATACTCTGAAATACCCAGCAATACCCTGCCAATACTCTGCAATACTCTGCCAATACCCTGACAATACTCTGCCAATACCCTGCAATACCCTGCCATACTCTGCAATACCTTGCCAATACTCTGCCATACCCTGCCAATACTCTGCAATTATCTGTCAATACTCTGCAATACTCTGCCAATACTCTGCAATACCCAGCCAATACTCTGCCATACCCAGCCAATACTCAGCCATACTCAGCCATACTCAGCCATACCCAGCCAATACTCAGCCATACCCAGCCATACCCAGCCATACTCTGCAATACTCAGCCATGCTCAGCCGTACCCAGCTATACTCTACAATATTACAGTGGGGGAGATTGTGGTTATTACAGTGGGGACTATATGGTGGTGGAATTTTCACAGGTTTTTGCAAATTCAATTATTATTATTATTATTATTATTCAATTATTATTTGCTGACCCGAAAAAATGATCCAATCCGTGACTCTGATCTGAGGAACGATCCGATCCATGAGTTTTTTGATCCGTTGCACCCCTAGTGGCCACCATTATTTTCCACTGTCTTAATACTCTTGGGCATGGAGATCACCAGAGCTTCACAGGTCACCACTGGAGTCCTCTTCCCCTCCTCCATGATGACATCACGGAGCTGGTGGATGTTGGAGATCTTACGCTCCTCCACCTTCCGTTTGAGGATGCCCCACAGATGCTCAATAGGGTTTAGGTCTGGAGACATGCTTGTCCAGTCCATCACCTTTACCCTCAGCTTCTTTAGCAAGGCAGTGGTCATCTTGGAGGTGTGTTTGGGGTGGTTATCATGTTGGAATACTGCCCTGCGGTCCAGTCTCTGAAGGGAGGGGATCATGCTCTGCTTCAGTATGTCACAGTACATGTTGGCATTCATGGTTCCCTCAATGATCTGTAGCTCCCCAGCGCCGGCAACACTCATGCAGCCCCAGACCATGACACTCCCACCACCATGCAAGACACACGTGTCTTTGTACTCCTCACCTGGTTGCCGCCACACATGACTGACACCATCTGAACCAAATAATTTTATCTTGGTCTCATCAGACCACAGGACATGGTTCCAGTAATCCATATCCTTAGTCTGCTTGTCTTCAGTAAACTGTTTGCAGGCTTTCTTGTGCATCATCTTTAGAAGAGGCTTCCTTCTGGGACAACAGCCATGCAGACCAATTTGATGCAGTGTGTGGTGTATGGTCTGAGCACTGACAGGCTGACCCCCCCACCCCTTCAACCTCTGCAGTAATGCTGGCAGCACTCATACATCTATTTCCCAAAGACAACCTCTGGATATGACGCTGAGCCAGGGCCATTTTTAGGGCAGGGCAAAAGGGGCAGCTGCCCTGGGCCCTGTCATTGTTGTGGGGCCCAAAGCAGCTACCTCATACTTGCCAACTATCCTGATTTAAATTCCCTTGTCCCTTGAGGTTTTAGTCCTGTGCTTTGTCCCAATATCTCAGTGTGAAAGTCTGCTACTAACGCTGCCCAGCTCTGCCCTATTGTTGTGTACAGATGACTCACCTGCAGAACCTGTGTTTACATGTAAATTACCGGCATTCATATGTAAATATCAGCAGCTGGCAGCATTTATATGTATATCATGCCCCCCTGAGGTCATATCCACAGTAATCTCTAGCAACCAATCAACAAGCAGAAATCATGTGCTGTAACCTCTAGCAACTAATTAGTGAGCCATAATGTGTGCTGTAACCTCTAGCAACCAGTCAGTGAGCGGTAATGATATACTAACCTCTGGCAACCAATCACAATAGCTGCCTGATATGATTCAGTAAACTGATTTTGAGTCTAACTGCTAATTATGGTATGTCTCAGAGCAGGTGGAGAGCGAAACTGCATGGGGGGGGGGGCCAAGAAAAGGTTTGCCCAGGGTCCAATCAATATTAAAGACGGCCCTGCGCTGAGCATGTGCACTCAACTTCTTTGTCCGACCATGGTGAGGCCTGTTCTGAGTGGAACCTGTCCTGTTAAACCACTGTATGGTCTTGGCCATCTTGCTGCAGCTCAGTTTCAGGATCTTGGCAATCTTATAGCCTAGGCCATCTTTATGTAGAGCAACAATTCTATTTCTCAGATCCTCAGAGAGTTCTTTGCCATGAGGTGCCACGCTGAACTTCCAGTGACCAATATGAGAGTGATAACACCAAATTTAACACACCTGCTCCCCATTCACACCTATGCAATAGTTAAAGCGGTTGTATACCCGCAGGAAAAAAAATGTATGCAGCACTTATGGGCACTGATAGGTGGCACTGATGGGCACTGATAGATGGCACTGATGGCCACTTATGAGCACTGATAGGTGGCATGGATAGATGACACTGGTGGGCACTGATTGGCGGCGCTGATAGGTGGCACTGATGGGCACTGATAGGTGGCATGGATAAGCGACACCGATGGGCACTGATTGGCAGCACTGATTGGTGGCACTAATGGGCACTGATAGGCATCATTGATGAGCATGCAGTGAGAAAGGCAGCACTGGCAGGCATCACTAATGGGAACTGATTGGCATCACTGCTGAGCACTTATGGGGTGATGATCAGTACCCCGATTATCTGTGCAGATCTCCCCTGTGAGGAAATGCCACTGATTGGCTCTCCTCTCCTCACGCACTGTCAACATGAGGAGAGGAATGCCAATAACCAGCATATCCTTGTTTACATGTGATCAGCTTTGATTGGTCATCGGCTCTTTACCCGGATCTGTATGCGCCATGTCTCAGGGACAAAACGCACCAAAGATCGCCATGCTGCATGCCCCCCTGGTCGCGCAAACACGGTGAGAGTGGAAGGTCATATGATGTCCTCCCAGAATGAGAATGCTCATTTGTCAATATGACGGGCGGCATGCAGGTAAACTAATAAATGAATTTGGACTGTTTGATCCTTTGGTGTTTCTTCCAATAATGCGTTTTTTTTTCCTGGCAGCCTGCTGAGTAGTCACTGGAAGGTCGCCTTTTCTGTTGTTTCTGTTGTCTGTTGCATAGGATGCATTAAGGTGAAAAAACACAAGGGTTTACAAACCTCTTTAAAGGAAACCCATTTAACATATTTTTCCAAATATTCGTAAATTCGAAAATTCGTAAATGTATAAATTCAGAAATTCTAAAAACACCCAAAAATCTGAAATAGACACGTGCACTGCCGAAAAATTCATTTGTTTTCATTTCATTCGTTTTATGTATTTTTTTGGGGGGGAAATTCTTAAATTAGAAAATTCGTAAATTCGAATATCCGAAACTTTGAATTTTCTAAATTCTGAATTTGTGAATATTTGGAAATTCTGATACTTCCAAATTAACGAATTTGTCTAAATTTGTTAAAAAAACGAATTGGGAACTAAATGAATTGCACATGTCTAATCTGAAATAATAACTAACTATTAAATTACAGGTATTGGAATTTCCTTTCAAATTTGGCTGTTAGCGAACGTAACGAATACAAATTTATCCGAAATAACGAATGCCGTATCTAAACGAATGGAATGTAACACGTTAATAATAATAATAAATAACAATAATGAAAAAATTGTATTATTATTATTTATTATTAATTTGTTCCGTTCCATTTGTTTAGCGGCATTCGTTATTTTGGATCATTCGTAGCTTCGGATAAATACGTATTCATTTCGTATTCGTTACGTTCACTAACTGTAAACATTTTCTTGGCTCGTTTCATGAGTCTACCGGTGAGATGTAAAGCGTTCCTTCCTAATGAATATTCCATGTATGGATTTTTTTCTCCATGACCTGTTCCTTTCTACTGAACGTGAGAAAAATGACTGGCATATAGAAAAGGCCGCCAATGTTCCTTGAGGAGAGAGAAGCAGCCGTGAGAGGAATTCTCTCCGTCATTTTGACATCTCAATAAGGAAAAACAGGGTCGTTGTAATTTCCAGAGCGCCGTTACCTTGTAAGATGGATAAACGTGACTGAACATTTATAGAACAGGCTCTCCGGCTTCGCCTGGATTCTACAAGTTAATTGATGGCCTGTTCGGGGGCCTCGGGTTCCCGTACTGTCACATTCACCGGCTTCGTGTCCGCTTCACAAGAGCGTAAGCACCCCGCGGGAAGAACGTTTGTTTTATGATGGCACAATGTTTCTTGCGGGAGGGGGTTTGCGGGAGTTGCTGGACAGCTCCAGGCTGGTGTGTGAGCGCCGCCCTATAGGAAATTGCTACATTGTAACAGTTATCTACAGCCAATCATGGTAAAAGCTGTTGCCACTTAAGAGCTTATTTGATACATGTGAAAAAAAATTATATTTTAGTATAATCTGCTCGAGTCTGTACACTTTTGTGGGAAATACAAAGAAAAAAAAAGAAAAAAGAAATATGTATATATATATATATATATATATAATTGCTACCCAAGCCATGTTTGTTGCAATTTAATATTATTAAAAATGGACTTTACCTTTAACCACTTGCCTATCGGGCACTTTCATCCCCTTCTTGCCAGATCGATTATCAGCTTTTAGCGCTGTCACACTTTGAATGACAATTGCGCAGTCATGCAACGTTGTACCCAAATGACATTTGTATAATTTATTTCACACAAATAGAGCTTTCTTTTGGTGGTATTTAATCACCACTGTGGGGGGGGTTATTTTTTGGTAAACAAGTGAAAAAAGACCGATAATTTTGCGCAAAAAAAAAATACAAGTTTTTCAAAGTTTGTCAGAAAATTTTGCCAAACAGGTAATTTTTCTCCTTCACTAAAAATGGGCAATGATGAGGCTGCACTGATGATGACGTACTGATGAGGCTGCAATGATGGGCACTGATAGGCGGCACTGATAGGCACTGGTAGGTAGCACTGAAAGGGAACCGATAGGTGGCCCTGATGGGCATTGATAGGTGGCACTGATGGGCACTGGTAGGCGGCACTGATGGGCATCGGTAGGTGGCACTGATGGGCATTGATAGGTGGCACTGATGGGCACTGGTAGGAGGCACTGATGGGCACCGATAGGTGGCACTGATGAACATTGATAGGTGGCACTGATGGGCACTGATAGGCACTTGTAGGTGGCACTGATGGACACCAATAGGTGGCACTGATAGGCACTGTTATGCAGCACTGATAGGTGACACTGATGAGGATGCACTGATGAGCACTAATAGGCACTCATAGGTGGCACTGATGGGCACCCATAGGTGGCACTGATATGCAGCACTGATAGGTGACACTGATGAGCATGCACTGATTGGCAGCACTGGTGGGCGTTGTTGGGACTGCACTGATAATGAGGACACTGATATTCAGTACCCAGATTTTCAGGGTAGATGTCCCCTTAACACAAGCTGGTTATCAGCTCTCCTCAGGGGGCGCACAGCCTGCGCGATCACGGAAGGACGTCCATGGATGCCCTCCCGGCAATTTAAGCCTGCGCTGTAGCCGTCTTTTGGAAGTTAAATCTGCAGCCACTTTAAAATTCAATGCAATATGAAAACCTGCGGAGTCTTGTACACTGTTGGTATACGGAATGCCCCCAGAATAGTCATTTGTTGCTTGTGTAAACGGCTCACTGATTTTCCCAAAAGTTCGCACTGAGATACAAGCCAGAGGGTTAAATGCTTCTAAAGGGAGGCAGAACCTGCAGCTTTTCTCATCAGAAAACTGAGTGTGCCCCAGGTGATTATAATGAACAGCATCCTCCCATTCAGAATCAGTCTGTACAGGACATGGTGAAACAACCAAACTATTTCTTCAGAGCAACAAAAGGTAACATTTTTTGGAATCCATGCAATGTACATTGGGGATTGTTTTTTCTCAATAAAAGTGGAATTACACACATCTAAACTCAAGAAAAAAAATTCACTTGTCAATTTACCTTGTACGTGTCTAGGATTGCTTAGTGTAAGCTTTAAGTGTATGTTTTGGTATTTTTGGCATCATGTCTGTATATAGTTTATTTTAATGCAATAGAGAATCCTAGTGAATCTATACCTTGTTTTTGAGATGGGAATGAGGGACACCTATTATCAAAAGTATGAAGGCATAGGACACACCCTCTTAAAGGAGAGTTGTAAAAAAAAAAAAAAAAAAAAAAAAAAAAAAGATTAGATAGACCCCTTTCACACTTGGGCAGTGCGGGCGTTATAATCAAAGTTATAATGGTGCTTTTCGCCGCTAGTGCCCACCAATGCAGACTCACCTGTGCCCATCATTGCAGCATGACCAGTGGCCACCAATGCAGCCTCGCCTGTGCCCATCATTGCAATGTTATAGTGGCGCTTTTCGCCGCTAGTGCCCACCAATGCAGACTCACCTGTACCCATCATTGCAGCATGACCAGTGCCCACCAATGCAGCCTTGACTGTGCCCATCATTGCAACGTGACCTGTGCTCATCATTCGGCCGCTAGCGGGGGCGCTTTTTGGCCACTAGTGGGGTGCTTTTAACCCCCGCTAGCAGCCAAAGAAAGGGGTAATAGCGCCAGTGTTGCTGCGCAGCCGAATCGATTTGCTGGCACTTTGGCAGCGCTGCTCATTCATTTCAATGGGCAGGGCATTTTGGGAGTGATTGGGCTTTCCCACTGGGGTGGCTTGAGAGGCGCTTTTCAGGCACTTTTTCGGGTGGAATTCTTTAGCGCTAAAACGCTCCAGTGTGAAAGGGGTCTTAACTGATTCCTGCCCACGCTATAGCCAAAAGATGGCTACAGCGTAGGCTTACAATGCCGGTAAGCCCATGCTCGTGTTGGGGTGCGCAGGCAGCGTCATCTGTGATCGTCGAGTCCTTCGGACTCGGCTGATCACAGATCGGGGTAAAGGGTCAATCACAGTGGCCCTTTACCACAGGATCAGCTGTCAGCCAATGAAATCTGATCACAGGATGTAAACAGAAGCTGGTAATTGGCTTTTTTTTCCCTCACGCTGACAGGGTCAGGAGAAAAGAATAAAGCTGATAACCGGCTTCTGTTAAAGGGAAAACGGTCCCAACATTGCCCACTGGTGCTGCTAATCAGTACCCACCAGTGCCACCTATCAGTGCCCATCAGTGCTGGCAATCAGTGCCCATCCGTGCCTCATCATCAGTGCCACCTCTCAGTACTGCCTATCAGTGCCCATCAGTGCCACCTATCAGTGCAGCCTAATCAGTGCCACCTATCAGTGCTGCCAATTAGTGGCCATCAGTGACTCATCACCAGTGTCACCTACCTATCAGTGCCACCTATGAGTGCCCATCAGTGCCACCTATCAGTGTCGCCCATCAATGCCAACTATCAGTGCAGCCTCATAAGTGCCTCCTAATCAGTGCCACTTATCAGTGTCCATTAGTGCAGCCTATGAGTGTCCATCACTGCAGCCTGATCAGCGCACATCAGTGAAGGAGAAAAATGTCATAACAAACTATGAAAAAAAAAAAGAATCCTAAATTTTCAGTCTTTTTTAGCAAAAAATAAAAAACCCAGTGGTGAAAAAAAAAAAGCTTTTTTTTGTGTGAAAAATTTATAAAAATGTCATATGGGTACAGTGTAGCATGACCGCGCAATTGTCATTCAAAATGTGACAGCTCTGAAAGCTGAAAATTGGCCTGGGCCTCTTTTCGAGTAATTTTTTTCCTGTCTAAAAGAGCATTTCTTAGTCACTTCCTGTTATAGGGTGACAACGCTGACTAGCAGGATCTACCTGCAGGCACAGTGTGGTCACCTTCAGACCCACTACAATATAACGCATCGACAATGTGAAGACAATGTGGCCATGGGAACACAATCCAGGAGAAAAGTAGCCTTGGAATTTATTTGAATGTGTTTCTAAAGGTAAAATCTTTCTTTTTTTAGAAATACCACCAAAGCCAGAGTCCAAAATGCGATCCGCAAAGTCTTTATTGATTAAACTCCAGGCAAAAAGACACTTCAGCTTACAAAGCCTTATTCGTAGCTTTTTTTTTTTTTTTTTTTTGTGTTGCTACTGTAGGGAAGAATTTATTGTTAACATGAAAAGAAACACGCTCAGGGCTTTAAACAATAATAAAGATAAAAAAGCAGCACTCACCAATACCCGAATACCAAAATATCTTAAACTGTCGTGTTCAAAAATGTGTTGCGCTGTTTACAAACATGTTGTTAAACAAAATATGACTTCCCTGCTTAGCACTCCTCCCCACACGTTTCGTCCTATTGGAGATCTTCCCAGGGCCGTTGGATGTGAGAAGAAGTGATTTTCACTTTGGACTTCTTTCAGCACAATTTATTTGGGACTTTTTTTTTTTTTGCACTTTATTTAAGATTTATTTTGTTCGCCCTGAATGCGCCTGATCTGGTCTGATCTCGGATGCTAAGCAGGGTGGGGCCTGGTTAGTACCTGGATGGGAGTGTCAGAAACCATGAAACAGACTGAGACAGAAGTACAATCAAATCACATTTGTTTATTAATAAAAATAAAAATAAAATAAAAATAAAAAGGTAAATAGAAAAAAGTGTAGTCAAGCACAGCCAGAGTCCTGTAGCCAGATCGGGTAGTCAGCCAGTCCAAAGTTCATAAACCAGATCAGGTAATCAGCCAGGCCGGAAGTCAGGGATCCAAGGAGAGTAACCGCGAGCAGGATAAGAAGCCAGGAGGGATGTCAGCAAGCTAGTCTTGAAACAAACAGCAGGAGATGGTTCCCTGTGATTTGACCAACGCAAAGGCAAATGAAAAAGCGAGCAGGAAGGCCTTAAATAGGCAGGTCAGACGAGCATCATCAGGAACAGCTGGTAACTGTGGAAAGAGAAGAGAGCTAGCAATTATCCGACAGCTGAGTGGGAGAATGGAGCAGTGGTAGGTGTCAGTACTGCATACACAGCCCCCCCCCCCCTGTGTATGCAGTACTGACACCAAAACTGCTCCATTCTCCCAAAAAAGTATTGTGAAAAAAAATGTAAAAAATAAAAAAACTCCAACAAATAATAATAAATTAAGAAAATAATTAAAAAAATTAATAAATCATTTAAAAAAATTAAGGGCTCATTCACATGGGTTCTCTTGCGCATACAATGTGAATGAGTAGTTTGTTTTAAAATATTTCAATTACTTTAACAAAAAAAAAAAAAAAAGTTTTCATTTTATTTATTTCCATAAAAAGGTCCATCAAAATCCTCAGCACCAGGCCCATGATACTCTTAATCTGGCCCTGGTCCAAGAAAAACCATCAATTTGTATATCTCAATAAGGTCTTTGCACATGTACTGACACCTACCACTGCTCCATTCTCCCAAAAAAGTATTGTGATAAAAAAATGTAAAAAATAAAAAAACTCCAACAAATAATAATAAATTGAGAACATAATTAAAAAATTTAATAAATAATAAAAAAAAAAACAGGGGGAATCGAATGGACAGTCTGGGGTGATCAGTACTGGGGGGGCAATTACAAGCACCGATCTCCCTCGAGAGGAGGTGGAGTGGCTTTCAGCTGCTTCATGGAGAGCCATAGAGGGAGGCTGTCATGGTGATGGTGGTGCTTGTGATTGCCCGCCGCACCGATCACCCCCCCGAATTTCAGATTCCTGCTGCTGCAGGAGGTACAAGGTGCATCTCTTGCAGTGCAGTATCCAAATGATCAGTCTGTCCCTGCTGGGCCTATATTAAGGTAGGGGCCTGGAGCTGCAGCTCCAATAGCCCCTATGTCAGTGATGGCGAACCTTGGCACCCCTGATGTTTTGGAACTACATTTCCCATGATGCTCAAGGACTCTGCAGTGTGGTTGAGCATCATGGGAAATGTAGTTCCAAAACATCTGGAGTGCCGAGGTTCACCATCACTGCCCTATGTTAATCTTGCCCTGTCTTAGACAAAGAGCCAACAAAAAACCTGGACTAATCAGTTCAATATTAAAAGGAATTTGAGATATATACACCGTGGAGATATCAAGATATCAATCTCTTTTTTATTATACTCATGGAGGGGTTTCAATAATTCTTTTTTTTTTTATATATATATATGCACAGCTGTCATTATAATAAAGTAGAGATTCTTTTATTATTGCATTTTTGTGGCACTTTTATGTGCCCAGGTCTCAATCGTTCTAATATTTCCCAGCTGTTCATTCCTGTTACATTTTCTACCAAATAATTTCTTGCTGTGAGTAGTTTCGGACACATCTTGTACTCTGTAATGTAGAGACTCCACACATGTAGATTTCACTTGTTCAGCCTGTGGGTTGAGAGAAAGTCACTCGATTCTCCAATCTACACGAAGCAGCATTGATGGAGGAATCTCCCCTGATCGAAAGCAGCTGCTGAAGGACTTTGCTTTTTAAGCTCCATTCACACCAAAGCGATTTGGAATCGCAGCAAAACGCACGATGCGCGTTTGGCTGTCATTGATTCTTAACCACTTGCTTACTGGGCACTTAAACCCCCCTCCTGCCCAGACCAATTTTCAGCTTTCAGCGCTGATGCAGTTTTGAATGACAATTGCGCGGTCATACGACACTGTACCCAAATGAAATTTTTATCATTTTTTTTCCCACAAATAGAGATTTCTTTTGGTGGTATTTAATTACAGCTGGGAGTTTTATTTTTTGCTAAATAAACAAAAAAAGATGCAAAAATAAAAAATCATGTTTAATAGTTTGTTATAAAATTTTGCAAACAGGTAATTTTTCTCCTTCATTGAAATGCGCTGATGAGGCGGCACTGGTGGGCACTGATAAGCACAGTTAAGGCGACACTAATAGGCACAGATAAGGTGGCACCGATAGGCACAGATAAGGCAGTACTGATGGGCACAGATAAGGCAGCACTGATGGGAAAAGATGGGCACAGATAAGATGGCACTAATGGGTGGCACGGATGGGTGGCACTAAGGGGCACTGATAGGTACCACTGATAGATGGGACTGACGGGCACTGATAGGTGGCACTGATAGGTAGCTCTGATAGGTGGTACTGCTGGGCACTGATGGGCGGCACTGATGGGCACTGGTAGATGACACTGATGGGCACGGATATGTGGCACTGAGGTGCAGCACTGTTGTTGAGGCAGATTGTGGGCACTGATAGGTGGCACTGTGGGCACTGATAGGTGGCACTGTGGGTGCTGATGTATGGCACTGTGGGCACTGATGTATGGCACTGTGGGCACTAATGTATGGCACTATGGGCACTGCTGGGTGGCACTTTTATTAAAAACTGGCAGGGGGCAGGTGGGCACTGATAAGTTGGCCGTAATCGGGACTGCTGTCAGCACGAGGAGGAAAAATAGCTGATTACCGGCTCTGTTTTGTCACATGATCAGCTGTCATTGGCTGACAGCTGATCACATGGTAAGGGGTCGGGATCGACCCCTTGCTCGGATCCATGATCAGGCGAGTCTCATAGACTCATAGAGTCTCAGGGGGCGCGCAGGCCGCTCGTGCACGGGGCGACATCAATAGACGTAGTCCCGGCAAAGCAGGTCCGCGCTGTAGCCGTCATTCGGCTATAGCGCGGATCTCTAGTGGTTAATGACACCTCGAACATGCTGCTCTAGGAAAACACGCAAGGAGTTGAGTAAGACCTCCACCGTGCCACATCCAATTATATATACATTATATTGTCAAAAGTATTGGGACACCTGCCTTTACATGCACATGAACTTTAATGGCATCCCAGCCTTAGTCCGTAGGGTTCAATATCGAGCTATAAAAGTGTCAACTCTTCTGGGTAGGCCGTCCACAAGGTTTAGGAGTGTGTCTCTGGGAATTTTTAACCATTTTTTACAGAAGCACATTTGTGAGGTCAGGCACTGATGTTGGACGAGAAGACCTAGCTCACTGTCTCCGCTCTAATTGATCCGAAAGGTGTTCTATCGGGTTGAGGTCAGGACTCTGTGCAGGCCAGTCAAGTTCCTCCATCCCAAACTCGCTCATCCATGTCTTTATGGACCTTGCTTTGTGCACTGGCGCGCAGTCATGTTGGAACAGGAAGGGGCCATCCCCAAAATTTCTTGTTATGCTGATGTCTTAAGAGTTCCCTACACTGGAACTAAGGGGCCAAGCCCAACCCCTGAAAAAAAACAACAACACCATATTCCCTCGTCCCCCCCCCCACCCACCAAATGATTTGGACCAGTGCACAAAGCATCGGGCGGCGGTGGGGATCGGGGAGCGGCGGACATCAAGGAGCAGTGGTGATCGGGGTATTGGTGGACATCAGTCTACGGCAGGGATCGGTGCATCGGCAGGAATCACGCTGCGGTGGGCATTTGGCTGCGGTGGGCATTGGGCAGCGGAGGGGATTGGGCAGCGGCAGACATCAAGGAGCGGTGGGGATCGGGGCATCTGTGGGCATCAGGCTGCGGCAGGGATTAGTGCATCGGCAGGCATCAGGCTGCAGCTGGCATTGGGCAGTGGCAGACATCAAGGAGCGGCGTTGATCGGGGCATCAGCGGACATCGGGGTGCAGCAAGGATCGTGCATCGGTGGACAACGGGCTGCGACAGGCATCCGGTAGCGGCTCCTGTGTCTTCTCCTTCTCCTCCCTCCTCTCTTCCTCCTTACCTGTCCTCCCCCCTCCTAGGCATCCAATATGAGCGCCTGTCCTTTCAGCCAATCGGGTGATGGGTATCAGACCCGCTTACCGATTGGCCGGGAGGAGGATCAGTGTTGCAACAGCGAATATTCATTCGCTGTTGCAACACACTTGGGTTGGTTCCAGACGCAGTGCTCTGCACCTCGAGCCCACGATATTTTGAAACCTATTAGAGCCTCTGGCTCTAATTAGTGCTTCAAAAAGCACACCCCCGCCCTGAAAGCAGCCGGAGCCGGACTGATAGGGGGGCAGCCCCATGCGCCCTTAACGGATGATCCTAAAGCGGAACTTCAGTCATTTTTTCATCTTTCCATCTATTAAATCTTCTTCCCTTGTTGTTGTTTTAATTTTTGATAGTAAAACATTCACTTCCTGTTTCTTGTCTGGTCATTAGCCTAGGCTTATGACATCATGCAGAACTCTCTTTGCTGGGGGGGGGGGGTGAGTCATAAGAGGGCCAATGAGGGCTGCAGAGCTGGAGGTGTGCCTCTGTGTAAATCCAGGAAGTGAACAGGCAGCAGCTTCAGCTGCCCACAGTCAAAATGGCTGCAGCCAGACTCAGTGGAGGGAGATTTCTGCAGCATATTTGGCAAGTATAGAATCCCAGCAGGGCTAGACTGGGACAAAAATTTGACCCTGGACTTCATCCAGCCCAATTTACAAGCACAAAAACAGTTTATAAAACTATATGCAATTGTGCAAAAAAAAAAAAAACATAAGTAGAAAAAACATAAGGAGTCCTCACTAACCTCTTTTATTATTTCACTTATTCTCCTCTGTATTTTTCTCATCTTTCTCACATCACTGCGTGAAGTTGAGGGCGAGGCGCGCAGCCATTACTTTGTGACTTTAACTGGCCCACTGAGCCATCGGCCCACCGGGAAACTCCCTGTAGTCCCAATGGCCAGTACATGCCTGAATCCCAGTATATATAAAATAATGAGCAAAGTGGTTGGAGGGAAGCTTCAGAATGGCAAAGATGTTTTTATTACAAATTATGCGAGCAGACTGCAGTTCCTCTGTAAATGATCAGAAATTGAACTCACTTTTATTAAAACGCCTGAAAAGACTGAACAGCGGAGTCCAGTGTTTTTGTTCGGCGCCTATGTTATTCCTCTCTTAATTTGTAGCTTTTATACCATCGCTAAAACCATACAGGTACATTTTTATTATGTTTTTATATGTTTGTCAGCCGTGATTTACAGTCATTTCTGGGCTCCGTTCTGGTACGGCATTAAAACATCAGCAAGTTCTAATTAATCCTCAACAGTATTCATTGTTAGAATTGGGCCGGCGATCGTGATCTGCGCTTTGATGAAGTGCGCACAAATATTGATAACCTCTCGGCAGCACTGCCGAAAACAGCCGTTGTTAATGGGAACAAAGTGTATGGCTGCCGTGTTCATTTTCCCCTAATTTAGTAGTTGTTTGACGTTTATTGTACGTTTGCCGGAGCACTAATGCATTTAGGAAGGAACGTAAAGTGAAATTTATTTGGAAAGGGGAAAATAAAACTTGATTACGGGTTATGCTCAAATTTATATTCGTGAACTTGCTGTGAAAACTTTTTCTTTTTTTTTTGTTCTTTTTTTTTTGCTAATGTAGTGTAGCGGATGATATTTTGGACAAAATGTCATACACTTGTAAATTTAGTTTTTGCCTCAGAACAGTAGTGGGGTTCTGAGGGTTAATTACATAGGTAGGCCTTAACATCAGTCTGGCCGGGCTGTGTTTGGAAGTTCTGCCTGGTCATGTGAGCGGTGAGGTGCACATGACAGGCCAGAACCAGGTCTGGTTGGATGTTTGAGTGTCGGCCTTCTCGGAGCCAATCAGTGGGAGTGTCGGGGCCACTGAGGAGTCTGGGAAGGGGTACTCAAGAGGTATGGGTCACGTGTTCAGGGAGAGGAGTTCGTGAGGCCCGTGTGGTCTGATCTGGTTCCAGGACTGGGGTAGCCCCGCGAGGGGTCCCTGTCACGGGGTGTTCGACATCCCGCAACATGTTCCTGTTAGAGGCCCCCAATAGACCTGCCTGGTCTGGGGTAGGGAATCCGTCTGTTCCCGAGTCTCGGAACTTGCTGGTCTGAGGTAACTGAGGGAGGATTCAAGGTGTCCGGGTGCGCTCTCGGCTCGGAGAGGCACCACAGCTCGTGGAAGTGACCGGGGGAGGACTTTTTGGAGGAGGGCCGACAAGTGGCATCCTGGGAAGTGCCTGGTTACTGAGTTGGGAAGGACATTGACGAATCCACGCTTTTCCAGTACCATTGAGGAGACGGGACACGTTCCAGGTACTGAGGAAAAGGTTCCTGTTCACCTTTAGTTACAACTTGTCCACATTCACAGGACTGTTTCAAGTTTGAGTCAACGTGCTGACTGCCATGATCTCTGGCTAGAGATCTGTTCAGCCTTGAAGTACCCAGCTGCGAGTGGCTACTCTCTGGGTGGAATTAGAGACTTTGCCAGACCTGCAGTTCAAGGTGCCTGAGTTCTTCACCCGTGCCCTCTGTTCCCACACGAGACTGTGTTATTGGATGTTATCACTGCAAAATAAAACCTTTGTTAAAGGACGTCATCTGTGTCAGTGTCCAAGTTGTTGGATATCAACCCTGGGAACCCCTAGACGTGGAAGAGCAGGCCGAGAGAAGGTAACTGGTAAGCCCAACAAGTCAAGGCCGCCTAGCAAGGGTGGTGGCCGCTACAGTAGCAATGTCCCCGGCCCCTAGATCAGCTTTTCTCAACCTTTTCAACACAGAGGAACCCTAGAAATAGTTCTCCGGTCTCAGGGAACCCCTTCTAAAAATTAGAAATTTACAACTCATAATACAATACTGTGATGGTCATTGGGAAGAATGGTCCTTACACTTGTGGTCATTGGGAAGAATGGTCCTTACACTTGTTTTCATTGGTAAGAATGGTCCTTACACTTGTGGTCATTGGGAAGAATGGTCCTTACACTTGTGGTCATTGGGAAGAATGGTCCTTACACTTGTTTTCATTGGTAAGAATGGTCCTTACACTTGTGGTCATTGGGAAGAATGGTCCTTACACTTGTTTTCATTGGTAAGAATGGTCCTTACACTTGTGGTCATTGGGAAGAATGGTCCTTACACTTGTGGTCATTGGGAAGAATGGTCCTTACACTTGTGGTCAGTGGGAAGAATGGTCCTTACACTTGTAGTCATTGGGAAGAATGGTCCTTACACTTGTGGTCATTGGGAAGAATGGTCCTTACACTTGTTTTCATTGGTAAGAATGGTCCTTACACTTGTGGTCATTGGGAAGAATGGTCCTTATACTTGTGGTCATTGGGAAGAATGGTCCTTACACTTGTGGTTATTGGGAAGAATGGTCCTTACACTTGTAGTCATTGGGAAGAATGGTCCTTACACTTGTGGTCATTGGGAAGAATGCTCCTTACACTTGTGGTCATTGGGAAGAATGCTCCTTACACTTGTGGTCATTGGGAAGAATTACCTCCTTACAGATGGCTAAAAAGATCAATGGTGTCAGTGGGAACTTATCTGAGAGGCAGAAATTGCCCAATGATGAAGGAACCCCTAGCAACCTCTGGAAGAACCCTGGTTTAGAATCACTGCCCTAGAGGCCTGATGGTGACCTGCAGAGTCAGGGACAACTGACATCCGTCAACGTAGAGTGGGTTACGAGGCTCGGTGGGTGTAATGCAAAGTAGATTGATGGGCGCCAGACACTTCTTGAATGCAAAGAGATTTATTGTCTCTTAAACAGAATTGTGGGAGAGAGGGCTAGGGCCAGGACACCCTTTAGTAGATGCAATGTTAACCGCTTCAGCCCCAGAAGATTTTACCCCGTTCCTGACCAGAGCACTTTTTGCGATTTGGCACTGCGTCGATTTAACTGACAATTGCGCGGTCGTGCGACGTGGCTCCCAAACAAAATTGACGTCCTTTTTTTCCCACAAATAAAGCTTTCTTTTGGTGGTATTTGATCACCTCTGCGGTTTTTATTTTTTGCGCTATAAACAAAAAAAAGCAACAATTTTGAAAAAAACAAATTTTTTTTACATTTTGCTATAATAATTACCCCCCCCCCCCCCCAAAAAAAATAAAAAAAAATGTTTTTCCTCAGTTTAGGCCAATAGGGGGACAGGAGCCACACTGGGGCGGATGTTTTGTCAGCTCTGCAGGGGCTGGCCGAGAGGTGGTTGACGCCACGCCAGCTTAAGCCAGGAATGGTGGTTTGCGACAATGGCACCAACCTCCTCTCCGCCCTCCGACAGGGACAACTGACCCATGTGCCCTGTGTAGCTCACGTCCTTAACCTGGTGGTGCAGCGGTTCTTGGGCAGGTACCCCGGCTTACAGGATGTCCTGAAGCAGGCCAGGAAAGTCTGTGTGCATTTCCGCCGATCATTTAATGCCTGTGCTCAGCTGGCTGAGCTCCAAAAGGAGTTGAAGTATATGTGACAGTATATTGGAGTTGAGTATATGTGACATGCCCACCAGATGGAACTCAACATTGGCCATGCTGCAGCGGCTGCACACGCAGCAGAGGGCCATCAATGAGTACCTGTGCGACTACGGCACCAGGACAGGGTCAGGGGAGCTTGGTTTTTTCTCACCACGCCAGTGGGGCATGATCAGGGATGCATGCACTGTCCTTTCACTGTCGGATCAAGGAGAGGGACCATTACTGGCTGGCCACTCTCCTTGATCCACGGTACAAGGGTAAGGTTGCCGACCTTATCTTGCCATCGCAGAGGGAGCAGAGGATGAGACATCTCCGGGAGGCCTTGCAGAAAGGTCTGTGCAACGCGTTCCCAGAGACTGGGAGGTTACAAACTCCTGGTCCTGGACAACGTGTTGCTGAGGCATCGGTCAGAAGGAGCGGTGGAGAAGGTGGCCGTCTGACTGATGCTTTCAGACAATTTTTTAGTCCGCAGCCCCAAGGTATGATCGGTTCCAGCACCCATCGCCAGCGTCTGATTTACATGGTGCAGGAATACCTAGGGGCAAGGTCAGACTTGGACACCTTTCCCACCGAAAATCCTCTGGCTTACTGGGTCTTGAGGATGGATCACTGGCCAGAGCTTGCACAGTATGCAATTGAGCTACTGGCCTGTCCTGCATCCAGCGTTCTTTCGGAACGCACCTTCAGTGCTGCTGGTGGCTTTGTTACCGATCACAGGGTGCGCCTGTCCACCGAATCAGTTGATCGACTGACCTTCATCAAGATGAATCAGTCTTGGATCACCCACAGCTACCAAGCACCTGAAGCTGATGTAACAGAATAATTTTTTTTGAAATATCACATCCCTTCAAGACTGCCTATGCTGATGCTGAGTGACTGTCCTGTTATGTTAATTGTCTATCCTCTTCCTCCTCCGCTGATATGTTGGAAGAACATTTCTGGTTCTGGTTGATGCCATCAGCCCAATTTTTCTGCCCCTGTTTAACAGGGGCGTTTAAGTACAATTTTTGATGCAATGCTTTGCAGCAGGGCTAATTCCTGCAATCAAACAAGAGTATATGGGAGAGGTTACAGTGTGGTGGCACCAGCACCAGTGCCTAAGGCCCAATTTTTCTGCCCCTGTTTAACAGGGGCGTTTAATTACAATTTTTGATGCAATGCTTTGCAGCAGGGCTAATTCCTGCAATAAAACTAGAGTATATGGCAGAGGTTGCAGTGTGGTGGCACCAGCACCAGTGCCTAAGGCCCAATTTTTCTGCCCCTGTTTAACAGGGGCGTTTAAGTACAATTTTTAAAGCAATGCTTTGCAGCAGGGCTAATTCCTGCAATAAAACTAGAGTATATGGCAGAGGTTGCAGTGTGGTAGCACCAGCACCAGTGTCTAAGGCCCAATTTTTCTGCCCCTGTTTAACAGGGGCATTTAAGTACAATTTTTGATGCAATGCTTTGCAGCAGGGCTAATTCCTGCAATAAAACTAGAGTATATGGCAGAGGTTGCAGTGTGGTGGCACCAGCACCAGTGCCTAAGGCCCAATTTTTCTGCCCCTGTTTAACAGGGGCGTTTAAGTACAATTTTTAAAGCAATGCTTTGCAGCAGGGCAAATTCATGCAATAAAACTAGAGTATATGGCAGAGGTTGCAGTGTGGTAGCACCAGCACCAGTGTCTAAGGCCCAATTTTTCTGCCCCTGTTTAACAGGGGCATTTAAGTACAATTTTTGATGCAATGCTTTGCAGCAGGGCTAATTCCTGCAATAAAACTAGAGTATATGGCAGAGGTTGCAGTGTGGTGGCACCAGCACCAGTGCCTAAGGCCCAATTTTTCTGCCCCTGTTGAACAGGGGCGTTTAATTACAATTTTTGATGCAATGCTTTGCAGCAGGGCTAATTCCTGCAATAAAACTAGAGTATATGGCAGAGGTTGCAGTGTGGTGGCACCAGCACCAGTGCCTAAGGCCCAATTTTTCTGCCCCTGTTTAACAGGGGCGTTTAAGTACAATTTTTAAAGCAATGCTTTGCAGCAGGGCTAATTCCTGCAATAAAACTAGAGTATATGGCAGAGGTTGCAGTGTGGTGGCACCAGCACCAGTGCCTAAGGCCCAATTTTTCTGCCCCTGTTTAACAGGGGCGTTTAAGTACAATTTTTGATGCAATGCTTTGCAGCAGGGCTAATTCCTGCAATAAAACTAGAGTATATGGAAGAGGTTGCAGTGTGGTGGCACCAGCAGCAGTGCCTAAGGCCAAATTTTTCTGCCCCTGTTTAACAGGGACATGTAATTACAATTCTTGATATAATATTTCACAGGAGGGCCCCTTCCTGTGCCCACCCAGAGTAACGGTGAGGACTTATAGTGTTGTGGCACCAGCACCACAACCACCAAAGGTCAATTTTTCTACCACTGTTCAACAATGGTATGTAATTACAATTCTTGATATAATCGTTCACAGCAGGGCGCTCCAGCGCCCACCAAGAGTCACTTTGAGGGCTTACAATGTTGTGGCAAAACCAACACCTTGTTCCGCCATTTCTGCAGAGCATATAGGGCAGGCCCCTACTTTCAAACATCCAATTTACAAACATCTCCTACTTGCAAACGGAAGGAGACAACAGCAAGTGAGATGAAAAAAGATGGACAACAAAACAAATTATACAGGGGTGATAACCCTTCCCTATGTTTTCCAAAAAGCTTAAAAATTGTTTTTTTGACTGGAGCTACACTTAAAAAATGTACCAGTTGAAAATTACAAACAGATTCAACTTAACACAACAAACCTACACAGTCCCTGTCTTGTTTGCACCGCCTGTATACTGCTGTTCTGAGTATATAGGGCCTGGGGGCCACACGCATTTCCTTTTTTTAACATGGGTACGGGGTTCCCCTTAATAAGCGTACAAGACCTAAAGGGGCTGGTAATGGGCAGGGAGGGCTACCCATGCCATTTTTCTCAATGATTTTCAACCATATTGCAGGAACCAGATATAACATTAAAACCGCAAGCAGTTTTAAATGGTGTTATTTCCGTTTAATGTCATTTTGTGCAGGGACTGTTCTAAACACGGGAAACACGTGGCACTTCACAGGCATACTACAGACACCCCCCAGGCACCATATTTAAAGGAATATTTCACTTTTTTTTTCACTTTAATCGTCATTAAAATCAGTGCTCCCGCCAAAACGGCCATTTTTAAAAACATTTTAGGCATTGACCCATGTCCCCTGGGGCAGGAGCCAGGTCCCCAAACCCTTTTTAGGACAGTATCTTGCATATTAGCCGTTAAAATTAGCACTTTTCATTTTGAACGTTCGAGTCCCATAGACTTCAATGGGGTTCTAACGTTCGTACGAATTTGGGGTCCGTTCGAAAGTTCTGGTGCGAACCGAACCAGGGGGTGTTCGGCTCATCCCTACTTGCCGGAAATATCTTCTGACAAAATGCTCCGATAGGACATACTCTGATCATGTGTAGAGAATTCCGATCGGATAAAGTGCCACGCATGCTCAGATCAAATTCCTACATCAAAGCTATTGACTACTAGCCTGAACGTAGTCCCATCGTAACGAAATTACGTCATCACGTTCTAAAAGATCGGATTTTCCGACAACTTTGTCCGACCGTGTGTATGCAACAGTTTCGGACAAGATCCGACGGATTTGGTTGTTGGAGTCTCCGACCGTGTGTACAAGGGCTTAGGGTTAGATCAGGGCTTTTTTGGCAGAGAATAGGTGTAAGTCATGCCATATATAGCAGTAGTTATAGAAAGAGTTTGCTGCACTGCAATATAATGAAGTAGAACTGAAATCTGCCTCTTCTAAAGTACATTAATACAACCTCAATTTATCTTTCTCCATAAAGATAATGAATTGTAAGATTAATTATAAAAACCAGACAAAGCAAATATACTTAACGCTTATGTCTAAATTAGGAAAAAAATGTGTCCGAGGTGAAAGAGCAATCCTTA
Source organism: Lithobates pipiens (assembly GCF_037356315.1). Lineage (NCBI taxonomy): Eukaryota > Metazoa > Chordata > Amphibia > Anura > Ranidae > Lithobates > Lithobates pipiens. The sequence continues at coordinate 7,555,815 of NW_027507786.1, forward strand.
AATAAATCAAGACACAGATTGCAGATATGGAAGTCGTCTACACTTAGGCTGATATCAGACTATTTATTTTAACTTCTTTTCTAACCATTAAAGTGTATCCATTGTGCAAACTTTTTCTCTATCCATGACTCTTTTGGAGAGATTTTTCTTTACTTATCCTTATTCATCAAACTGAATTGAAGGAAACCAATACATTAGGACATATTCCGAGATATAGGGTTGCCACCTGTCCAGGATTCACCCGGACAGTTCGGGTTTGGAATCATGTGTCCGGGTTTCAGACTGTCTGAGGCCTGGACACATTGTTCAGACTGGACTATGGCTTTGCAGCAGGGTTGCTGGCTGCAGTTGTCTAAGCTGAGAGTGTCTGTTACACACTTTCACACTGCCCAAAGCCAGCACTAACAACACCCCCCCCCTCCCCCAAACACACAAACACACATGGGAGAGGAGAGAGGGCTCGATATGCACCTCCCCCCACCCCTCCCCCTCTGCATCTGCCCACACTCCAATCTCCAGCGCTGTGCCTCAGAAAGGGAAAGTTGGGGCTGGAAATTGAAGTCCAGCAGCCTCAGATACATCTGAATGAGAGGTGCCAAGGGGTGAGTGAGCTCACCATCCATCCCTGTCTGTGACTGAAGCCTCCCCCCTTCTCTCTCCTGCCTCTGAGTAAGTACACTAAGGTAAATCAGGGTTCTCAGAGCACCCCTTACATCAGAGTTCCCCTTTACACCAGAGGCCACAGTGTTTCTCCTTACATCAGAGTCCTCTCAGTACATCAGCCTTCTCAGTGTACCCACTTAAATCGGGGGTTCCCAGAGGATCCCTTATGTTAGAGGCCCCAGAGTTCTCCCTTATATCAGAGTCTGCAGAGTCCCCCCTTACAGTGAAAGGGAACTCTGCGAGTTCAGATGTAAAAGGGGAACTCTGTGGACTCTGATGTAAAGGGGGACTCTTGTTATTAACTTCATATGATCAGAAATGTTATGTAATAGCAAAATATATATATAGTTTATACTATAAAAAAAAATTGCCGTGCGCCACTAAAGTGTTCGGGTTTGACTTGAAGAAAAGGTGGCAACCCTACCGAGATATCCAATATAAAAGATATAATGGAACAAAATAAAATATATGCACATGTTACTATTGTAGCGCTGGTTAATTTTCCTAAAACCACAGTTGGGTTTTGGGGCTAATTTTCTAAATTTCTGGCTTCAGTACAAGTCTAGCTGGGTTGCACTGGGTTCTCCTTGACCGCAGGTGTCGCTGTCAACGCTGGCAAGAGTGAAAACCCAGTCTAGTTGGGTGTATTGAATGCCACTGTTTTTTCAGAACCAGACCAGTGGGAGTGTTCTCCTGCTGTGCAATCTGGGAGGTGTTATTTCAGGTACTGACATCACGTGCTTTGGGGGTTCTGTTCCAGAGATTATTTTCTGTCTGTGTGGTTCTGGTGCTCCTGACCAGCCCCATGGCCCTCCTAGCCTGGGGTGCGGAACCATGCATTTCGAGTCTCTGGGCTGGCTAGCCCGAGGCAATGCAACTGCAAGGACAGGCCTGAATGGATTTTGGGGCCTATTGATCCAAAGGTGGTCCGGTGCCGTCTCATCTAAGGGAGAGGCCCAGCAACTGGAGAAACCCCAGGGGAGGACTCTTCAGGAGAAGGCCGTGCACAAAGCTGGCTTCTCTGAAAGAGCCTGGAGGCTTGGTTGAAGGACACTACATGGATCTACACTCATACGGTATCGCCGGACCGGCTGAGAGAAACTGGTACCATATGATAGCTCTTTAAATTTTTCTATGTCCCTCAGTAATGCTCAAGTCTGTGGCAGAGACTTTCTCAAATATCCTACAGTTAAGTCTGTGGCAGAGACTTTTTCTCAAATATCCTATAATCAAGTCTGTGGCGGAGACTTTGCTTAACTCCCTACTGGCTGCTAGGCCTAGTGAGAGGAGGTCTATCCGGGGGTTGTAAAATCCAGCTGTGAAACGGTTGCTATTCTCTGGATTTTTCCTATAAGTGACTTTCCATTTTTGCAGTCAAAAGTACCTGAACTTAATCCTAACCCTCTACCTTTATCTAAAGACTCTGTTTCTGTTTCAAATAAATAACCCAAAAGAAGATTCAGTGTCGGTTTCCACATTTCTTTGGGCCATCTACCACGGGAACCCCTAGATGGAGAAGAAGTCAAGAAGGTAACGATAAGCCAAATAAAAACAGCAACTCCTTTGGGGGTCAGTGCTACACTATATATCTGAAGAAGAGGAGATCAATGCTCATCTGAACTTTGCTACTGGTTAGAAACTCTAAATTTTATACAGAGGCCTAAATTTACAGAAAAAAAAAGCAATCAAAACATTCCAAGTCTTCATGATCCAATGGGAATGGGATTTGAGATCTACCTTTGAACTTGAAGAATGGCAGACAGTGGCCAACAACCTGGAAAAAGTGTCGCACAACACTACCTTGGTGGAATCCCAATTATAAAACATTATTAAGGTGTAGGGATGAGCTGAACACCAAACCCCCAAAGCCCCCCCCCCCCCCGGTTCGATTTGCACCAGAACCTTCGAACGGACCGAAAATTCGTACAAACTTTAGAACCCTATTAAAATCTATGGCACTCAAACATTTGAAATCAAAAGTGCTAATTTTAAAGGCTAATATGCAAGATATGCAACAGAACAACACCAGCAATAAGGGGTATCTTCAGGTGTATACTGTGCAGGAGGCACACAACACCCACTCTAACTGCTGCAGATGCCTGTATTACAGAAACAGAACAACACCAGCAATGAGGGGTAGCTTCAGGTGTATACTGTGCAGGAGGCACACAACATCCACTATAAATGCTGCAGATGCCTGTGTTACAGAAACAGAACAACACCAGCAAAAAGGGGTAGCTTCAGGTGTATACTGTGCAGGAGGCACACAACACCCACTGTAACAGCGCTAGGTTCCCAAGCAAAAAGACACTGTCCCTGCCTATCTTGCTCTTTCCCTGCATGCCAACACACTACACAAGTCCGCCGCACTGGTGGCCTTATATAGTGTGGGGCGTGTACTAAACCCCCCTAAGCTATAATTGGCCACAGGCATCCTGCCTGTGGCCAATTATATCTCTCCTGCGGGGTCACAGTGCATTACTAGGTTCTGGATTTCAACCTTCACCTTGATATGTACGGTAACCAAGGAAAATATCCCGAAAACCCCCAAAATTGCTTTGTTCCAAAAACTAGACATTGAGACTTCCAAATACCTAAAAAAAAATCTAATATCTTATATTATTCTAGTGGCTAGATTTGCTATAACTAGATGTTGGCGCCAGCTGGTGATATTTTTTGATTACGTTAGGCATCCAAATTGAATTGGATAATGATTAACAGCAAATTGCCATGTACCCTTGACAACACCCAGTCAAAATTTGATAAAACCTGGTAACCATGGCTCCGATATCTTGAGAGAGTGTAATGCGAACCGGGGACTCTGTTTATCTTTACCTCCCTCATTTTATCTTTTCCCACCTATGGCAATGATGATACATATTTTACACATTTTACTTGTTTTGTGTTTTGATTTCCTGTAGAGACTTGGTACAGAAAAGACAATAGACAGGAATATAGCTTGTGAGATATGACTTCATTTTGATTCTGTTTATCTCAATATTTCTTAAAGTGTCTGTAAACCTCAGACATGAAATACGAACAAAGCATATCCCCCCCTATAGTGTGTACTTGTCTCAGTCCAGAGCACTAAGTGACATTTCTGTCCACTGCTTTGCTCCGCTGCTATCAGCATGAACCGCTTCTGACAGGTTTTACTGACACCCAGAGAAAAATGGTGACGGGGCGGGACCTCCAGCTGATTGACAGCCTCAACTCCTGTGTGCTGCATGAAGAGGGGTATATCTAAGACCGCTGTTAGAAATCATGGGGCCTCGTACAGCCTTTCCGATGAGCCCCCGAATGCTGCTTACACCCCACCCACCCCACCCCTGGGGTTCAGCGGAACATCGGCACTGACTTTATCTGTCTAAGCCACGAATATAAAAAAAAAGTCCCTATTTTGCTCCCACCTCCTGGGCCCCTCTGTTTACCTTATGACACTGAGGAAAATGAAAGTTAAGACCTGGTAAGCAAGAAGAAGTGGGGTGTGGTCTAGTAAAATACATTTATTTGTTTAGGCAGAAATGAACACTAAAGCTGCCTTGCCCCCCCCCCCCCCCCGTATAGCTGATGGAGCCTGGGCCCAGTACAATAGGACTGTTGCACTGCCTTATCAGCAGCCCCGAGTGTCTCCATCAATTCCCTCCAATCAGCTCTCAGAGCTCTCCTCGCTGATGTAACTTCAGCTCTCCACCCTCTACTTTTCAGAGCTGAGAGATCCTGTGTAAATTCTGCACTTTGATTGGATGTAGGAGAAAGATGGCTGTAGATAAACAGGTACAACTTATGTAGGAGGATTTGTTTCATCTTTTAAGCAAGGGAGATCCTTGCACTGCAGGTCCTTGGGTACAGCTTCCTCTTCAGCAAGGGAGATTCTTGCACTGCTGGTGCTCATGTGCAATTTATACTTAAGCAAAGGAGATCCTTGCACTGCAGGTCCTAAGGTACAACTTCCTCTAGAGCAGTGGTTCTCAACTCCTGTCCTCAGAACCCACCAACAGGTCAGGTTTGCAAGATAACTAAAATACATCACAGGTGATATAAATTGCAGCCTTGTCAGTCATTTGCAGCCTTGTCAGTCATTTGCAGCCTTGTCAGTCATTTGCAGCCTTGCATTGCAGCCTTGTCTGTCATTTGCAGCCTTCCATTGCAGCCTTCCATTGCAGCCTTGTCAGTCATTTGCAGCCTTGCATTGCAGCCTTCAATTGCAGCCTTGTCAGTCATTTGCAGCCTTGTCAGTCATTTGCAGGCTTGTCAGTGTCTTTGCCATTTTAAAAATGGCGCCGCCAAGATACAGAGCGGATGTCCTGTGTATCTCGGCGGCGCTCGTTCCCGGCCGTTCCCGGCCGTTCCCGGCCGTTCTCGGCGGCTTTCGGGTATTTTCCCACTCGGCCGTTCTTGGCTATTTTCGGCCCCTCTCGCCTATTTTCGCCCACATTCGGCCATTCTCGGTGGCTTTTGGAAAGCCGAAAGCCGCCGAGAATGGCCGAATGTGGGCGAAAATACCCGAAAATGGACGAAAATAGCCGAGAACGGCCGAATATACCCTAGAATGTCCAAAAATACCTGAAAGCCGCCGAGAACGGCAGAGAAGGTTAGGAACGGTAGGGGATTCGGCGTATAACATGCACCCCCGATTCTCCCTGATTTTAGGGGGAAAAATGCGTGTTATATGCCGATAAATATGGTAAATGTTGTGCTTATCCTTAAATACAAAGTTTTTTCCCCCTAATAGCTTAGTAGTACAACTAGCTTTAGCTCTTGATTTGCTCCAAACTCCTTTTTTTTCCACCTCATGCTCCATTGGATGTGGTGCAAACTTTCTGATAGAACCCCACCCCAGCAACAATAGATCCCTCCACACAAACAACAACAACAGACCTCCCCCCAGCAACAATGGACCCCCCCCGCAACAAAATACCACCCCAGCAACAATAGACCCCCCACAAGAAAATAGATCCCCAGTGACAATAGATCCCCCTGCAGTCAGCATTAATTGACCCTCCAGCACACCTTGCCATAGAATACATTCAAGTGCTGGAGCTGCGTTCCCCCGCGTTCCTGCTGAAAAAAAGCCCTGTATCTATATCTATATATATCTATATATATAAATATAGATATATATATTTGTCAGTTTTGTTTTTTTAGACAGCTAGTGCCATGCACTTGTAGAGGTTTGCCTTGTTTCTTCATCCTCCTGAGAATGAAATAAATGTATATTTGGCGGAGAAAGTTACAATTAGGAGTCAGGAACAGCACAAAGGGGGATTTACATTGCCCTATTTCCTCTGAATAAATGATTTCTTAAAGGAATTCTTTGCAACTGAATATGTATTTTATTATTTCATTTTTTTAAGGGGAAAAAAAAATTCCGTATTCCTCTTTCAGAACACACATATTGTTTTAAATAGCATTAGACTCAAAGTAGTCCTTATAACTCCACTTCCATACCGAGCCTATTCTGCCACTTCGGCTTTCCGAAAGCCACCGAGAATGGCCAAGTGCGGCCGAAAGTAGCCGAGAATGGCAGAGTGCAGCCGAAAATAGCCGAAGGCCGCCGAGAACGGCCGAGAACTAGCGAGCGCCACCGAGATACACAGTACATCCGCTCTGTATCTCGGCGGCGACCATCTGGTCACCGGAAATCTCTATGCTCATCATCTGGCCGGCGAGCGATTCTTTCCCCGGGCCCCCGATGGCACGAGAGAGCCCGGAGAAGCACCGGATGGCAGCGGGAGGGGGGGGGGGGGGGAACGTAGCTACAGGAATCATTCAGATATCCCCCAACAAAGTCAAGGACATCATTTTACTATGACCCGGTAGGGAAGTGGTTTTAAAACACCAACAATTCTGCCTCGTACTGGGGAACATGGGCATTGTACAGGTTGGATGAGCTCTACGCGGTCTCGAGGTGTGCAAGTCCAAACGTCTTTTTCAAGGGCCCTTTTTTAAGGGGGTGCCGGGATCTGGGGACTTCCAGATTCCGATAAACCCCCTACCCACAGACCCCCACAACCACCATCCAGGGTTGTGGAGAAGAGGCCCTTGTCCCCAACAACATGGGGACAAGTTGCCTTGGGGTGGGGTTGCCCCCCCATGTTGAGGGCATGTGGCCTGGTATGGTTCAGAAACGGAATGGGGGGGGGGGGTGCTCGTATGCAGCCGGGAAAATCAATTTAAATGTCTTTTTTTTCTTTACATATGTCAGCCTGGTCCACGCCGAGGGAGCTGACATGTTCCCTCGGCGTGTCTTCTGGGTATCGCGGCTCCGGCGCTGTGAGTGGTCGGAGTCGCGATGCCGTTACTCCAGGAGTTTTCTTCCCGGAGGGGTCTGGCGGAATCCCCTGTGCACATGCACGCATTGCAAGGGGAATATCTCCTAAACCGTACAGGTTTAGGAGATATTCTTTTTACCTACAGGTAAGCTTTATTATAGGCCTCCTTATTATAGGCTTACCTGTAGGTACAAATTACAAAAAGGACTATACAACCGCTTTAAGGGGGAAAATCTTGCTGAAGTGGTTAAGCTGCCTGTGGATGATGCAAAACCAGCAGGTGACCATAATGTCCATAACTAGGTATGTCAATACATAAAGTGCCCTTCGAAGCAGAACAGTGACCATGTGGTGTTTGGTGATGTACCTTGAGGCTAGAAAGTTATGTTGAGGGTTCCTCTACCTTGCAAAGGCTGAGAAAGGCCGGGGTATGGCATTTTACATGGCGTATAAGGCTCAGTTCACGTCTATCTGTTGAAGTAATGCTCAGTGAACACATTTTTTTTTCCACGCATTTACTTATTACCTTGAGGAACCCCCCCCCCCACCCCCCAGTATTTATGCAAAACAACCACGCCGGCAAAACTAAGAACATTCGATTCTACTCCATTTACTTGGCCCTCCTTGCTTCAGTAAGCTTTCCATAAGGCACCACAGTGTTCTGCGAGTCACCTCGGCTTGGCGCCCCCCCGAGAATTGTGTCACGACGACTTACTCTATAAATGTCACCGTGATTTGAAACAGGCTCTGTTGTATTGTCTCAGTCCGTTCAATTAATATCAAACCGCTATTTGTTTCCGTTAGAGCCCCATAAATCTCGCGCCCCATATACGTCTTCCTGAAGAGATCGCGCCAAGGATCAAGCCTTTAGTCAATATCTATTTTGCGAATTGTATACCTAATATACAATGGGAGCCCCGAGCGCCCCCGGAGCCTTTCAGGCAAACGGCAAGGACAAAGTATGATTTATAGCGAAAGGCAGAGAGTTTTATGAACTGAGAAACGTGAGCTTTTTTACTGCTTCGCTCTGCGCTCAAATTAAACGCGTTCTTGAACAACAAGGCCGGGGGAAAAAGTTGGGCTTGTTGAGGATCAGCAGTCAGCACTTGGAAAAGAGTTTGAAAACTTTTTAATAATTTTTTTTTTTCTTTTCTTTTTTAAGAAAAAAAAGAGATTTCAATTGCTCAAGCTAGAGCGCTTTTCAAGTCCTTCGTTAAACGCAGGTAGGAATCCACAGGGAGATACTAGATGGGGATTAAAGGATTTTCTCACATTGACTGGTCAGTCGAGTGTTGTCCCCTTGAGGGTGAGAACATTGGAAGTGAACTTGGTTTGCGGAGTCCGTGACGACCTTCAATTAAACCTTGGGTTTACTTAAAATGAAAGCCCCGGCTCTGTTTACAACATCAGGAAAGGGTCTCCTATACATAGAATGGATAAAACAGAAGCAAGATGTGAAAAGGGAGTTCAACTGAAGGAAGGAAGGGGCATTTTTATAAAGCCATGAATAATTGGCAGTGTCATCAATACATTAAAGTGGTTGTAAAGTCTCAAGGTTTTTCACCCTAATGCATTCTGCAACCGTCTGTGTCCCCCCCCCCCCTTTCTTACCTGAGCCTGATTTGATCCAGCCATGTGCGCGAGTGCAGTGGCTCCAGCCGCTGTCTCTCTCCTCATTGGACAGACTGATAGCAGCAGGAGCCTGTGACACGGAAGTGGGGGGGGGCAGGGCCAAGTCCCACTGTGTTTGTCAATGGATGCAGCAGCAGGGATCAGGAGCAGGCCCGCATGGATGCCCCCGGGTCTAATCACATGCTTCAAAAAACAAACCAAAAAAAAACTCCATTGAAATACATGAGTCCGGTGCTTTGCATGGAAATTAGGGGGCGGCGCCCCTGTGCCCCAAATGGAGAGGCTGCCACTGATATCTATCTATCTATCTATCTATCTATCTATCTATCTATCTATCTATTTATTATCTTAGCCCCTCCTAGCCCCTCCTAGCGCTTAAGCCTCCTCCTCTTAATCAGGTGCCCCCATGGAAAGCCACTTTCCATGGGGGCACCTGATGAAGAGGAGGAGCCTTAAGCGCTAGGAGGGGCTAGGAGGGGCTAAGATAATAAATAGATAGATAGATAGATAGATAGATAGATAGATATCAGTGGCAGCCGCTCCATTTGGGGCACAGGGGCGCCGCCCCCCAATTTCCATGCAAAGCACCGGACTCATGTATTTCAATGGGGTTTTTTTTTGTTTGTTTTTTGAAGCATGTGATTAGAGCCGGAGGCTCTAATTGGCTTCAAAAAATGATGGGCCCTTGTGTGACAATAGCGAATGAATATTCGCTATTGTCTTCCTTCTTCTCCTCCCGGGCCAATCATGAAGCAGATCCTGAGACCCGATTGGCTGAGAGGAGAAGGCAGGTACTAGGGGAGGATGCATGGGGAAATCCAGGAGATGGCCGTCTTCTTCGGTGCGATCTCTCTGTGTGGGCATCGCCACCCACTCAGAGGTTAACTGCGTGAGTACCACCCCCTGTAGATTACCCAACTCCTGTGCAGCATCTTTCACTGAGCCCTGATTAATGCAATACATTCCCCATGTGTGTCCGCTGTTTTTTAATGTTTAATGTTTTTTAATTTTTTTTCCCCCAATCCATGTCATTCTTTACCCCAAATTAATCTGCTGTACTGCATCTGTGAGCGTGTATTTGCTGCCCCCCACCCTGGCTGGAGCACCAGCCACCATAGATAGATAGATAGTTAGATAGATAATGTAATTCCATCCAGTGTAGACTATGCTAAAACTTTAATACACATCTGATATCTGTCTGTAGGATGGTGGTACCTGAAGCTGACTCACACTGTTCCAATTTTACAGATCTTTTCTGGAGGTAAATGTAAGTCTGCGCACCGCGGGGGGTGACTTTTAATGCAGTGAGTACATGATTTGTGTAGGCCGCCCCCGGTGAGAATTCAAATTGATTCTGGAGGAGAGAACGTTCCGTTGTATAGGTCACACACCATTCCTTTTAAATGCGAACTAATGCGCTTCCTTGTGTGGAGATTTTGTATTAAGCTGCAGCCGACTACCTGGCGATTTAGTGATGTGCGTCGTCACAATAAAATCAAAAGCTACTGGACAAGTAAATAAAAAGCGGATATGAATAAAGCAACATATCAGTTTGTGCGTGTTTATTTTTTTCTATGAAGTTTCTTTAGGTTTTTTAGTACATTATTCTTATTTTTATATTTTAAATCTAAATGCATAGGGCAAGGGAACAAGCTATCTGTCTATCTATCTATCTATCTATCTATCTATCTATCTATCTATCTATCTATCTATCTATCTATCTATCTATCTATCTTTGTCCATGCTATATAGACAAAAGTTTGTGTAAACTGACCATCACAACCATTTGAGCTTGTTGGACATCCTGTTCAAAAACCATGAACATGAATATGGATTTGGCTCCATTTCTTGGGCTATAGCAGCCTCAACTCATCTGGGTAGGGTTTCCAAGAGATATTGGACTGTGCCTGAGGGAATGTGTGCCCATTCAGCCAAAGAGCATTTGTAAAGTCAGGTACTAATGTTAGATGAGAAGACCTCGCTCACACTTAGCATGCCAATTCATCCCAAAGGTGTTCAGTAGGGTTGAGGTCTGAGCTCTGTGCAGGACACTTGAGTTCCTCCACACCAGAATAGTCATTCCATGTCTTTATGGAGCTGGCTAGGTACACAGGGACACAATCATACTGAAAAAAAAAGTCTTTCCCCAAATTATTACCACAAGGTTGGAAGAGCAGAATTGTCTAAAATGTCTTTGCGTGATGTAGTATTAACAATACCCTTTAGTGGACACTTCTGAACACAATCATTTGGAGGACTGTCAAAATACTCTTAGCCATAAAGTGTAGGTCAGTTTCAAAACCATGAACATGAATATGGAGTTGGCTCCATTTCTTGGGCTATAGCAGCCTCAACTCATCTGGGTAGGGTTTGCCAGAGATATTGGACTGTGCCTGAGGGAATGTGTGCCCATTCAGCCAAAAGAGCATTTGTAAAGTCAGGTACTAATGTTAGATGAGAAGACCTCGCTCACACTTAGCATGCCAATTCATCCCAAAGGAGTTCAGTAGTGGTAAGGTCAGAGCGCCACGAAGGAAACTCAAGATCCTCTACACCACACCGGTCAAACCATGTCTTTATGAAGATGTTGTTTTGAGAAAACCTGGCTTGTTCCAGTTCATTCCAAAGGTGTTCAGTAGGGTTGAGGTCGGTGCAGGACACTTGAGTTCCTCCACACCAGAATAGTCATTCCATGTCTTTATGGAGCTGGCTTTTTACACAGGGACACAACCATACTGAAAAAAAGAAAATTACTTAACTCAAATTATTACCACAAGGTTGAAAGAGCAGATTTGTCTAAAATGTCTTTGCGTGATGTAGTGGAAACTTCTGAACTCAATCATTTGGAGGACTGTCAACATACTCTTAGCCATAAAGTGTAGGTCAGTGGTCTCCAAACTGCATCCCGGGGTCAGATGCAGCCCTTTGCTTGCTTTTATCTGACCCTTGCTGCATTATTTTCAATACCAACTGTCAGAAACCATGAAATCAGACCGAGACAGAAGTACAGTTAAATCAAAGTTTAATAATAAAAGTAAAAAGAACAAACATAGTCAAAACATAGCCAAAGTTCAGTAACTGGAACTGATAGTCAGCCAAGCCAGAAGTCAGGTATCAATGTAGTGGAACAGCAAGCAGGATCTGGAGCCAGAAGGGATGTCAGCAATGCCAGTCTAGAACAGCAATGCAGGAGATAGTTTCTGTGATGTTGACCAAGGCAAAGGCAGAGAACCTCTGGACTGGACGGCTTAAGTAGGCAAGACTGACGAGCAAGATATGAACAACAGCTGAGTAACTGTGGAGAGATCAGAGCTGGCAATTAGCCGACAGCTGAGCGGCCAGCTCATAGAAGGAAGGGCTGAGCCCAGCCCTGACACCAACAATGAGACATAATTTCCCCCACTGACACCAATGAAGAGGCAGAATTCCTCCAGATGACACCAATGAAGAGGCAGAATTCCTCCAGATGACACCAATGCCAAACCTGGGAGCCAGGGCCTTAAAAAGGCTCTACCTGACCCAAGATGTTCATCAGAGTCACATGGACGGGCAGTATCCAATCAGATCAGAAGCATGTTCCTCTTGACTTCCTCTCCAACTGCAGTGCCACTGCAGATAGCGGCACTTGCAGTGGAGAAAGTAGACTGCACCTGCCCACGATTCACAAAATGTATTGTTAGCATAATTTAATTGGGAGCCTGTCCTATGGATTGTCGACAGTCCTGGGGGATGACAACTCAGTGCACCTGATAGGGAAATTGCATATTTAATTTTCCTTATTAAAGGGGTTGTAAACTCTGGTTAAAAAAAAAAAAAAAAAAGTCACTTACCTCCACTGTGCAGTTCGTTTTGCACAGAGTGGCCTTGTCATCCTCTTCTGGGATCCCTCAGCGGCGCTGGTGGCTCCTCAACACATTGAGTGTCCACATTTGAGAAGCGCTCTCCTTGGTGGACACCCTTGCGGGCGCGCTGCTGAGTCCCGCATCAGTGTCCATTCACACAGAATGCAGTGTGTCATGCGTCATTGGATTTGATTGACAGCAGTGGGAGCCAATGGCTTTTTTAACCACTTGCCAACCGCTGTCAGCATTTATATGTCAGCAGAATGGCATGGCTGGCCAAAGTAACGTACCTGTATGTTACTTTGAATTTCCCACTGTGCACGCGCGTGCCTGCCGCGAGCTCCGTGACCGCGCCTGCGGGACCCACGGACTCAATCGCCGCTGGGAGACCCGCGATCGTGTCACAGAGCTGAATAATGGGGAGATGCCAATGTAAACACAGCAGCTTCTCGTTCTGCCTAGTGACAGGACACTGATCATCTGCTCCCTGTCATCGAGAGCAGCAATCAGTGTCGTGTCACTGCTAGCCCATCCCCCAGACAGTTAGAAAAACGCCCCCAGGACACTTAACCCATCCCCGCCCACTAGTGGTTAACCTCTTCACTGCCAGTGACATTTTTACAGTAATCAATGCAATTTTATAGTATTGATCGCAGTATTAATGCCAATGGTCCCAAAAATGTGTCAAAATTGTCTGATGTGTCCGCAATAATGTCGCAATCATGATCGCCCGACATTACTAGTAAAAAAAAAAATATTAATAAAAATGCCATAAACTATCCCCTATTTAGTAGGGGATCCGAAATTCATCCACGAAATTTCGTATTTCGTACAAAATTCGGGAACCATAGAAATTCGTATTTCGGATCCTCCCAAATGTACGAATTTACGGAAATGCATACGAATTTTCGATTTGTACGAAACGAATCGCACACGTCTAGTCCCTCATTCCCATCTCAAAAAGTTGGGAGGTGTGCACATTTTGTCTTGTCTTTAATCGCTTAAGGACCGCCTCACGCCAATATTCGTTGGCAGAATGGCATGGCTGGGCACAAGCAGGTACAGGCACGTTGCCCTTTAAGTGTCCAGCCGTGGGTCGCGCGCGTGCCGCCGGCGGCGCACTCGTGACCCGGTCCTGAGCTCCAGGACCGTGGCCCCGGGACCTACAGACCCGATCGCTGCCGGTGTCCCGCGATCGGGTCACAGAGCTGAAGAACGAGTTGGGGTAAGTGTAAACAAACCTCTCCCCGTGCTTCCTAGTGAGGCTGTCACTGATCGTCTGTTCCCTGTCATAGGAAAAGATGATCAGTGACGTCACATGCTAAGCCACGCCCCCCTACAGTTAAAAAAAACACACACACTTAATCCCTACACTGCCCCCTAGTGGTTAACCCCTTCACTGCCAGTGACATTTTTACAGTAATCAGTGCATTTTTAATCGCACCGATTGCTGCATTAATGCCAATGGTCCCAAAAATGTGTCCAAATTGTCTGACGTGTCCGCCATAATGTCGCAGTCACAATAAAAATCGCTGATCGCCGCCATTACTAGTAAGAAAAAAATGATTAATAAAAATGCCATAAAACTATCCCCTATTTTGTAAACGCTATAACTTTTTGCACAAACCAATTAATATATGCTTATTGCGATTTTTTTTTACCAAAAATATGTAGAAGAATACGTATCGGCCTAAACTGAGGACAAAAAATGTTTTTTTAGATATTTTTGGGGGATATTTATTATAGCAAAAAGGTTAAAAATATTGCATTTTTTTTTTCAAAATTGTCGCTCTATTTTTGTTTATAGCACAAAAAATAAAAACCGCAGAGGTGATCAAATACCACCAAAAGAAATCTCTATTTGTGGTGAAAAAAAGGACGCCAAATTTGTTTGGGAGCCACGTCGCGCGACCGCGCAATTGTCAGTTAAAGCGACGCAGTGCCGAATCGCAAAAAGGGGGCTTGGTCCTTAAGCTGCAAAATGGTCCGGGGCTTAAGTGACTAAAGACAAGGTTTGCGTTTTCATCATCATGTATCACATCCTCTCTCTACTGAGACGGCATTACTGTCAAACTGACGATTGTTTCACCTAATTTAACAACAAAGCAAAACAAAGCAAAAGTTTAAACATTTTACATATTCCCGTGAAATCGCAACTTAAAGGTCAAAGTTAAAAAAAAATCTTGCTCCGTCGCACCCTGGGAAAAAGCGCCGTCCGCGCCTTTCTTTCCGAACGCAGTGTATTGTTTCTCGCCGATAAAGCCCCATCTTGATTTTAAAAGGTTAAATTTAATTAAAATGGATTGTTGCTGGTTCTACAAGCAGTGCGCCACAAGACTTCAATTAGCGTGGTGAGATGTCAGAAAATGTCAGTGTTTAAAAATATATATCCCCGTTTTATACGGCGCTTTTTATGTCTCAAAATCTGAAGTTTAAATTATAGTCTGGCAGTCGAGAAATGGAAATTATGAGACGTTTACTGTTCTGACACTTGTAAGAGGTTTTTGTGATTTTTTTTTGATTTTTTTTTTTCTGTTCTCAGCACTAAGCTGTCAATAAGTCTGTAACAAATGGTGGAGGACTCGATAATGCTTGTCCGTTCACCGCCTACCTTTCTATTTTTTATTTTTTTATTTTATTTTAAAAATGACATTGACCTATTAAAAAAAAACAACTTCCAGAAAGTAAAATCAAATTGAAAAAAGGTGAAAGTTACAGTCAACGGCTTTTTTCTTTTTTTTCCCTGATTTTGGCAAATTTTTTAAATGTATCGCTCTTGACTTTAAAGAGGTCCTGTCAGCGTTGAGAGATCTTTTTTTTGTCAATCAGCTTGATGGGACATTCTGACATTTCCCAACATACAAAGGCTGTTTTCAGTGCTAAGTCTTACCTTGAAGGGGATTCCCCTGAAGGAAGGACAAGATCCTGAAACGCGTCGGGATCAATCTCTAATTAGGAGACTATATCAGTGTCATTTTGTACTTATTGTTTATGTTTTGATATTGTTCTTAACCAGTCAATTGTAATGTTATATATATACATTGACTTGTTTTTATGATATTTCATAAATTACGTTATTATAAACTTGGATTTTGTACCTACATATAGTTGCCCTTAAAGTCCCAGCCCTCTTTGGGGGACCTCTCTTTATAAGTCTTACCTTGTGATCACTTTGCCTGGCACTTTTTATTTTTAAAACTGGAGTTTATTGTATATAGGGCGGTGGTGAAGTAGACCAAGATGAACAAATTAGTTACACTGTTGCTTGGTGAATGCATGGCTTGCATTTCTTGTATATTTTATATTGCACAATGTCCTATTGTAATGCTTACAAAGGCAGTCCAAGTTAAATTTAGTTTTGCACAAAAAAAAAAAAAAAAAGAGAGATTCTAGCATATTCGGGGCCATTATTCCTCAATTTATACAGTGCCTTAAAAAGTATTCACACCCCTTGAAACTTTCCAAATTTTTTGATGTTGAAACCAAAAACGTAAATGGATTTTATGGGGATTTTATGTGATGGGGCGGACTGACCATTTGGCCACTTGGGCACTGCCCGAGGCTCCCCGGGCCACTAGGGGGCCCCATCAGGGTTGCCAGCCTCAGTAAAACCAGAGACAGTATGTAAAAATCTGTGTTTTTTTTTTTTTACATCTGTCTCTGAAATGTCCCTTACTGACATCCCTTTGGTCTAAAAATCCTGAGATTATAGCTGCCCCACCTCTCCAGTACCTTCTCAGCCAATAGAAACATGTCTGTGTATACTGTGTGTACATGTCTTTGTATACTGTGTAATTGAGATACTGTGTGTGTATACTGTGTGGCCCCATAATCTCTGATTGCCTGGAGGCTCCATAATCTCCTATTACCCGGGGGCCCCATGAGTTGTCAGTCCACCCCTGGATAGACCAACACAAAGTGGCCCATAATTGTGAAGTGGAAGGAAAATTAACCAGTTCCCGACCAGCGCACGCCAATGTACGTCGGCAGAATGGCACGGGCAGGCATATTGGCGTACAGGTACGTCCCTTTAAATTTGCCGCCCTGCCATCGGGACCCCCGTGAGTCCGGTCGCAGGACCCGCGGACTCGATCGCTGTGTGCATACCTGCGATCGTCTCACGGGGCGGCCGAATGAAGAAATGCCGTTGTAAACAGCATTTCTCCATTCTACCTAGCAACTAGTGACGCTGATCTCTACTCCATGTGATTGTTCACTAAATGAAAGCCCAGCCCCCCACAGTTAGTGACACACCTATAAGAACACTTAACCCCTACACTGCCACTCACTAGTTAACCCCTTCACTGCCAGTGTTATTTACACAGGAATCACTGCATTTGTATAGCAGTGATTGTGGTTTAAATGACAATGGTCCCAAAAATGTGTCAAAAATGTTCGATGTGTCCGCCATAATGTCGCAGTCACAATAAAAATCGCTGATCGCCGCCATTACTAGTAAAAAAAAAAATTATTAATAAAAATGCCATAAAACTATCCCCTATTTTGTAAACGCTATAACTTTTGCGCAAACCAATCAATGTAGAAGAACACGTATCGGCCTAAACTGAGGGAAGAAAATGTTTTTTTAGATATTTTTGGGGGATATTTATTATAACAAAAAGTAAAAAATAAGGAGTTTTTTTCAAAATTGTCACTCTATTTTTGTTTATAGCACAAAAAATAAAAACCGCAGAGGTGGTCAAATACCACCAAAAGAAAGCTCTATTTGTGGGAAAAAAGGGACGTCAATTTTGTTTGGGAGCCACGTCGCATGACCGTGCAATTGTTAGTTAAAGCGACGCAGTGCCGAATCGCAAAAAGTGGTCTGGTCTTTGACCAGCAAAATGGTCCGGTCTGTAAGTGGTTAAAAAAGGTTTTTAAATTTCTTTACAAATAAATATGTGAAAAGTGTGGGGGGGCATTTGTATGGCGCCCCCCGGAGTCAATACTTTGTAGAACCTCCTTTCGCTGCAATTACAGCTGCAAGTCTTTTTGGGGATGCCTCTACCGGCTTTGCACATCTAGAGAGGACATTTTTGCCCGTTCTTCTTTATTAAATAGCTCAAGCTCTTTCAGATTGGATGGAGAGCGTCTGTGAACAGCAATTTTCAAGTCTTGCCACAGATTCTCAATTGGATTTAGGTCTGGACTGTGACTGGGCCATTCTAACACATGAATATGCTTTGATATAAACCATTCCATTGTAGCTCTGGCAAACGTGCTGTAGTGCGCGCAGAAAGTATGAACATTGCCTTAGGGACTTCTTTTTCTCTGTTTGTTGTGCATAGAGCAGCCTACTGAAAGGAATGGGCTGTCCTACATGTGACGCACAGGTATGCACCGAAAATGCGTGCATGCTCGGTCGCACCTGTATGGTGTGAACCGAGCCTTACCCAAATCAAGCATGCAGCAAGTGAAGTTTAACCACTTCCGGACCGCCGCACGCCGATATACGTCCTATATTTGAACATCATTGTTATGGCAGCAGCTAGTTGCCATAACCCTGGTATCCTCTTCTTCGGCCGGTGGTCCTCTTTTGGATAAAAGTGGTCTCTGCAGCGGATTCGCTGCAAGATCACTTTTATCGGTGGCGGGAGAGGGGACCACCTCCCGCCACGCTCCCGTGCCCTCTGCCGCTTACCAGAGCCGTCGGCATCGATGGAGGTGATCGGATCCTTTAAAATGCTGGGTATGGAGACGAGTCTCCATAACATTGCAGGGCGGAAGTGACGTCCAAACGTTACTTCCGCCCATAGCTCTGAAAGTTTTTTTTTTTTTTTTTAAATGACAAAATTATTTTTTTTTTATTGCATTTGCACCCCCTCCCGCCACGCTCCGGTGCCCTCTGCCGCTTACCAGAGCCATCGGCAGCGGCGGAGGTGATCGGATCCTTTAAAATGCTGGGTATGGAGATGAGTCTCCATAACATTGCAGGGCGGAAGTGACGTCCAAACGTTACTTCCGCCCATAGCTCTGAAAGTTTTTTTTTTTTTTTTTGACAAAATTTATTTTTTATTATTGCATTTTAGTGTAAATAATAAGATCTGAGGTCTTTTTGACCCCAGATCTCATATTTAAGACATCTTGTTTTTTTTTCTATTACAAGGGATGTTTACATTTCGTGCAATAAGAATAAAAGTGACACCATTTTTTTTTTTAAAGAACAGAGTAAAATAAAAGGTAAAATAAATAAAAATATTTTTATTTAAACGCGATCCGTCCCGCCGAGTGTGCTGGCAGAAGCGAATGCATACGTGAGTAGCGCCCGCATATGAAAATGGTGTTCAAACCACACATGTGAGGTATCGCCGCGATCGTTAGAGCGAGATCAATAATTCTAGCCCTAGATCTCCTCTGTAACTCAAAACATGCAACCTGTAGAAATGTTTAAAACGTTGCCATTGGAGATTTTTAAGTGCCAAAGTTTGTCGCCATTCCACAAGCGGGCGCAATTTTGAAGCGTGACATGTTGGGTATCAATTTACTCGGCGTAACATTTTCTTTCACAATATAAAAGAAAATTGGGCTAACTTTACCGTTCTCTTATTTTTTATTTCAAAAAAGTGTTGCAACGACCGCCATTTTATTCTCTAGGGTGTTAGAAAAAAAAAATGTATAATGTTTGGGGGTTCTAAGTAATTTTCTAGCAAAAAAAAAAACTGCTTTTAACTTGTAAACAACAAATCTCAAAAAGAGGCCTGTAAGTGGTTAAAAAGTCTGAACTCTCTTCCTTTATATTTTTCCCAGGTCAGCGACTCAGATGGTAAAGGAAGGAGACAAAGGAGAGTCCTATACCCTGCACCTCTAAGCCCTTGTACACACGGTCGGAGATTCCGACGGAATGTGTCCGATCGAAGCGTTTTGTCGGATATTCCGACTGTGTGTGGTCTGCATCGGACTGTTTCCGTCAGAATATCCGTCGGACCAAATTTTCCAACTTGCCGGAAATATTTTCCGACAAAATGCTCCGATCGGACATACTCCGATCATGTGTAGAGAATTCCGATCGGACAAAGTGCCACCCATGCTCAGATCAGATTCCTACATCAAAGCTATTGGCTACTAGCCTGAACGTAGTCCCGTCGTAACGAAATAACGTCATCACGTTCTGAACGATCGGATTTTCTACGACAACTTTGTCCGACCGCGTGTATGCAACAGTTTAGGACAAGATCCGTCGGACAAAATCCAACGGATTTGGTTGTCGGATTCTCCGACCGTGTGTACAAGGGCTAAGAGCGAGTCGGCCATATCAGATCTCACACTTTTATCCTATACAAGCTCTTTTTTAAAGTGTTTATTGCTGAACTCTGTGTTTTCATCTTCCATCAGGAAAATTAATTTGCCTAATTCAGCAGAAATGTTCTCTCCTTCTGCTTCTTTTTTCTTTTTTCTTTCTTTTTTTTTTACTGGGCAAATTAATTCAATTAATTTAAAAGCGTTCTTAAAATATCCTCATTATTTTCAGAAAAGCAGAGCATTTTTTCATCTTTGTCAACTGGAAACCCACCTGCGGCTCGCACAATAGAACCCCCCCCCCCCCCCCACCGCCTACTGCGAGGTGACTGCGATGCAACCATTATCATCGCTCGCTGAGAAATGGTTAATAATTAATGTATTATGCTGATGAAAGGGCCTGGAACTAAACATTTTATTTCTAGCTAAGCAATCATTTAAGGAACAGTCACTTAGAATTAGCAGGTGACATCTGAGACGTATAGAAGCAGAAAAATAAGCTTCGCAAACCTGCAATTATTGAATGCGGAATGCTGGGAACGTGGGAAATAAATCAATGTACCGCTGAGGAATACGGGGGGAACGTATACTCAGGTTGGTGACATCACCGGGTCAATTATATACGAATTTCTAAGGTGGGGAAGAGTGGCACACCCAATTCATTGAATTCAGCTTGCAGAACATGAAGACTGTAAGAGCCCATTCACACAGGGGCAACACGACTTGTAGGCGACTTGAGTCAGGCAACTTGGACACGACTTGAGTTAAGATCACAGCGCGACTTGGGACGACTTCAAAACGACTTGTGATGACTTCAAGCCCGACTTGGGACGACTTACAAGTCGCCCCAGGCCAGGCGACTTTTGCCGAGGCCAAGCAGAGAATGAGCTCAAGGGGGAACTCCACGGCAAATTTCTGAAAAAAATTTGGCATGGGTTCCCCTCCGAGAGCATACCAGGCCCTTAGGTCTGGTATGGATTCCAAGGGGAACCCCCTACGCCGAAAAAACGGCGTGGGGGTCCCCCCCAGATCCACACCAGACCCTTATCCGAGCACGCTACCCGGCCGGCCAGGAAAGGGGGTGGGGACGAGCGGGCCCCCCCCCCCTCCTGAGCCGTACCAGGCCGCGTGCCCTCAACATGGGGGGGTGCCTTGGGGGAGGGGGGGCGTGCGGCCCCCCACCCCAAAGCACCTTGTCCCCATGTCGATGAGGACAAGGGCCTCTTCCCGACAACCCTGGCCGTTGGTTGTCGGGGTCTGCGGGCGGGGGGCTTATCGGAATCCGGGAGCCCCCTTTAATAAGGGGGCCCCCGGATACCGGCCCCCCACCCTATGTGAATGAGTATGGGGTACAATGTACCCCTACCCATTCACCTGTGGAAAAAAAGTACAAAAAAAAAACACAACACAGGGAAAAAATATTTTATTGCACAGCTCCGGGGGTCTTCCGTCTTCGGGGGTCTTCTCGCCGGACTCCTCCGCTATCTTCTTGTAGCTCTTTTGCTAGCGGAGGAGTCCGGCTTTCTTCCTCCCCGCCGCCGGCCTCTTCTCCCGACTTCGGGGGTCTTGTCCCCCTCTTCGGTTCTTCTGCCGGGTCACTGCGCCTTCTTATAGCTCTTTTGCAGGCGGTGGCCCGGTCTTCTGTCGCCGCCGCCGCCGCCGCCTTCCGTTCTTCTTCTTCTTCTTCTTCAGGAGATGTTGACACGACGCTCTCTCCGGCCACAATGCCAGGGACGCGCTCCGCTGCCACTTATATAGGGACAATGGGGCGGTGTCACATGGGTTGATGTCACATGGGCTGATGTCACATGGTAAGGGGGCGGGGTCACCATGTGACATCAACCCATGTGACCAACCCATGTGACATCAACCCATGTGACACCGCCCCATTGTCCCTATATAAGTGGCAGCGGAGCGCGTCCCTGGCATTGTGGCCGGAGAGAGCGTCGTGTCAACATCTCCTGAAGAAGAAGAAGAAGAAGAACGGA
The DNA here is from genome assembly GCF_037356315.1 of Lithobates pipiens. Classification (NCBI taxonomy): domain Eukaryota; kingdom Metazoa; phylum Chordata; class Amphibia; order Anura; family Ranidae; genus Lithobates; species Lithobates pipiens. The sequence continues at coordinate 7,577,451 of NW_027507786.1, forward strand.
AGGCGGCGGCGGCGGCGGCGGCGACAGAAGAGCGGGCTACCGCCTGCAAAAGAGCTATAAGAAGGCGCGGTGGCCCGGCAGAAGAACCGAAGAGGGGGACAAGACCCCCGAAGTCGGGAGAAGAGGCCGGCGGCGGGGAGGAAGAAAGCCGGACTCCTCCGCTAGCAAAAGAGCTACAAGAAGATAGCGGAGGAGTCCGGCGAGAAGACCCCCGAAGACGGAAGACCCCCGGAGCTGTGCAATAAAATATTTTTTCCCTGTGTTGTGTTTTTTTTTTGTACTTTTTTTCCACAGGTGAATGGGTAGGGGTACATTGTACCCCATACTCATTCACATAGGGTGGGGGGCCGGTATCCGGGGGCCCCCTTATTAAAGGGGGCTCCCGGATTCCGATAAGCCCCCCGCCCGCAGACCCCGACAACCAACGGCCAGGGTTGTCGGGAAGAGGCCCTTGTCCTCATCGACATGGGGACAAGGTGCTTTGGGGTGGGGGGGCCGCACGCCCCCCCTCCCCCAAGGCACCCCCCCATGTTGAGGGCACGCGGCCTGGTACGGCTCAGGAGGGGGGGGGCCGCCCGCTCGTCCCCACCCCCTTTCCTGGCCGGCCGGGTAGCGTGCTCGGATAAGGGTCTGGTGTGGATCTGGGGGGGACCCCCACGCCGTTTTTTCGGCGTAGGGGGTTCCCCTTGGAATCCATACCAGACCTAAGGGCCTGGTATGCTCTCAGAGGGGGAACCCACGCCAAATTTTTTTCAGAAATTTGCCGTGGAGTTCCCCCTTCAGAGCTAATAATTCTGTCAAAGTCGCCTCCGTATAGACGGAGATCCGACTTGGAGGCGATCTCCATTGAAATCAATGGGTACCGGTCGCCTACAAGTCGGATAGAAGTAGTACAGGAACCTTTTCTGAAGTCGGAGCGACTTCAGTAGTGTGCATTAAGACGGCTCTCATTCACTTACATTGCTTTTTAAATGTTGTCCGACCTGAGGCGACCTGAGGCGACTAGGGGCGACCTGAAGTCGGATCAGGAGTTGCCCCTGTGTGAATGGGCTCTAACTGAATGAAATTCACACTTTGATACATTGATAGACACCTAATGATACATTTATAGTCACTTAATATCATACCTCCCATCTTTTTGGGATAGGAATGAGGGACACCTATCAGCAAACGTATGCAGGCATAGGACACACCCCTGGTCACGCCCCCCTTAAAGGAGAATTGTACAAAAAAAAACAAGATTGGTTAACTACTTAAAGCGGAGGTCCACCCTAAAGTGGACCTTCCGCTCATTGGAATCCTCCCCCCCCTCCGGCGCCACAATTGGCACCTTTCAGGGGGGAGGGGGGTGCAGGTACCTGTACAGTACAGGTATCTGCACCCACTTCCGGCGTAGATTCTGCAGAAGGTACGCCCCTTTCCGCAGAATCTACGCCCCTTTCTGAAAGTCCCCCGCTGCCTGCTGAGAAACACACGGATCCCAGAGACAGCGGGGACCGTCCTTATTGCGCAGCGCGACTCGGGCATGCGCAGTAGGGAACCGGGAAATGAAGCCGAAAGGCTCCACTTCCTGATTCCCATACCCAAGATGGCGGCGGCAGCACCTGAGAGACGATCGAGAGATCGGCTTCGGGTGCCGACATCGCGGGCGCGCTGGGCGGGTAAGTGTAAGTGAACTCCAGGCGGACTCCCGCTTTAAGCCCCGGACCATTTTGCAAGCCAAAGACCAGAGCACTTTTTGCGATTCGGCACTGTGTCGTTTTACTGACAATTGCGCGGTCGTGCGATGTGGCTCCCAAATAAAATTGACATCCTTTTTTTCCCACAAAAAGAGCTTTCTTTTGGAGGTATTTGATTACCCCTTCGTTTTTTTTTTTTTTTTTTGGGCTATGAACGAAAAAAGAGCGTCAGTTTTGAAAAAAAAAAAAAAAACGCATTCTTTTTTTACATTTTGCTATAATAAATATACCCCAAAAATATATATAAATATTTTTTTCCCTCAGTTTAGGCCGATACGTATTCTTCTACATATTTTTGGTAAAAAAAAATTGCAATAGGCGATTATTGATTGGTTTGAGCAAAAGTTATAGCATTTACAAAATAGGAGATAGTTTTATGGCATTTTTATTAATATTTTTTTTATTTTACTAGTAATGGCGGCGATCAGCGATTTTTATCGTGACTGAGACATTATGGCGGACACGTCGGACATTTTTGACACATTTTTGGGGCCATTGTCATTTATACAGCAATCAGTGCTATACCAATGCACTCATTCCTGTGTAAATGACACTGGCAGTGAAGTGGTTAACCAGGGTGTGGCAGTGTAGGGGTTAAGTGTTTCCTAGGGGTGTGTTTTTAACTGTGGGGGGGGGGTGTGGCTGTGTGTGACACATCACTGATCTCTGCTCCAATCACAGGGAGCAGAGATCAGTGACACTGTCACTAGGCAGAGCGGGGAGATGCTTGTTTACTTTAGCATCTCCCCGTTCTTCCTCCCCGTGAGGCGATCGCGGGTATCCCCGCAGCGATCGAGTCCGCGGTACCCGCGATCGGACTCACAAAGGTTCCAGCCGGTGCTCATGGGATGGCATGGCGGCAAATTTAAAGGGACGTACCTGTACGCCCATTTGCCTGTCCGTGCCATTCTGCCGACGTACATCGGCGTGCGCCCGGTCGGCATGTGGTTAAACCCACAAGTGCTTTTTTTACCACTACTGTTCCTTTATATTGGCTTTTGGAATTTACAAATGCAGCAATTTAGAAATCAGCTGGGAAACAATTGTTAGATAGATAAAAAAAAATGGTTTTGCAAATACGCGACTGCAAAAAACAGAAACAGCATTTTTGCTCGCCTGTGAATGTGATTAGATGATGGAATACGGCAGTTTCCCCCGATACGCCCAATGTCTTTTTCAGCCAATATTCTTCTTATCTTTTAAATAAGTTGTAAATAATGGATGGAATCATTTAGAGCAGCGGTCTCCAAACTTTTCAGGACGAGGGCCATATATCATATGCTTTACATATATTCACAGGCCAAAAAAAATAAAAAAATCAGTTTTATAAATGAAGGAATCACATTTAAATGAATGGATATCTTTTACAGTATTTGGAGTTTTTTTATAATCAGCTCGATATGATTTAGAACAACAGACAAAAAACTTCAGCAAAACAAACCAAAGTTATTCCAAATAAACTTGAGCCCATCAAAGTCCCGCCTTGCATCAGAGTCCCTCCTTACAAGAAAGTCCTCATCAGAGTCCCCTCTTACATCAGGGTCCCTTCAGAGTCCCCTTACATCACAGTCACTCCTTACATGAGAGTGCCCATCAGGGTCCCCTCTTACATCAGGGTCCCCTTCAGAGTCCCCTTACATCACAGTCACTCCTTACACGAAAGTCCTCATCAGAGTCCCCTCTTACATCAGGGTCCCCTTCAGAGTCCCCTTACATCACAGTCCCTCCTTACATGAGAGTGCCCATCAGGGTCCCCTCTTACATCAGGGTCCCCTTCAGAGTCCCCTTACATCACAGTCACTCCTTACATGAGAGTGCCCATCAGGGTCCCCTCTTACATCAGGGTCCCCTTCAGAGTCCCCTCACATCACAGTCACTCCTTACACAAAAGTCCTCATCAGAGTCCCCTCTTACATCAGGGTCCCCTTCAGAGTCCCCTTACATCACAGTCCCTCCTTACATGAGAGTGCCCATCAGGGTCCCCTCTTACATCAGGGTCCCCTTCAGAGTCCCCTTACATCACAGTCACTCCTTACATGAGAGTGCCCATCAGGGTCCCCTCTTACATCAGGGTCCCCTTCAGAGTCCCCTCACATCACAGTCACTCCTTACACAAAAGTCCTCATCAGAGTCCCCTCTTACATCAGGGTCCCCTTCAGAGTCCCCTTACATCACAGTCCCTCCTTACATGAGAGTGCCCATCAGGGTCCCCTCTTACATCAGGGTCCCCTTCAGAGTCCCCTTACATCACAGTCACTCCTTACATGAGAGTGCCCATCAGGGTCCCCTCTTACATCAGGGTCCCCTTCAGAGTCCCCTTACATCACAGTCCCTCCTTACACGAAAGTCCTCATCAGAGTCCCCTCTTACGTAAGAGGGCCAGATAAAATCTTGCAGTGGGCCGAATATTACCCAACGGCCGCAGTTTGAAGACCCCTTATTTAGAGATCGGACATGATGTGCAGAGCTTCATAAACACTGTTTGGGGGTCTATGTACAAAACATTTGCTGTGCGAATGTGTCAACAGACAGAACTAATCGTCACCATAAAGCGGTTTGGTACCTAAAAATGAAACTTCATGTTATTAAATTCACCAGATAGCATACTTACCTAAATGAACCCTGAAAAAAAAAATATTCTTTACTTACCTTTTATTTCTGATGTTTCTGCTGACTTCCGGGTTGCCCTCCCGTGGGAGTAGGCGTGGTTATTGTCCTCGCAATGGTCCCTGGGAAATTTCTAAGCTATTTCCCAAGAATCCATGGGGGACAATGAAATTGCGAAATCTCGCGAGATTTCGTTAGGACGCCGGTCACGTGACGAGGGCTCTGTCCTGTGTTGTTTTCGTTGCCTTGACAACGGGGCGGGAACTTCCGGGACGCCGCCCGTTGTGATGGTAACCACAAACTTTTTCATTGCTGGTCACTGCTATCACTGAGCATGTGCAAGATGGAGCGGAGCATGCTGGGAGCCGAGCGTCATCATATACAGGAAGTAAATGCCTGTGGGCTTCAGACGCCCACACTTAAAATGGAAAACGCCAGAGCAGTTTTTTTATAAGTCATCCTGAGGAAAAGAATCGTCGCGCCGGGGGTCAAAAAAACGCCAGACGTGGATGCTAATCGAAGGTAGCACTCGCCCACCTGTGACACAGGTAAGAAAAAAAAAAAAAAGAGCGGAATCCCGCTATAAGTTGCGATTGAAGCATTTCAGAAAAAAATAATGCATTATTGCCGCTAGATGTTGCTGAAGATCCTGGGAAATAAATGTACAGTGGAACCTTGGATTACAAGCACAATCCGTTCCAGGAGAATGCTTGTAATCCAAAGCACTCGCATATCATAGCGAGTTTCCCCATAGAAGTCAATGGAAATGAAGATAATTAATTCCGCATTGGCTTCTATTACATGCAATACCGCATGTGGCCAGAGGTTGGGGGGGGGCGCTGTAGAGCCTCGGAAATACGCGAGGACAGCTTGGCTGAATCCTGAAAGCTTGGGAAAGGCTTGGAAACACTCGGGAACTGAGTATTTTGAGTGTTTTCGAGTGGTTTCCGAGTATTTCTGAATGGCTCCGAACCATTCCAAGTGTCCACGGCGCTCCCCGCATCTCTGGCCACATGCGTGACTGCACACCCCATTATCTTGAATTCTGCTCCTTTTGCGAGACAACACTCGCAAACCGAGTCAGAATAAAAAAAAAAAAGTTGCTCGTCTTTCAAAACGCTTGTTAACCGCGTTACTCTTAAACCAAGGTTCCACTGTATTAAAAGTCAGCAGCTACAAATACTGACTTTTAATATATGAACACTTACCTGTACAGGGAGCCCTCGATGTCGGCACCTCAACCGATCTTCAGATTGACTCCCGGGTGCTGCTGCCGCCATTCCTGCTAAGGGAACCAGGCAGTGAAGACTTTCGGCTTCCCTCCCTGTTCCCTACTGCGCATGCGCGAGTCACGCTGCACACTCTGAATGGTCTCTACTGTCTTCTGGGACCTGCGTGTCTCCCAGAAGACAGCGGCTGGGGGGAGGAGGAGGGGCCAGACATTGCATAGTGCTGTCGTTTTGTGCGGTGATCTTTCCCCGGAAGTGGGAGCAGATACCTGGATTTGACAGGTATCTGCCCCTCCCCCAAATGTGGCACCGGAGGGGGGGGGGAGAAATCCTATCAGCTGAAGTCCCATTTCTGGGTGGAACTCTGCATTAAGCAAATTATGGCGAAGATTTGTTGCACCTATGCGAAAGATTGACACATGCGCATTTTTTATACCTAGGCCCCTAAGTAATTGAAGAATCTGTCCACCCAAAACATGGACTTCAGAGTCTTGAAGGTTAATAAAAGACAACAAAACAAGCTTTTGCTGCAATATTTATCTTCAACTCAATGATTTTCCCAGCAGTACTTATTTTCTGCCCCAAGATGTCCTCACTCTGGTGGCCAACATTACTCAACCCACTTCCTCTGAACCCAGGTCATCTTGGACTCACACCAAGCTTGTAACAGGGAAAGCGGCACAGTGATGGGTTCACCTTTCCGTCACTCGTTCCTCTTTTCCTATCAGCACGCTCCTTCTCAGTACTGAAACTGATTGGCTCCTTCTGCCGCCTCTTCCTCTCACACTCCAGCTCTACTATACAGAGACTGCAAGATGCTGATGTAGTCAGGTGCTGGACTACAGAAACATGGAGATGAGACATTTCCTCCCTTTACAATCATTTTACTATACTTTTCTATTGAGATAATGGTGTTGTGTTTGTAAATATATATATTTATATATATTTGTAATTAATCACTGTATTTATTATATTTATATTTTCACATATTTTCTATTTATTTATTGAAATAATTATCTATTCATTTATAAGCATATAACTATGATTGTTTATGGATTTATCTAGGTGTATTGTGATTTATGAATTTGATATCATTAGGTTTCACTTAATTAATTGAAATTATTTGATTAATTTTATTTTTTTGCTTATATCTGGTCCATAAATAGTGACAGTATCAGTGGGTCATATAGAGTGGGGTAGGTAGCGCAGCCACATTTATTTTTACATGCACTGAATTTTGGATGTGTATCACATCCTGGTAGCTGCAGCTGTAACTGTGGGGTAGTTTATTATAATTTTTTATCTTTTAGATTAGGAGCGCAGTCATTTTTTCCCCTTTTAATGGTGTTGTGCTGCACCATTATTCTGTGGATAGCGGTGGGGAGCGCTAAAGTCAAATAAACCCATAGACATCTATGCAAACTGCTGAGAATCCTGGGAGCTGTAGTTTGGGACGACAGCCATATTATGGCACCCATAGACTCTTTGGACTACAGATCCCAATAGACACTGTGCAATAGGAGGGGTGGAGAGAGGATTTCTATTAAACTGATCTGGGAAAAGTTCTAGCACAGAGGAGAGAGCGAGAGGCGAGAGAGAAATGGAGAGAGAGAGGAGAGAGAGAGAGAGAGAGGCGAGAGAGGTGAGAGAGAGGCGAGAGAGAAATGGAGAGAGAGAGGCGAGAGAGAGAGGTGAGAGAGAGGCAAGAGAGAGAGAGGCGAGAGAGTGAGAGAGAGAGAGGTGAGAGAGAAATGGAGAGAGAGAGGGGCGAGAGAGAGAGGCGAGAAAGAGAGAGAGCGAGGTGAGAGAGGGAGAGAGAGAAGAGAGAGAGAGGACACCTGGGGGCACCTGGGGGCAGCCAGTGCTGAATTTATAAGGGAGCAAAAGGGGCAAATGCCATGGGTGTCAGCCCTTCCTTCTCTGAGCTGGCTGCTCAGCTGTCAGCTAATTGCCAGCTCCTATCTCTCCACAGTTAGACTCCATTCACACAGGGGCAACACGACTTCCAGCGAGACTTTGGGAGGCAACTTGGACACGACTTGAGTATGAATCACAGCGTGACTTGAGGCAACTTACAAGGCAACTTGAAGTTGCCTCCAGGAAAGGGGACTTTGCCAGTGGCCAATCACATAATAATCAGCTCTGTGGGAGGGAGGGGTTTGCCTAGAAAACTATTTTTACTTCCTGGAAAGTTGCTTCAGTTAAGACAGGGGATCCGACTGGGAGGCAACTTCCATTGAAATCAATGGGTACGAGTTGCCTAGAAGTCGGATTGAAGTAGTACAGGAACCTTTTCTGAAGTCGGAGCGACTTCAGTAGTGTGCATTAAGACGGCTCTCATTCACTTACATTGATTTTATCATGTTGAGCGTCTTGAGGCAACTTGGGATGACTTCAGGTCGGATCCAAAGTTGCCCCTGTGTGAATGGACACTTACTCAGCTATTGATGATATCCTGCTCATCACTCCTGCCTACTTAAGCCGACCAGTCCAGAGGATCTCTGCCTTCCCCTTGGTCAACATCACAGAAACTATCTCCTGCGATCCTGTTCAAGACTTGCTTTGCTGACTTTCCTTCTGGCTCCAGATCCTGCTTGCTGTTCCACTACATTGATCCCTGACTTCTGGCTTGGCTGACTATTCATTCCAGTTACTGAACTCTAGCTATGTTTTGACTACATTTGTTCTTTTTACTTTTATTATTAAAAAAGTGTGATTTAACTGTACTTCTGTCGATTTCATGGTTTCTGACATCAATAAAACATAACAAATGTGATAAAAAGTTCATATAAATCCAAAAGAAGAGCAGAAGGCGGACTAACAGTCCCAGCAGGCAGAGAATCCACATGAGAAAATTTCAATGCAAGAGGGACTTTCCCTCCACCTCTAAGTGTGGGCCACTGAACTAACAGATGGTCAACAACGCATGTCCTATACAGGTTTAACCTCCAGGTAGGGTCCAGGCCCACTAACCGATATCCCAAAGGGTAAGTATGGTAAGAGAAAAGCAAATCTAAGTGCTCACTGGTGAAGTTTTTTTTTACAAGACTTTATCGATATAAAAATGGCTACTCACAAGGGTGTCAATATACAGCACATATCAAAGCAGACACTGCCCCGTTCACACGATCAGAAATCCCGCCAGCAAAAGTCCGATGTGAGCTTTTAGTCGAAATTCCGACCGTGTGTATGCTCCATTGGACTTTTGCTGCCGGAATTCCTGCCAGCAAAAGATTGAGAGCAGGTTCTCTATTTTTTGGTCGGAAAAAGTTCCAATCGAAAATTTTGATCGTCTGTACAAATTCCGACGTGCAAAATCCCTACGCATGCTTGGAAACAATTCGACGCATGCTCGGAAGCATTGAACTTAATTTTCTTGGCTTGCCGTAGTGTTGTACGTCACCGCGTTCTTGGCGGTCGAAAGTTCAGAGAACTATTGTGTGACCCGTGTGTGTAGGCAAGCCAAGCTTGAGCGGAATTCCGTTGGAAAAACCATCCAAGATTTTTCAGACGGAAAATCTGCTCGTGTGTATGGGGCATGAGGGTATAGAATTCCAGGATGGCAGCGGGTGACGTCAGGATGTGGCTCCTCCCCCGTATGCATTACCTTCACAAGAACTTCGTCAGCGGGGCGGAGCCAACCAGCGTCACCCATCCTCTTATATGCAAACTAATCGTCATGGAAGCATGGCGCAAACAGAGGCGGCGGCGATAGCCAGTCCCCCCAACGGAACCAGAGATATTACTGTCAGGCAGCATATCCACAGACAGGAAATAGCAATCTTACATTGCCAATGAAACTGAAGGCAGTGAAAATACTGACCCCTCCTGGCCATTTAATAGAAGGCACCACAAATAATCTAGTCACAAAAATTAACATTAATACCCGCTGTCATCTTGTTATACCCACACACCCAATAATAACATACCCCAAAACAATAAAACATTATACAATCAAATTCATATCATAAAATAATAACATAAAAAGATTAAAATTCATAAAAAAGGGGTATAGAATATGTTAAGCTATTACCTGCCAGAAGTAAAGCAATTCAAGTCAAAGTCGACATTTAACCCATCAGGTTTTAAATCCTTTGCCTAAAAAATACAGAATGATTCTCTCTGGCTTAGGCGACGGATATAGTTACCCCCCCCCCCCCCCCCCCTCCAATGTCTATTGACCTTCTCTATGCCCCAAAATTTAAGACCCCTTGGGTCTCTATCATGACAGACTCTTGTCTTGTCTAGTCCACCTTCTGCTCTTCTTTTGGATTTATATGGACTTTTTATCACAATTTTATGTTTTATTGAGCCATGATATGCGCTGCATTCCTCTGTATATTATTGCCTTTTGGATTATGTGAACGATCTTTTAGTGTTCAGCTGCGTTTTATTGCTTATCTATACTCTTTTGCGCTGACTGTATTTATTTATATTTGACAATCTTAATATATTGTCACCTGATAGGGTAGATAACAAGGCAGACTTGAAATTGGATTAACAAAAGCAATAACATAATTTAGCATACAGAGTGATTAGTAGTTAGGACTAGGTATGAGATAACACTTGGCATCCAGATCAGCATAAACAGTAGCAAGAAGTAGCAAGGTCAATTAAAGTGCAGCAGTGGACAGTATTAAGCATGATTTACCGAATACAGGAGACTATACTGCCAAAGTGCATTAATGGTGACTATGCTAGGCATAGACTGACTGGATGTGCACTGTCCATAAAAATGAAAGAAAGGGGAAAAGGGTTAAAAAAAGACTTGCAGGATGGTTTTGCTGGAGGGTCAGTCTTTTATGTTGTACTGCTGGCTATCGTTGAGGTCTTTTATGAAACGGTGGTGCACTTAACGACAATTTTGGTAAACCAACATGCAGTATAGTTGCAGTCAAGGTGCGGTTTATGTGTGGTACAGTGCAGTGTAGATGCAGGTCAAATGCAGTTATGCCCAATAACGATTAACGATACTCCTAATATTATACGCTGTACTCTGTGGAGTATTTCTTTTATGCCTGGCAATCTGATGTGAGCATCTAGGTATAAATAATAAACAACATTTTCATGCTCTCTATATACTGTACTTTAGCCATAAAAAGCATTACACAAACCCACGAAAGCTCAGTTCAAGGAAAAATATTTTTGGTTTTTAGTTTTAGATAGAATGAAGGGAAGAGTTATAACTTTTTTAGTTTTTTTTATTACGATTTACCTTATTTCTTTGGGACACGAAGAGAAAAGCACCCCTATAATTGCGACAAAAGCAAAGCAATTTTTTTTTGTTTTGTTTTTTTTAGTTAGTTTTTTCTTTCTGTCCTGATGACAGTTGTTTCCATATTTCTTGCCCTGGCATCAATGCAGTGGTGGAACTACCAGGGTTGCAGCAGTCGTACTTGCGATCGGGCCCTGGAATTCCGCCGCGGTCAGGGGCCCCAGCAGTGTTGCTAGTCCCACAGATCTGAGCAGAGAGCGTATCTCTCATACAGCTCAAAGCCGACAGTTCTCCCTGCTCCTCCCTCCAAACCCTCTCTGTCCCTCCTTCCTCTCTCGCACGGAATGAGAGAGGAGAGAGAGTATCTGCTCCTTCTCCCCCCTCCCCTCTCCTGTGGGTGCTTTGTGGGAAGTCAAGTGTGAAGCTAAGGAGCTCACACCTCCTGCGGTACACATACAGGAGAGCGGTGGGGGAGAAGGAGCAGGTCGGCTGTGTCATCCCATGCGAGAGAGGAAGGAGGGAGGGAGGACGAAGAGGAGAGCAGGGAGAACTGTCAGCTCTGAGCTGTATGAGAGATACGCTCTCTGCTCAGAGCCATGCTGAGGAGGCAGGTAGCATTGATGAGCACTAGGCTGTACTGATAGCCTACACTAATAGGCAACACTGATAGGTGGCATCGATGAACTGTGGTGCACTTAACGACAATTTTGGTAAACCAACATGCAGTATAGTTGCAGTCAAGGTGCGGTTTATGTGTGGTACAGTGCAGTGTAGATGCAGGTCAAATGCAGTTATGCCCTGTACACACGAGCGAAGTTTCCGTTGGAAAAACCATCCAAAATTCCACTCAAGCTTGGCTTGCATACACACCGTCACACAAAAGTTCTCTGAACTTTCGACCGTCAAGAACGCAGTAACGGACAACACTACGACGAGCCGAGAAAATGAAGTTCAATGCTTCTGAGCATGCGTCTAATTGTTTCTGAGTATGCGTAGGAATTTTGCGCGTCGGAATTTGTACAGGCGATCGGAACTTCCGGTCGGAACTTTTTCCGACTAAAAAATAGAGAACCTGCTCTCAATCTTTTGCTGGCTGGAATTCTGCCAGCAAAACTCCGATGGAGCATACAGACAGTTGGAATTTCTGACCAAAAGCTCACATCCGATTTTTGCTGGCAGAATTTCTGATCGTGTACAAATGTGTTATAGAGCTGGCATGAGTTGGGTGTACTTAGTCTCCCGCTCTCCGTGGCTCAGTCTCTACTGGCAGTGTCAATAATGGGTGGATAGCCCTTTCAACAGTTCCCAGGATGCTGCTAAGACGCTTGCTGTAGAAGGTGCCCCCTTAACATCTCCCATAAAGCCCCCAGTGATCAGTGGTGGGAAGTGAAGGTGAGTGGACGCTCCAGCGTCTCTGTGGCAGTGGTGCAGGATATGTGATGTTGTTGGTGCTGCACTGCCCTTAGATCCAGATTTAGACCTTGGAGGTCCTGGGGCACTTTAGGTTGGGGATGGAGGGCATTATACACAGAGTCGATTTACATTCTCAATGACAGTCACACATTTTTAGAATACAACGTCATTTTGAGGTCACGTGTGCACATACACGCAGTCACAGCACACTATGTGGGGTTCGCTTGAGCCACCAAAGTTCGTTTTTAAAAACGATACCATATATCAGTCCAGAGTAAAAACTTACAGATGATGGCCCAGCAAAATATTACTTCCCAAGACATATTTTATAAAAGAAGGGATGAAGCAGGATCTGGAGCCAGAAGGGGTGTCGGGAGAACGTTTCTGTGATGTGACCATGGCAAAGGCAGAGCTCCTCTGGGCTGAACGGCTTAAGTAGGCAGGACCGACGAGCAGGATATCATCAACAGCTGAGTAACTGTAGAGAGATGGGAGCTGGCAATGCTGGCAACAGCTGGGTGGCCAGCTCAGAGATGGAAGGGCTGAGCCCAGCCCTGATAACTGAGCCCTAATATGCGCTGCACTCCTCTGTATATTATAATAGATTGCCTTTACTAACGGGTTCAGTGCCTGTTTCCTTGGACGTGGTATTATTACTGATTACCAGATATTACTTTTAGATTTTCTGTGATATTGCAATCTTTGTCTACCTAGTGTGTGAGAGGGATCAAAGTTCTTTTGGAGGGCGAGGCAGAGAACAGAGGACCTATCTTAACCAGCGTGTCCTACATGGGTAGCACTACGCTAGTAGCAGGTCAAATATAGGTACACTGCTTTTATTAAAAATGCTTTTAATAATAATGATTTTATTGATTTGTTAATTTGTGTCTTTTTTTAGGGCTGTTACTGATTAAAATTTTCATGTTCGATTAATCAATTTTTTTAAATCGATTAATCGACTAATTTCGATTAATTATAACGCACATACAGATCCAACTACTTTTAGCTGATCTCCTTGCATTGCAACTCTGCATTAGTCAATGGTAAATGTGGTATACACTATATACAATCACCTGACACTAGTTACCATATTTATCGGCGTATAACACGCGCTGGCGTATAACACGCACCCCAAGTTTAGTAGGGAATTTTAAGGAAAAAAACTTTTAGGAGGGAAGTTTACGGGGAAAAAAACTTACATTTATATGCCCATCAGTGTCATCTGCAGCCTTGTCCACCATTGCAGCCTTGTCCACCATTGCAGCCTTATGCAGCCTTGTCCACCATTGCAGCTTTGTCCCCCATTGCAGCCTTATGCAGTCTTGTCCCCCATTGCAGCCTTATGCAGTCTTGTACCCCATTGCAGCCTTATGCAGTCTTGTACCCCATTGCAGCCTTGTCTATTTTATTTGGTATTTGTTTTTTATTTTTTTTAAATGCCGCCGCCGAGATACAGAGCCGGATGTGTATCTCGGCAGCGTGCGGTAGTTCTCGGCGGGCCTCCGGCGCCTTCGGCTCTTCTCGCCAGCTTTCGCCCATTCTCGGCAGCTTTCGGCCACCGAGAAGAGCCGAAGGCGGGCAAAAGCTGCCGAGAACGGCCGAAAGCTGCCGAGAATGGCCAAAAGCGGCCGATAATGGCCGAAGGAGGCTGAAAGCCGCCGATAATGGCCGAAGGCGGCCGAAAGCCTCCTTGAAGAGCCGAAGGCGGCTGAAAGCCGCCCAGAGGCTCAGAATAGGCTCAGAATAAATACGCCGATAAATACTGTAGTTTCCACAATCCATGACTTAACTTCACAGTTCACACAAATACGTTTTGAATTCAAACTGTAGCACTGACGTAAGTCATTTTTTTTCCCCACAGTAGCGTGACAATCCCTCCACCTCCGGTCTAACTAATCACTCTCACCTTATGGCATGGACCCCTGTGCAAACCGGTGGTCATGCAAGCGAGTATCAAAAGGGTTAACACGGACCATAAACTTCTCTCACGTCTCCTTAGATCTCAGCAAGGACGCCAGGTCATGGGTAGAAAGAAAAGATCGAAGTGCTCACCGCTTAAGTATAAGATTACATTTTTGTGTTCAAACACCAACTGCTCACATAAAGATGATAAAAACACAGCATGTAAAGCCAACAATCGGGTTAGTTCCGTAGGACAGCAGCGGGTGACATCATGCGTGGCTCCTCCCCCGTACGCTTTACGTTCAATCAGAACTTCAACATCACCGGACTCCTCCCCCCTTCAGTTCGTTAGCAGGCAGAGGAGTCCAGTGACGTTGATGTCCGTGACGTCACCAGATCTCCGACGGAACTCCCTGAAGACCCGGAAGCCGGCGGAGAGGTGAGTACCGATCAAAAGAATTTTGATCGATGAAAAAAATTAACGATTAATCGAGGAATTAATCTTTAATTTCCACAGCCCTACTTTTTTTTATCTGCCTGGAGTTAGGCTTTAAGCCCAACTGAACAGTTACAGAATTTTGTGCTTTGCCTGAAGCCGTTGTTTTAATGTCATTGTCTTTTATCGGGTGCTAAAATTCAGTTCATAGCTGTCGGTTGGTCTCCACGCTCTCAGGTTATCGTTCACACTCGCCGCAGATCCAAGGGACCCTTTCCATGGAAAGAAATGATGATTCAGCAAAATGTAGCTCCAGCCCAATAACGATTAACGATACTCCTAATATTATACGCTGTACTCTGTGGAGTATTTCTTTTATGCCTGGCAATCTGATGTGAGCATCTAGGCATAAATAATAAATAACATTTTCATGCTCTCTATATACTGTACTTTAGCCATAAAAAGCATTACACAAACACATGAAAGCTCAGTTCAAGGAAAAATATTTTTGGTTTTTAGTTATAGATAGAATGAAGGGAAGAGTTATAACTTTTTTCGTTTTTTTATTACTGATTTACCTTATTTCTTTGGGACACGAAGAGAAAAGCACCCCTATAATTGGGACAAAAGCAAAGCAATTTTTTTTTTTTTTTAGTTAGTTTTTTCTTTCTGTCCTGATGACAGTTGTTTCCATATTTCTTGCCCTGGCATCAATGCACTGGTGGAACTACCAGGGTTGCAGCAGTCGTACTTGCGATCGGGCCCTGGCATTCCGCCGCGGTCAGGGGCCCCAGCAGTGTTGCTAGTCCCACAGATCTGAGCAGAGAGCGTATCTCTCATACAGCTCAAAGTCAACAGTTCTCCCTGCTCCTCCCTCCAACCCCTCTCTGTCCCTCCTTCCTCTCTTGCACGGAATGAGAGAGGAGAGAGAGTATCTGCTCCTTCTTCCCCCTCCCCTCTCCTGTGGGTGCTTTGTTAGAAGTCAAGTGTGAAGCTAAGGAGCTCACACCACTTGCGGTACACATACAGGAGAGCGGTGGGGGAGAAGGAGCAGGTCGGCTGTGTCATCCCATGCGAGAGAGGAAGGAGGGAGGGAGGACGAAGAGGAGAGCAGGGAGAACTGTCAGCTCTGAGCTGTATGAGAGATACGCTCTCTGCTCAGAGCCGTGCTGAGGAGGCAGGTAGCATTGATGAGCACTAGGCTGTACTGATAGCCTACACTAATAGGCAACACTGATAGGTGGCATTGATGAGCAATGTTCTGTGGCACGTATAAGTGGTGCGGCATTGATGAGCACTGATAGGTGGTACTGATGGGCACTGATAGACGGCATTGATGAGCAATGATAGGTGTCACTGATGGGCATTGATGAGCACTGATAGGCAGCACTCATATGCTGCACTGATGGGTACTGATAGGCGGCATTGATGAGCACTGATAGGCGACACTGATGGCACTGATAGGCAGCATTGATGGGCATTGATAGGTGGCACTGATAGGCACTGAGCACTTATAAGCGCTGATAGGCAGCAATGATAAGCACTGATAGGTGGCACTGATGGGCACTGATAGGCGGCATTGTTAAGCTCTGATAAGTGGCACCGATAGGCATCATTGATAAGCACTTATAGGCGGCATTGATAGGCGGAATTGATGGGCACTGATATGCGTCACTGATGGGCATTGAGCACTGATAAGTAGCACTGATGGACACTGATAGGTGGCATTAATTAGCACTGATAGGCAGTACTGGGCACTGGTAGGCAGCATTGGTGTCCACTGGTGGAATTGTTGGGCATTGATAGGCAGTATTGATGAGCACTGATAAGTGGCACTGAAATGCAGCACTGATAAGCGGTATTCATGAGCACTGATAGGCAGCATTGATGGTCACTGATAGGCAGCACTGATCAGCGTTACTGATAGGCAGCATTGATGGACACTAACAGGTGGCATTGATGAGCAGTGATAGGTGGCACTGATCGGCAGCACTGATTATCAGCGTAAACAATTTACTGACATTCTTAGCAGTTAATGCCTCTCCTTTCCTTAGACAGATACAGCGTGGGTGGCCGATACCCAGCAAGTCGGTTTACATGTGATCGGCTAATCACATGGTAAAGGGCTGCTGTGATTGTGCTGGATGCACGACCCAGGAGTCATATGGGAGGCAGAGTTCTGGGAGGATATCCTTGGACACCCTCCCAAAATTGGAAGCCGGGGGTTGGATGGAAAGGAGGGGGTGGGTCAGGGGGGCCCATCCTGTTTTTTTGCACCGGGGCCCTAAAGGTCCTAGTTATGCCCCAGCATCAATGAGACAGGAAGTTAAGGGAAATCCTCCAAATGGAGTCATGGACAGTAAAAAAAATACCTGAAGATTTGTCCAGGTGTTGGACCCTCCCCCAAAAGGTTCTAACACTTCTCTTCAATCTAGCCAAAACTAAAAAAACAAAATCATTTTGACATATCGTTATTTATTATGTTTGTCATGTGTACTGCTTTTTATGTCTAGAGGAGCCTTTCTCAACCAGGGTTGCATGGGTCTAAAGGTTGTTTGGGGTTCCTTGATCAATGAGCAATTCCTTTCCCCTAGATATACATAACCACTGACATCAAAGATCTTTTTAGACATCTGTAATAGAGACATTCTTCCCGTTGACTATCAATGCAAGGAGCATTCTTCCCAGTGACCAAAACACTAATGTCTCATGAGCTGTTGATACAATTGTTGACGGGTTCTTTGAGTCTTGAAAGTTATTTTAAGGGTTTCTCAGTATAATGTCGTGGACACACGACCGGACTTTTCGACAGCAAAGGTCAGACTAAAACAAATCCGTCGGACAATCCAATCGTGTGTAGGCTCCATCGGACATTTGCTGTCCAAAAATCTGATGGATTTTAGAAAAAGAACATGTTTCAAATTTTTTCCCCAGAACTCCACCAGACCCAGTTGCTATCGAGAAATCCGTTCATGTGTATGCTAGTCCAATGGACAATGGACAAAAACTGACGCTAGGGCAGCTATTGGCTACTGGCTATGAACTTCCTTATTCTAGTCCGGTCGTACGTCATCATATTCAAATCCGTTGGACTTTGCTGTGATTGTGTGTGGCCAAGTCCATTCATTCGGAAAGTCCGTCGTAACGCCGCCGAAAGTCCGTCGGGAAGACCGTTGGACCTAGTCCGTCGAAAAGTCCAGTACACGGCATTAGACCCCATCCACGCTTCTGCAACTTGTTTTACATGAAACAGTGGGTCTGTTGGTATGACTCTGCAGAAGGACAACCAGTTACATCCAAGTTGCACCCATCCAAAGTTGTATCAAAGTTGCACCAAAGTTTCACTCCAAAGTTGCATGACCTTGGAGTCATACAAGTTTGAATGGAGCCTTAAAAAGGTTGAGAAGGTCTATAGGAGTGCTTCTCAACTGGGGTGCTGCGAGCACGAGATCCAGTTTGTCCTGGTAATGCTTGACACTGATAGACGGCAGGCGGCATGAAGGCTTGCCTTCAGGATAGGACATGTAGCGTCGGCTCCTGAAGAGCACGCGCTATGTTTTTTTTTTAAATTAAAGGTTACACCTGAACTGCAGTTTGGTTTGGGTAAAATTGTTTAAATTTGGACCTCAGCATCAGTCTGACTGGACTATGGGACGTTCAGCCTGGCCACAGGGGGCACTGTCCCTTCTGGCAGGCATGGAACTACGGTCTGGTTGGGTGCTTTAAGATTAATCTCTCTCGGAGCCCGCCCAGTGGGAGTAGCCCTCTTGCTGTGCTTTCTGGGAGAGGGTACTTAAAATGCAGATGTCACGTGGTTTGGGGTTTCCGGTCCAGAAGAATGTGCTGACTTCATGGTCCTGGTCCTCCTGACCAGCCCCCAGGAAGGCTATGGCCTGGGGTGTGGATCCACCTGACTTGTTGTCTCGGGGCTGGCTAGCCCAAGGCAAGGAAACTAAAGGAGGAGTCTGAGGTGTTTGGGTGCCGTCTCTGGTTTAGGAGAGACCCAGTGACTTCATAGCTATCCAGGGGAGGACTCTCCAGAAGAAGGCCATGTATGGGTTGGTTTCTTAGCAAGAACCTGGAGGAGCTGAAGTACCTAAGAGAATCCGGTCTCGTGGGTATCGCCAAGCTGGCTGAAAGATCCAGGTATCACACGAGTGTTCTACAAGTTTAGTTTTCCTACGTGTTCTACAACAACGTCTGTGGCAGAGACTTATTCTTGTATATTCTACAACAACGTCTGTGTCAGAGACTTGTTCCTGAATTAAGCACCTTGTTGGTTGCTAGACCTTGTGAGAGAGGGACTGTCCAAACTGAGTGAACATCCAGTTGTGAATGGCTATTCTCTGGATGCAGTCAAAGTAAACAAGTCCTTCATTATTGACTTTGACACTAATGCCGCGTGTACACGATCGGAATTCCGGCCAGAGAAAGAAAAAGTGAGAGCTTTTCATCGGAAAATGCTACCGTGTGTACGCTCCATCGGAATTTAGCTGTCCGAATTTCCGCTAGCCAAAAATTGATAGCATGTTCTCAATTTTCCCGACGGAAAAGCTTTCTATCAGTAATTCCGATCGTGTGTATGCAATTCCGACACGCCAAAAATCACGCATGCTCAGATTCAACTACGAGACAGTAGCTATTGGCTACTGCCTATTGAACTTCCTTTTTCTAGTCACGTCGTACGTGTTGTAAATGTTTGGAATTTGATGTGACCGTGTGTAGGCAGGACAGCTTGAGCCGAATTCCGTCGGAATTCCGTCGGGAAAACCATCAGAGCTTTTCCCAACGAGAATTCCGATCGTGTGTACGCGGCATAAGAGTACCTGAACTTTCTTCCTAACCCTCTGATCCCAATTTAAGAGACTGTTCGTTGTCTACGTTTTGCAAATAAAAATCCCTTTATGCGGATCTGTCGTCAGTCTCTCAAGTTACTGGGCCATCTACCACGGGAACCCCTAGACACAGATCGAGGAGGAGAAGGTAACGGGGAGCCCAATTCAAACCAGCAGCTCCTTCGGGGGTTAGTGCTACAGACAGATCTTGATTTCTTTCAGACCTGCAACACCTCTTGCCGTCTGCTGGGGCTAAAAGCTAGAGGGCTGTGATATGAAGAGGGGATTGTGTGATTGGTGGGCTCTGTGATGGGGGGGGGGGACTGAGTGATTGGTGGGCTCTGTGATGGGGGGGGGGGACTGAGTGATTGGTGGGTTCTGTGATGGGGTACTTTTAATTGCTGGGCTCCATGATGGGGGGGGGGGGCAGTGTGAATAGGGGCTCTGTAATGAGGAGCCTCTGATGTGATGAGAAGACACTAGGGTGGGGAAACTCAGTCATGGGAGGACTTTGATGTGATGGGAAGCCTCTGATGTATAGGGAGGTCTATGATGACATGGTTAGACTATGACCTAATGTAGGAGACTCAGACGTGATGGAGGGACTCTGATGTGAATGGGGGGGTTGCTTCTAATGTCCATTTCTTCAAGGCAGTTGTGTGCATTGTCCCAGTATCAGGTTTCCCAATAATAAGCAACATTTACATTATTTTAGATGTTTGATTTTTTTTGGGGGGGGGGGATTTTGCATAGTTTTTAGACTGCGCCGAAAAAAAAATGTTGAGAAATACCGGTCTAGAATATGTAGATAGCATTTATGAAAATGCTATTTATTATTTGTGCCTAGGTGCCCGCATCAAATTAGTTACCTTCACTTTCCAGATAGCCAGGCATAAAATAAAGTCTTTACTGAGTACAGCAGATAATATTAGGAGTATGGTTAATCGTTATTGGGCTGGAGCTATGTTGGGCTGAATCATCATTTCTTTCCACAGGAAGGGTCCCCTTGGATCCACGGTGAATGTGAATAATAACCTGAGAGCGCGGAGAGCACCAACAGCTAGAAACTGATTTTTAGTACCTGATAATAGACAGCGAAGTTTCTAATTTAAACAACGGCTTCAGGCAAAGCACAAAATTCTGTAACAGTTGAGTTGAGCTTAAAAAAAAAAGACACACGTTCACCAGGTTCAACCTTCAATAAATGGACTTTATGAAATTGACTTTTTTTTTGCTGGTCTGATGTTCTTTTTGTTCTATATCTCATATACCTACCTCGACTACAATGTCATCCAGTCAGGGCCGTCTTTAAGGCAGGGCAAAAGGGACAGCTGCCCTGGGCCCTGTCATTGTTGTGGGGCCCAAAACAGCTGCCTCATACTTGCCAACTATCCAGGTTTAAATTCCCTTGTCCCTTGAAGTTTTATTCGTGTGATGTGTCCCAATATCTCAGTGTGAAGTGCTGGTACTAATGCTGCCCAGCTCTGCCCTATTGTTGTGTACAGATGACTCACCTGCAGACCCAGTGTTTACATGTAAATAACCGGCATTAGTATGTAAATAGGGGCAACAATACTAAGTAAATAGCTGAATGAATGAATGAATGAATGAAATACTTGTATAGCGCACAATGCGAACTGAATCGCCTCTGCGGCTGGCAGCATTGATATGTAAAAAAAGATGGCAGTCCTATGTATATCATGCCTCCTGCTGTGAGGAGATGATGTGCTGTAACCTCTAGCAACTAATCAGTGAGCCGTAATGTGTGCTGTAACCTCTAGCAACTAATCAGTGAGCCGTAATGTGTGCTGTAACCTCTAGCAACTAGCCGGTAAGCAGTAATGATATGCTGTAACTGCTGGAAACCAATCGCAATTGCTGCCTGATCTGATACAGAAAACTGATTTTAAGTCTAGCTGTTATTTTGTATGTCTCAGAGTAGGTGGAGAGGGAAATTGCATGAGGGGGCCCCAAGAAAAATTTTGCCCAGGGTCCAATCTATATTAAAGATGGCCTTTTGTTTTGACCAAAGTCATTGCACTTCAAAATTTGGAACTCTTATGCCCTGTACACGCGGTCGTATATTCCGACGGAAAGGGTCCGATCGGATTATATTGTCGGAAAATCCAATCGTGTGTGGGCTCTATCGAACTTTTTCCATCGGAAATTCCGACGGAAAAATTTGAGAGCAGGACCTCAAATATTCCGACAACAAAATCCGATCTGACTTTTTCCGATCGTTTTTGTAGAAAAAAAGTGCCACGCATGCTCAGATCAAATTATGAGACCAAAGCTATTGGCTACTAGCCGCAACGTAGTCCCGTCCCAAGGAACGAACGCCATCACGCTCCGAACGATCGGATTTTCCGACAACTTTGTCCGACCGCGTGTATGCAACGCCAGTTTCGGACAAAATACGTCGGAAAAAAATCAGACGGAATTGGTTGTCGGAAAGTCAGACCGTGTGTACGGGGGCTTATAGTTGTAGCGCTACCCCTGTAGGAGCCACTGGTTATGATGGGTTCTCTGTTCTCTGCTTCAACCGCCTCAAGAATTTTAACCCATCTGACACACTAGGTTGAGGGTGCATGCAAACATGCAATATCACAGAAAATCACTAATTAATCAGTAATCAGTAATAGCATTAGGAACAGGGACTGAACCAGTTAGTAAATGCACAGTTAACCCCTTCAGCCCTGGAAGGATTTACCCCTTTCCTGACCAGAGCACTTTTTGCGATTCGGCACTGCGTCGCTTTAACTGACAATTGCGCGGTCGTGCGACATTGCACCCAAACAAAATTGACGTCCTTTTTTTCCCCACAAATAGAGCTTTCTTCTGGGGGTATTTGATCACCTCTGCGGTTTGAATTTTTTGCGCTATAAACAAAAAAAGAGCGACAATGTAAAAAAAAAAGCAATATTTTTTTACTTTTTGCTATAGTACCGTATTTGCCGGTGTATAAGGCATATAAGACGACCCCCTAAACCTACAGGACAAAAACGCTTTTAAATCTGTACTTACCGTATAAGACGACCCGGCTTTCGAGGCTTCCGAGGCTTCATATTTCTTCCTTCTTCCTGCATTTGCTGGAGCCAATCACGGCGAGCGATGTATTCTATTAATGAATACAAAGCCTGCTTGGATTGGCAGAGGCTGTAACATCATCAGCCCACGCCGCTCTGACTCTCCAAGCCAATCAGAGCAGGCTACAGAGTAGCCTGCTCGGATTGGCAGAGGTCGTTACTCCAATCCGAGCAGGCTTTGTATTCATTTGAATACATCGCTCACCAGGATTGGCTCAGCGGTATATACTGTATGTAGCCGAAGCTACATACAGTATTACCGAACACCCAGCATCCGAGGGGCTGACCCGGCGTATAAGACGACCCCCGCTTTTTGGCCAATTTTTTTACATGCAAAAGGTCGTCTTATACGCCGGAAAATACGTTAAATATCCCCAAAAAAATATATAAAAAAAAATCTTTCTCAGTTTAGGCCAATATGTATTCTTCTACATATTTTTGGTAAAGAAAATCGCAATAAACGTATATTGATTGGTTTGCGCAAAAGTTCTAGCATCTACTAAAAAGTGGATAGTTTTATGGCTTTTTTTTATTATAATTTTTTTTATTAGTAATGGCGGCGTTCTGCGATTTTTATCGTGGCTGCGACATTATGGCGGACACATTGGACACTTTTGACACTATTTTGGGACCATTGTCATTTATACAGCGATCATTGCTATAAAAATGCATTGATTACTGTATAAATGACACTGGCAGGGAAGGGGTTAAACACTAGGGGGCACCATCAAGGGGTTAAGTGTGTCCTAGGGAGTGATTCTAACTGTGGGGGAGAATGGGCTACTACTGAAATGACAGTGATCACTGCTCCTGATGGCAGGGAGCAGTGATCTCTGTCATGTCACTAGGCAGAACAGGGAAATGCCTTGTTTACAAAGTCATCTCTCCGTTCTGCCGCTCCGTGACACGATCGCCAGGACACCGGCGGACATCGAGTCAGCAGGACCCACGAGCACGGAGTACACAGCAGGCACATGCGCCCACAATGCCACTATTTAAAGGGGATGTACCTGTACGCTCAGGGATATACCTGTACACTGATATGCCCAGTCATGCCATTGTGCCAATGTACATCGTCGTGCGCTGGTCGGCATGTGGCATGAATGACTTCGGGCTGTGTGGCCCCTTTTGCAGGTAAGCTATGTAAAGCATTACAAATAAGTGCCTATTCTGTTTAAAATACAGTAATACACTGCCTCACCCTGCTCTGCAAATGCTCAGTTGCTCTCCATTTTTAAGCATTTTTAGGCACTGGCAAATTTGTAGAGGCCAATCTGCTGACAGCCTCACAGCAGAATTAAACCCTCCTATCCTTTACAGCCAAGGAAGCTGCTTCAGTTAGATCTGCACTGCCATGGTGCTGCATATGTGATCAGTTAATGACACCAGCCATTTGATGGTTTGACAGTTTGGTTGAGGACACAAACAAATGTGACAGATAAGCAATTCCATCATTCCAGGAATGGAACTGTTTTTTGAAACTGTTCAATCGATGGGTTTACTTCCGCTTTATGATTTACTGCTGTTCGGGGACTCTGGGTTTCAGCAAAATGGTGGTCTCCAGCAAAAAAAAACAGAAGCAATGCTGGAGGCAATTTACACAACACACTCATTTTGATAGCATAATTAATAATGTGGAATGCAGGTTCCTTGCTAAAGAACATTTTTTTTTATCAGGTTGTTATGGGTAAAGTTCCACTTCAATATATTGCCATCCAAACTGGTTGGTAGCGAGGTAAGCATAACAATAGTTTAACACTGACGGTAACACAATTGAGTGTCTCTGCGACACCAAAATCAGAATTGCTGTGTGATCACTGTGTTTGCAGCGGCAGCATCGAGGAGCACTGCCGCTGCAAACACAGCGATCACAGAGCAGTTCTAATTTTGGTGCTGTGACAGACCTAGCCGGGACACAGGCTGTTGGAGGGGACAGAATGCAAGCCTCTTGCCTTGCAATTATGGGCCCCGGCATTTGGGGGAACGGTGCTCTTTGTGAGCTGTATGCCTGGGGACCCCTGAGGTGGTGTTACTTGGACTCAGATCCATGTCCCCCCCCCCCAAGACACACAGACTCTGGATATGTATTTGCCATATTAGCAATAGACTGAACCATACTGTTGGGACACAAACTGTTAGATGCTAATGTCATCAACTCCAGCCACCTGTCTGTTGTGTAAATGAGTCTAGTCTGGCTTGTAAGAGTATTCTACACATTGTTGTTTGTGCTAATTAACCCTGTGTTTATGTTTATGGTAATGTGTATCGAATAGTCAATCAGTGAGCTAGGAGACAAAGTCTTAGGGCCGGTTCACACTGCAGGCGAGGCGAGGCGACTCCGACTTGCCTCGCCGCGACCTGCCGCGGCCTCAGCGGCGACTTGCAAATGACTTCTGTATAGAAGTCAATGCAAGTCGCCCCGAGGTCGCCCAAAAGTAGTACAGGAACCTTTTTTCTGAGTCGGAGCGACTCGAGTCGCTCCTCTCAGAACGGTTCCATTGTACAGAACAGGGGCGACTTGCGAGAGCGAGGCGAGGCGAGGCGAGTCGTGTCGCCTCGCATCGCCCGCTGTGTGAACCGGCTCTTACCCTGAAAAGTCCTATCTCTCAGACAACTAGTCTGGGTCAATGATTAGATAATTAGCTCATGCTAATTAGGTTAGGTTTTAGTCATCCTACTGTATATATTTGTGGGACATCTCAAATAAAAGATTATTCCTGGTGTACCTCAAGACTGGTGTTGTCTAGTTCTTGGGGGTTCCTATAGCCAGATCCATTGGACTTGTGTTCCAGGACTTAGGAAGCGGTATACTGACGGAAGCACTCAAGCGGAGTGTGGGGGACGTTCCGTCACAGGTGTCACAGACACATTTGTTTGGGATTTTTTTCCCCGTTCACCATCAGCAAAACAGCAGCAGCCCCCGAGGAAGGGGGAGCCTTTCCCCCAGAAACAGGTTGGCTTGACCATTTGTTGCTACTTTTAATAAACGACCTTAAACTTACCTCTCGACCTGCATTTCATTGGAGACTGAGCGCTCCCTCCTTTTCTACCTCTTCCAGTGGGGTGAGGTCAAGCATTGTGTGGGTTTCAGGCTTAAATTCATGGAGAACTGCGGTTTATTGGAGATGGATAAACCACCATTGGCTATAGACCGAGGATGAGGGGAAGTGACTGAGCAATAGAAATAGTACAATCAGGGTACACAATGTCAAAGTTGTGGCCTGTCCTCTTGAGACAGGAACAGAACTGTGTTAGTCTGAAGTCCAAGGCCGAAAAAGGGGTTATCAAAAAATGGAGTCATCTTATACAACTTTTTATGGAAGCTTTATATAAGGAGACAAAGCATTTGGAATCTGGTGCCACAGAACCCACAACAGTAAGACCACCTAATAGGCAAAAATAAAACCTAATATAAAAGCACAAGAAACATTGATATCAATTCTGACACCAATAATGATAAAGGTGGACTGTGCCTTAGTAAAAAATGTTGGCAGGGCCAGTTGTCCCCCAGGGGCACATGTAACAAGGTGACAAGAGAACAGGAAAGAGAAAGCAGATCCCTAGTTTCTCAAAAAAAATGCAAACTTTGTAGGCACAACATGAAGCAGTCTATATAGAATCTAACAAACTTGATTGCAAATATCTTAAAACATATGGACATAAAAGCAATTCAATACCCTCTACTTTCGGTAGGTCAAACAATTACCCAATCCCAAGCATGGAGACAGAACTCCATTCAAAAGGTATATATGATATGTGGAAGTCCATCAAAGGAAGACAAATATGAGATCAGCGTAAATGTCAGGGGTCAGATCCACAACTCCGCCATACTTGGTAGTCAACACGTTTCGCAAGATTTACTTGCTTTCTCAGGACAGGTTGGATGGGTGCTGATCGACCTTGAAAGTCAGAGTATGGGCCATAGCAGATCATGGTGGGGGATACAGGGGCCACCTCAGAGAAAGATGGGGGGGGGGGGCGCAGGGTGGTACCCCAATGTCCAAATTTCCCCAATCCAGACCAGTCAGATAAATTAATTATAAAACCACAACTCTCCAGAAGAAGGTGATATATTAAATTTGTTCAGTCAGTGATAGGGTAGAACTATTTAGAGTGGAGTTCAAGGCTTATTAAAAGTCAGCAGCTACAAAAAGTGTAGTTGCTGACTTTTAATAAACAGACACTTACCTGTTCCACGGTCCAGCGATGCGGCCGAACGGGGTGTCGCTCCTCTACCCGTCCTCTCCGCCGGCCCCTCCATTGCCACTCTGGACACCCGGCCGTGACAGATTTCGGCTTCACGGCTGGACACCTACGTCGCATGTGTGAGTCACGCTGCGCGAGTCATGCTGCGCTCCCTGAGTGGATAGGCGATCTCCTGGGACCTGTCGCGTGTCCCAGGAGACCGCCTAGAGGGAGGGGCCGCTTAAGGCGAAAGGAGGAGTCATCTTGGCTGTCCCTGGGAGGAAGAAGGAAGTGGGACAGGAAGTCCCCCTCCTAACAAAGCCCCCACTCTCCCCCCCCAAAAGAATTACATGCCAAATGTGGCATGTAAGGGGGCGAGGAGTGCTTAAAGCGGAAGTTCCATTTTTGGGTGGAACTCCGCTTTAAAGACCTATGTAAAAACCTCAACGGGGGACATATAGATAGACAAAGGCATTAAAACGGATAGCCCAGACATATTATATGGGCGTAGATAACAGGATTAGTGGGCATCCAGGACCCCACAGGGCCTGGAGCATCACCTTGGCACATTCAACAGACACCCCGCTCAGTAGCTCTCAAATAGAGCTTGTAGGTCATCATATGTAGAAGTGGTCCTTCGAGCGAGTGCAGCGATGGTAGTCTCGACTGGTCTGCCAGTAAGGTAGGAGAAGAATTGGGAAACAGCTGTCACTTCAAAACAGCAGTTGATTGAACAAAGCACATTCATAGCAGGATCACTAGGTATTTTTTATTTATTTTTTTGAGTGAAAAATTTCGATCTAAAACAAACGAAAACAACGTTTGAATTTAAATTAAAATATTAGGGCTTACAATATTTGAGATTTTAGTGTTTGGGTCAACATCTCCATTTTATGCTGTTTTTAACGCATTTCTACTGCTCTAACGCTATCCTAAAGTTTTCCATTAATGCAATATTGAACGTGTTAAAGCAGCTGATTAAAACTTGTAAAAAAAAAAAAAAAAAACAGTTGTCCTCCCGGCTCGTGTTGTACAAATCCGCCTTGTACAGGCCATCTAATTTATCAGCGGTGCCCTTTGGTGCGATAATAAATAAAGTGGAACGCGCTGTCCTTTAGTAGAAATCTGTTCAATTCCATTCTCTGTCACTATCAATTTACTTTCCAGAGAGAAAAGTTTGCAGGTTAGACCTGAATATGGCTGGTTTTATTTCAGATCGTTTTAAATGTCTGTAAGAAGACCATTTAAAGTGTTTTTCCACTTTTCAGAACATTTTCAGAACATATGGAACATAAATACAATATTATAGCTTTATAGCCAAGCAGAAGGTCAGATACGATAGATTAGATAGATAGATAGATAGATAGATAGATAGATAGATAGATAGATAGATAGATAGATAGATAGATAGATAGATACATTTCTTCTCAGTCATTTGTGATATCACCTTAACCTATTAAGGACTGGAAGATTTTCCCCCCTTAATGACCAGAGCATTTTTTGCGATACGGCAATGCGTCGCTTTAACTGACAATTGTCATGTTAATGTCATGTCATGAAAATGGTCATGCAACAATATACCCGAACAAAACTTTTCCCCACAAATAAAGCTTTTTTTTAGTGATACTTGATAACCTCTGCGGTTTTTATTTTTTGCGCTATAAACAAAAAAAGAGCGACAATTTTGAAAAAACAAAACCAATATTTTTTACTTTTACGCATACCTAGGTTGCACACGCATATATTAAATGGTGTTTGCACCACGCATGTGAGGTATCGCTGCAAATGTTATGGTGAGAGCAATAATTGTAGCACCAAACTCCCGTATAAATCTAAACTGGTAATCTGTAAAGGCTAATAAAGCCTCACCTATGGAGATTTTTATGTTCCTTACTCTGGTGCTGTTCCACGAGCAGGCAATTTTAAAGTGTGACATGTTAGGTACCCATTTACTCAGCCTAACATCATCTTTTATATTGGGTATTATATTGTGTTTGTGTGAACTAAAATTCAAGTATATTTTTTCAAAAAAATTAGCATTTAAAAACTCACGTGCAAGTACTGTGTTATATAAAACTAGGGTTACTCCGATATCACTTTTTTAAGACGGGGTCCAAGTATCGGTACTTTTTTTCAAGTGCTCGTCGATACCGATTACCGACACTTTTTTTTTAATGTCACGTGACAGTGGCACTAATTTGAAGCACTGATGGGCACTGATAGGTGTTACTGATGAGGCGTGGACTGTGCCAGTAGTTTTTTAATTTTATATATATATATATATATATATATATATATATATATATATATATATATATATATATATATATATATATATATATATATATATATATATATATATATTTTTTTTTTACAATGCTTTCTTTTTTTTTACAATTTAACCTTTTAAATATATATTTATTACAAATTTTTGTTTTATTTTTATTTTTTTAGCAGCCCTGTGTGAGGGCTTTGGTGAGATACCAGGGGTCTAAACAGACCCCTGACATCTCCCCTTTGAGACGGGAAAAGGGACTGAGGACAGACAATTCCCCAGTCTTTTTCTCAGCAGCCTCAGATCCACTGAAGATGAATGGACAGGAGACAGTGGCTCCTATTCATTCATAAACTGAAACATAGGAAACACAGTTTACGATGCTCAGTGACAGTTATGAATGACTGACTCTGTTTATTCGGAAAAGGAAGAAGCCAGTAAATTACAGATTTACCGACTCCTTCCTCTGTTCTCCATTTTAACAGATCCAGAACAAGAGGGGATGGGGTGTAGAGGGGGACAAGAGCAGGATCTGGGGAGCCAGATGTTGAGCCGGAGGAGGACACGGGACAGCTCGGGACGATCGTTGCAGGCAGGTACAGGCACCGATTTCCCTGTATAGAAGCTTCTCCTCCTCTCCCTTCCACGGCTGTCAGCTGCTTTACTGAAAGGTATACCATCATCGGTATCGGTGCAACCCTACATAAAACCCATAATTTTTTCTCTAGGGTCAATGCTTAAAAAATATGTATAATGTTTGGGGGTTCTAAATAATTTTCTAGAAAACAAATGATGATTTTTACACGTAGAAGACGACTGTCAGAATTGGCCAGGGTGGGAAGTAGTTAAATCTCTTTACAATGTAAATTGATTACTGTCAGAAACCATTAAATCAGGCCGAGACAGAAGTACAGTTAAATCACATAGCCAAAGTTCAGTAATCGAAACAGATAGTCAGCCAAGCCAGAAGTCAGGGATCAATGTAGTGGAACAGCAAGCAGGATCTGGAGCCAGAAGGGATGTCAGCAAAGCAAGTCTTGAACAGGATCACAGGAGATAGTTTCTGTGATGTGACCAAGGGAAAAGCAGAGATCCTCTGGACTGGACGGCTTAAGTGGGAAGGACTGACGAGCAGGATATCATCAACAGCTGAGTAACTGTGGAGAGATAGGAGGTGGCAATTAGCCGACAGCTGAGCGGCCAGCTCAGAGAAGGAAGGGCTGAGCCCAGCCCTGACGATTACCTAGAGCAGGGGTCTCAAACTGGCGGCCCTCCAGATGTTGTGAAACTACAAGTCCCATAAGGCATTGCAAGGCTGATAGTTACAAGTATGGCTCCCACAGGCAGAGGCATGATGGGACTTGTAGTTTCAAAACAGCTGGAGGGCCGCTAGTTTGAGACCCCTGACCTAGAAGATATTGTTTTTTTCTCAAAAAAAAATAGAGTTATTCCCTTGTGGTTGTAAAGCCTCAATGTTTTTCACCTTAATGCATTCTATGCATCTTTACCACTTGCCGCCCGCCCTATAGGCAACTGACGGTGGCAAAGTGGTTTCATAATCCTGATCGGACGTCATATGACGTGATCAGGATTATGAGCCGCTGCGCGCCCCCGGGGGCGCGCATCGCGGCGATCGTTGTTGCGGGGTGTCAGTCTGACACCCGGCAACTATGATCTCGGTAAAGAGTCTCCGACGGAGACTCTTTACCACGTGATCAGCCGTGTCCAATCACGGCTGATCACAGTGTAAATGGGAAGAGCCGGTGATCGCCTTTTCCTCACTCGCGTCTGTCAGACGCGAGTAGAGGAGAGCCGATCGGCTGCTCCTCTGACAGGGGGGGTCTGTGCTGATCGATTATCAGCACAGCCCCCCCCGAGGATGCCCACACTGGACCACCAGGGACGCCACCAGACCACCAGGAAAAAGGTAATTCTCCCTAGACCACCAGGGATGCCAGTCAGCACAATGGATGCCAATCAGTGCCCATAATGGATGCCAATCAGTGCCCACAATGGGCATCACTGATTGGCATGCATTATTGTTTGGCACTGATTGGCATCCATTAGTACAGTATAACACCAATGCCGCCTATGAGTGCCCACCTGTGCCGCCTATCAGTGCCCACCTGTGCCGCCTATCAGTGCCCACCTGTGCCGCCTATCAGTGCCCACCCATGCCCATCTGTGCCACCTATCCATGCCCATCTGTGCTGCCTATCCATGCCCATCTGTGCCACCTATCCATGCCCATCTGTGCCGCCCATCCATGCCAATCCGTGCCGCCCATCCATGCCAATCCGTGCCAGCTATCAGTGCCAATTTGTGCCACCTATCAGTGTCCATCCATGTCGCCCATCCGTGTCGCCCATCCGTGTCGCCTATCAGTGCCCCATATCAGTGTCCATCAATGCCACCTCATCAGTGCCACTTCATTGGTGCCACATCATTGGTGCCCATCAGTGCCGCCTTATCAGTGCCCATCAGTGTAGCCCCATCAGTGCCCATCAGTGAAGGAGAAAACGTACTTATTTACAAAGTTTTGAAACTGAAACAAAAAAAACATATTTTTTTTCAAAATTTTCGGTATTTTTTTATTTGTAGCGCAAAAAATAAAAACCGTAGAGGTGATCAAATACCACCAAAAGAAAGCTCTATTTGTGGGAAAAAAATGATAAAAATTTCATTTGGGTACAATGTAGCATGACCGCGCAATTGTCATTCAAAATGCGACAGCGCTGAAAGCTCAAAATTGGTCTGGGCAGGAAGGTGTTTAAGTGCCCGGTATTGAAGTGGTTGAGGTGCTACCCTTGTTTTCTCTTGGAAAGAATTGGTTCAAACCCTTGTTTTTTTTTTTGTTTTTGTTTTTTGCCATCTGTGTCCAGTTAGGGAGATTTCCTTTCACTTCCTATCATTTAGACACAAAATGATATAGGAGGAAATCTCTCCAAAATGGGTAATATTAGCTCTTGCCATGTCTCCACTGTCACCATGATGTGTCCCCATTAGAAGATTTCCTGTTCTGTTGATAGTGTCAGGTCACCTTGAGACGAGGTGATAGATGCACACCGTAGGGATCAGGAGTGCATCGCAAGGTTGTGGACCCTACGGCTGACTGCTGCGGACGGGAGACAGGTCCCACCGGGGTTAGAGCGTAAGATTCCCTGGGGCGTGGAGTCTAAGAGCCAGAAAGTGTTCACCAGAGCCTCAAGTGGTGAGGATGGACTTGGCTGCAACTGGCTCCAGGTCGCGACCCCCAAGGTCCCCCAGCTCACACCCACAGTAGGCAACAGGAGGATAGGGATGGTGAGGGACAAAGCCAAGGTCGGGGCCACAAGCAGACAGAATAGTCAGGGACATGCCAAAAGGTCAGGATCACAGGCAAACAGGGATAGTCAAAGACACGCCAAAGTCAGTAACGGAATAACAGAAGAGCACACGGCAGGTAACAGGAAGCTAACACACAAAGGAATACACAATGGTTGATCAGCACTGATGGCCTGCAGTGCATAGGTTAATATAGGGCTCCCTGATAGGGCCTGCGGTGGAGCCATGCTTAGAGGAGAGGTTATAAAAACCACCAGGTGGAAGTGACTGGCCTCTTAGTCTGAACACATGAGGGGAGGTAAGCAAACACAGGAAGATCACTGCATAACCATGACAGATAGGTCAACATCTGTGATTCCTCCTCACTTCAGTCATGGAGACAATGGTCCTAGGACAAAAAGAGAGACCGAATCTCCTTAGTAGAGACACAATAAAAATTTGACAGGGTGTTCTAATCATTTCCTACTCTATCCAATGCAAAAAAAATAAAAAATGGCCTTAGAGACAGAGACACTTCAACCTGTGCTATATTGTAAAAGTAAAAAGATTTCATAGGTTATAAAAGGGCAACGCTGAATGGCAGTGGGATAGTGATTGTCGTTGCAGGGCCCCATTCCAAATTCAAATCATATGCTATTTAACTGCAAAAAGGTTAAAAGGCTTTGGAATAGGATTGCAGGTTGAGAAAGTGGCTAAATGGAGAGACATATTAATTTAACATTTGAATTGATTGTGTTCCTTCCTAATTCCCAGGAAAGGAATGGTAACCTAATAACTCTGATAATATTGACCACATTGAGAGGAAGCTGGTATGAGGGAAGGGTACATTGAATAAAGATCAGATTTCCATATTTTTAATAGTGGAGTTTCTCTTGGGCTTTGGGACATAAGACTGAAAAAAAAAGAAGTAATTTTGATGGTCTAAACAGAGAAGAAAAAAATCCAAAGTTCCAGTTACTATAATGGGTTATTGTGATTAACTGGGTAAAATGGGAAAAATAAAAAGGGAATTATGGATAACAGCTGGTAATAGTTAAGTGTCAATCACAGCCATGTAAAAATACATTTGCCGATCTATTTGCTTTAATGATAACACACATAATGTTTCCTAAGGTAAACATCCCCAAACTTCTATCTATCCAATCTACCTAGGTAGCATGGAAATTTCTCTCCTCAAGATTTCCCCACTTAGGCGACTCGTCCAATATCCCAAACCAATGAGGGCACTTGAATACTGTAATACTCGTCTTACAACAAGTAAGTGGACTAGTCAAAAGATTCATTTCTACAACAACCTCCTCCCAATAGACAAACAATGTTAATCAATAAACTCCACAGATATGATTGGCTTAAACAATTCAATCCAGATAAAGGTCTTGACATCCCTCTCCTGATTTGGAACTATCTTACCTCTAATAAAGATGAGAAAACTAGAGTGTAAAACGTACTACAGGAGAGGGTCAAAGACTGCAGACATACTGGAGGAGATGGTCAGAGACTTCAAAATGTACTACAGAAGAGGGTCAAAGACTGCAAAACGTACTACAGGAGACGGTAAGAGACTGCAAAACGTACTACAGGAGACGGTAAGAAACTGCAAAACGTACTACAGGAGACAGTAAGAAACTGCAAAACGTAATACAGAAGAGGGTCAAGGATTGCAAAACGTACTACAGGAGACAGTAAGAGACTGCAAAATGTACTACAGGAGACGGTAAAAAACTGCAAAACGTAATACAGAAGAGGGTCAAAGACTGCAAAACGTACTACAGGAGACGTTAATCGACACATGTAGTGGCGACACTTTTGACCAGGTGTCCGCTATGTAGAAATTTATTTTTTCCTCAGAACAGTAAAAGGGGTTTTGAGGGTTGATTGTGCAGGTTTAACTTTGGCCTCCGTTTGGCTGGGCTGTGTTAGGGTTCTGCCTGGTCACGTGTACAATTAGTTGCACATGACAGGTCCAGAACCAGGCCTGGTTGGATGCTTTGAGTATCAGCGTTGTCCGGAGCCAATCAGTGGGTGCGTCTGGCCCCGCTGAGGAGTCTGGGGAAGGGTACTTAAGAGGCTGAAGTCACGTGTTCGGGGTTCGTTCGTTAGGCCAGAGCTGCCTGTTCCTGAATCTGGACTGGGGTAGCCCCGCGAGGGATCCCGGTCACGGGAGCGTGGGCCACTCCGCAATATGGTCAGTTTGACTAGCCCCACTAGACCCACAAGGTCTGGGGTAGGGATCCATCTGTTCCCGATTCTTGGAACCGGCTGGTCCGAGGCGCAGTAACTGAGGGAGGATTCAAGGCGTCCGGGTATGCTCTCAACTTGGAGAGGCACCGCAGCTCGTGTAAGCAATCGGGGGAGGACTCTTCAGAGGAGGGCCAACAAGCTGGCATTCCAAGAAGTGCTGGTTTCTGAGTTGTAAAGGACACTAACGAATTCACGCTTTTCCAGTACTGCCAAGGAGACAGAGAACGTTCCAGGTACTGAGGAAAGGTTCCTGTTCCCTTTCAGTTGCACATTTATTCAAGGTCAGAGACTTTGCAAGTTCCGGATTAAGGTGCTGACTGCCATAATCTCTGGCTAGAGATTTGTTCAGCTTTGAAGCGCCCACTCTGGGTTGCTACTCCCTGGGTTGCATTAGAGATTTTCTAATGATTAGCAGGTCAAGGTGCCTGAGTTTCTTCTCCCTTGCCCTCTGTTCCCATACAAGACTGTGTTTGTTGGATGTTACCCCTGCAAATAAAAACCTTTCTAGGACTTTTATGGTGTCAGCATCCAAAGTCATTGGGTACTAACCCTGGGAACCCCTAGACATGGAAGAACAAGCCAAGAGGAGGTAACTGGTAAGCGCAAAAGTCAAGGCCGCCCCATCGAGGGTTATGGCCGCTACACACACAAGCAGAATGTCCGACAGAAAAAGTCAGATGGGAGCTTTTCATCGTATATTCCGATCATGTATGTATGCCCCATTAGACTTTTTACAGCGAAAATGCTGACGGACCTAGAAATAGAACATGTTCTAAATATTTCCGACGGAACCAATTCCTATCGGGAAAACCGCTCGTCTGTATGCTGTTCTGATGGAGCAAAAACTACGCATGCTCTGAAGCAAGTACGAGGCGGAAGCTATTGGCTACTGTCTATTGAACTTCCTTTTTCTAGTCCCGTCGTACATGTTGTTGTACGTCACCGCGTTCTTGACAGTCAGACTTTGGTGTGATTGTGTGTACGCAAGACAGTTTCAGCGCAATTGTGTCAGAAAAACCTTCAGAGTTTATTCCGACGGGAAAACCGGTCGTGTGTGCAGGGCATAAGAGACTGCAAAATGTACTGCAGAAGATGGTCAGAGACTGCAAAATGTACTACAGAAGAGGGTCAAAGACTGCAAAATGTACTACAGGAAAGGGTCAGAGACTGCAAAATGTACTACGGGAGAGGGTCAATGACTGAAAAACGTACTACAGGAGATGGTCAGAGACTGCAGACATGGTACAAGAGATGGTCAGAGACTGTGGTTATAACACAAGAGAAGGTCAGAGACTGCAGACATTGTATAAGTGTGTCCTAGCAGTGACCAGTGTGGAAAAAACTTCTTTACTAACAGTCATTTCTCAAGCAGGTCTGTGAAGCTCCCAGCCTGACCAGATAATGCCTTCAAAGATAACATGGTTATCTATCAAGTTAGATAAATCAGGGATGGCTGACACCAACTTGGGCATAGTCAGGGTCCAACTGTCCTCGATTTTGAGGGACTGTCCCTGATTTGGAGCAATGTCCCTCTGTCCCTCTTTCCTCCTCATTTGTCCCTCATTTTGGTCTGATCAATATAGTTGTATATAAAATCTTTATCTTTCAAAAAGTGTTTCCCAGTGCTAAACCTTTCATCCAAATTATGATTTGCTGCATTTGTAAATTTTAAAAGCCAATATAAAGGAATAGTAGTGGTAAAAAAAAAGTCCCTTGTGGATTTAATTAACCCTTTTTCTGGTTAATTCTTCTTTAAGGGGGTGTGGCAGGGGGCGTGTCCTATGCCTACATACATTTGCTAGTAGGTATCCCTCATTCCCATGTCAAAATGTTGGGAGGTATGAACCCGGGCACAAATAGCTCTATAGAAACAGCTGAAGTTTGCACCATCTTGCAGCAGTCTAATCATCAGTGACAGTCACCCTTCCTGTGTGGAGTGGAGGGGAAGTCATCCCTCCATCACTGTCTAATCTGCACACAGGACAGGAGAACACACTGATGATTGGACTTCTGTAGCCGGTGTTTGGCATTACCAGTGAGGCGGGTGACATGATCACACCTTCTTCATGATCAGGTATGTCGGATCCTCTCCATCCCTTTAAAACTGAAGGAATATTGATTACACGGGTTCTGCGGCTGATTAAGGTGGTAATTAACCAGTTGCCGACCGCCGCACGACGATGTACGTCGATAGCATGGCACGGGCAGGCATATTGGCGTACATGTACGTCCCTTGCCTCCCGCGGGTCGGGGGCCCGATCGGGCCCCCGCCCGGTGCCTGCGGCGGTCGGTATTCGTGCGGGAGCGATCCCGGACGAGGGGACGGCCATTCGTTCATGGCCACCCCCTCGCGATCGCTCCCGACGAATAGGAATCCCCCGTGACATCACTTCCTCTCCTGTAATGTAAACACAGGAGAGGAAGTGATGTATTCTCTCCTCCGTGTCGGTATTTTTCGTTCCGACACGGAGGAGAGCGGATCGGTGAGTTGCACCAACACTCTACACACACAGTAGAACATGCCAGGCACACTCACACCCCCCCTTTACCCCCCGATCACCCCCCCAATTACCCCTGCCCCCCAGTCACAGTGACACCAATGTCATTTTTTTTTTTTTTTTTTTTTTTTTTGCATTGGTGTCATTTGTGACTGTAATAACTGTTAGGGCAGTTAGAGTTAGCCCCCTTTAGTTCTAATGTACCCCCCTAACCCCCCCAATAAAGGTTTAACCCCGTGATCACCCCCCGTCGCCAGTGTCACTAAGGCTGGGTTCACATTGCAGCGGTTTATGAGAACGAATGTGATTCGCACCGCACTGCAGTGCAAATCACATCCGATCTCTGTGCGATTCGAGTTCAGCCATTCGCCGCACCCGCCGCACCCGCCACACCCGCCGCACCCACCGCAAATTCGCACGGGACCCTTTTTTTGGCCCGCAGCAGAATCGGATCGCATGGGTGTTCACACCATGCGATCCGAGTTTGCAGATCGCACTGCGATATGCGAACTGATCTGGGGGTGTCAGTAACATTTCACTGACACTCCCAGCAGTTCGCATAGGGCAGTGTGAACTGCCGCCGGGAGGCATGCGATGCGGGAACCCGCCGCGGATTTGCGGCGTTTCCGCATCGCTCCAGTGTGAACCCAGCCTAATAAGCGATCATTTTTCTGATCGCCGTATTAGTGTCACAGGTGACGCTAGTTAGGCAGGTAGGTATTTAGGTTCGCCGCAGCTTTTTATAGCGCCAGGGACCCCCATATACTACCGCATAAAGCCCCCTGATTGCCCCCTAGTTAACCCTTTCACCAGTGATCACCATATAACTGTTACAGGTGACGCTGGTTGGTTAGTTATTTTTTATAGTTTCAGGGCACCCGCCATTTATTACCTAATAAAGGTTTAACCCCCTGATCACCCGGCGGGTGTCATTTGTGACTAATAACTGTTAGGGCAGTTAGGGTTAGCCCCCTTTAGTTCTAAGGTACCCCCCTAACCCCCCCAATAAAGGTTTAACCCCGTGATCACCCCCCGTCGCCAGTGTCACTAAGGCTGGGTTCACATTGCAGCGGTTTATGAGAACGGATGTGATTCGCACCGCACTGCAGTGCAAATCACATCCGATCTCTGTGCGATTCGAGTTCAGCCATTCGCCGCACCCGCCACACCCGCCGCACCCGCCGCAAATTCGCACGGGACCCTTTTTTTGGCCCGCAGCAGAATCGGATCGCATGGGTGTTCACACCATGCGATCCGAGTTTGCAGATCGCACTGCGATATGCGAACTGATCTGGGGGTGTCAGTAACATTTCACTGACACTCCCAGCAGTTCGCATAGGGCAGTGTGAACTGCCGCCGGGAGGCATGCGATGCGGGAACCCGCCGCGCATTCGTGGCGTTCCCGCATCGCTCCAGTGTGAACCCAGCCTAATAAGCGATCGTTTTTCTGATCGCTGTATTAGTGTCACAGGTGACGCTAGTTAGGCAGGTAGGTATTTAGGTTCGCCGCAGCTTTTTATAGCGCCAGGGACCCCCATATACTACCGCATAAAGCCCCCTGATTGCCCCCTAGTTAACCCTTTCACCAGTGATCACCATATAACTGTTACAGGTGACGCTGGTTGGTTAGTTATTTTTTTATAGTTTCAGGGCACCCGCCATTTATTACCTAGTCTCACTAGTGTACCCCTAAATTTAGGGGTGTCTACTTTCCAAAATGGGGTCATTTGGGGGGGGTTTGTGCCATCTTGGCATTTTATGGCCTTCAAAACTGTAACGCCCTTAGAAAGCCTGAAGGCGGTGCTTGGTTTTCGGGGCCCCGTACGCGGCTAGGCTCCCAAAAAGTCCCACATATGTGGTATCCCCGTACTCAGGAGAAGCAGCAGAATTTATTTTGGGGTGTCATTTCACATATGCCCATGGCATGCGTGAGCAATATATCATTTAGTGACAACTTTGTGAAAAAAAAAAAAAAAAAAAAAAAGTTTGTAATTTTCCCGCAACTTGTGGCAAAATATAAAATATTCCATGG
Organism: Lithobates pipiens; assembly: GCF_037356315.1. Lineage (NCBI taxonomy): Eukaryota > Metazoa > Chordata > Amphibia > Anura > Ranidae > Lithobates > Lithobates pipiens. Next base: position 7,616,468 of record NW_027507786.1, read on the forward strand.
ACTCAACATGCCTCTCAGCAAATAGCTTGGGGTGTCTACTTTCTAAAATGGGGTCATTTGTGGGGGTTTTGTGCCATCTTGGCATTTTATGGCCTTCAAAACTGTAATAGGTAGTGAGAAGTGAACTCAAAAATTTACGCCCTTAGAAAGCCTGAAGGCGGTGCTTGGTTTTCGGGGCCCCGTACGCGGCTAGGCTCCCAAAAAGTCCCACATATGTGGTATCCCCGTACTCAGGAGAAGCAGCAGAATTTATTTTGGGGTGTCATTTCACATATGCCCATGGCATGTGTGAGCAATATATCATTTAGTGACAACTTTGTGAAAAAAAAAAAAAAAAAAAAAAAGTTTGTAATTTTCCCGCAACTTGTGGCAAAATATAAAATATTCCATGAACTCAACATGCCTCTCAGCAAATAGCTTGGGGTGTCTACTTTCTAAAATGGGGTCATTTGTGGGGGTTTTGTGCCATCTTGGCATTTTATGGCCTTCAAAACTGTAATAGGTAGTGAGAAGTGAACTCAAAAATGTACGCCCTTAGAAAGCCTGAAGGCGGTGCTTGGTTTTCGGGGCCCCGTACGCGGCTAGGCTCCCAAAAAGTCCCACATATGTGGTATCCCCGTACTCAGGAGAAGCAGCAGAATTTATTTTGGGGTGTCATTTCACATACGCCCATAGCATGTGTGAGCAATATATCATTTAGTGACAACTTTGTGTAAAAAAAAAAAAAAATTTTTTTTTTTGTCATTATTCAATCGCTTGAGGCAAAAAAATAAAATATTCAATGGGCTCAACATGCCTCTTATCAATTTCCTTAGGGGGTCTACTTTCCAAAATGGGGTCATTTGGGGGGGTTTTGTACTGCCCTGCCATTTTAGCACCTCAAGAAATGAGATAGGCAGTCGTAAACTAAAAGCTGCGTAAATTGCAGAAAACGTACCTTAGTTTGTAGATGTGACAACTTTTGCGCAAACCAATAAATATACAATTATTGACTTTTTTTTTACCAAAGACATGTGGCTGAATACATTTTGGCCTAAATGTATGACTAAAATTGAGTTTATTGGATTTTTCTAATAACAAAAAGTAGAAAATATCATTTTTTTTCAAAATTTGCGGTCTTTTTACGTTTATATCGCAAAAAATAAAAATCGCAGAGGCAATCAAATACCATCAAAAGAAAGCTCTATTTGTGGGAAGAAAAGGACGCAAATTTTGTTTGGGTACAACATTGCATGACCGCGCAATTACCAGTTAAAGCAGCGCAGTGCCAAAGTGTAAAAAGACCTCTGGTCATTTACCAGCAAAATGGTCCGGTCTGAAAGTGGTTAAACTCACTTGATGCCTTATCTGCATTAAATTAGCCTCAGAATCTATGTAATCCATGTGTTCTGGATTAAAGGGATGATGTGGCAACCCTATCTCCATCCCGCCCTGCTCTGGTCACTGGCATCTTCTGCTCAAATGTGGCGGGCTGGGCAATCTGATTGGTTAAGGAGGTTAGCAGTCAAGCCCTACCACTCAGAAGAGCAGTGCTATTGGCTGCCTGTCATACTGGTCTGTCCCTCTCCCTCCATCATGTGGAAGCCAGAGGGAGGGAGAGGGGGGAAAGCCACAGATCAGACAACAAGCTCTGCAATTAATTAATAACACCTGCTTGCCACACTGAGCGCCTTGCTGTCCAGGCCCCTCTATCAGCAGCCCTGCCGGGAGCCTGGGGAGCGACGAGGAAGAGGTGAGGCAAGGGTCAGCTGTGCACCTGGGTGGCAGTGTGCCCTAGGTGGCTGCCTAGTTCGCCTAGTGGGAGCGGCGGCCCTTTCGGGAGCCTGGGGAGCAAGGAGGAAGAGGTGAGGCAAGGCTCAGTTGTGCCCCTGGGTGGCAGTGCGCCCTAGGCGGCTGCATAGTTCACCTAGTGGGAGTGGCGGCCCTGCCGGGAGCCTGGGGAGCAAGGAAGAAGAGGTGAGGCAAGGGTCAGCTGCGCCCCTGGGTGGCAGTGCGCCCTAGGTGGCTGCCTAGTTCGCCTAGTGGGAGCGGCGGCCCTTTCGGGAGCCTGGGGAGCAAGGAGGAAGAGGTGAGGCAAGGGTCAGTTGTGACCCTGGGTGGCAGTGCACCCTAGGCGGCGGCATAGTTCACCTAGTGGGAGTGGCGGCCCTGCCGGGAGCCTGGTGAGCAAGGAAGAAGAGGTGAGGCAAGGGTCAGCTGCGCCCCTGGGTGGCAATGCGCCCTAGGTGGCTGCCTAGTTCACCTAGTGGGAGCGGCGTCCCTGCCGGGAGCCTGGGGAGCAAGGAGGAAAAGGTGAGGCAAGGGTCAGCTGTACCCCTGGGTGGCAGTTCGCCCTAGGTGGCTGCCTAGTTTGCCTAGTGGGAGCGGTGGCCCTGCCGGGAGCCTGGGGAGTGAGGAGGAAGCGGTAAGGCAAGGGTCAGCTGCGCCCCTGGGTGGCAGTGCGCCCTAGGTGGCTGCATAGTTTGCCTAGCAGGAGCGCGACCCTGGCTCCCAGTAAAGTACCACAGGGTGTAGATACAATAATTCCTTCCATGCGTTCCCTGAGACCTGAATGTTTTTTTTTCAGTCCCGCCATCTTAAAAAGGTTGGGGAAAGCCGGTCTAGGGGAAAAGCACAGTTCAATCTCAGAATTAGTGATGGACGAACTTCCGACGGGACGTTTCGCGAACGCGAAATGCGAACGGACCCAAACGTTCGCGAAACCGAACGTTCGCCGCGGGCCCCATTGACTTCAATGGGAGGCGAACTTTGCAAACCTTCATGTCGAATTTGCGGCCACGTGGTAATTATTAGGGGGTAAAACGTAGTCCCACCATCTGGACAATGACATAATACATGTATGAGGTGAATTTGGGATCGATAACTACAAGCATTTTTATTTTATTTGGGAAATTGTTCTAACAATTCAGGACTATGGAGCTAATGAAGGCAATGGAGGAGAGGGAAGGTCAGGGACCAGGGTAGGCAAAGAAGAGGGTGCAGGAGATGATCACCAGCAGCGTGACATACCGGAATGACACATGCACCGTGATAGAGGCATCTGACAGCAGCACCGTAATACAGAGCACTGACAGCAGCACCGTGACATACAGCGCTGACAGCAGCACCGTGACATACAGCGCTGACAGCAGCACCGTGACATACAGCGCTGACAGCAGCACCGTGACATACAGCGCTGACAGCAGCACCGTGACATACAGCGCTGACAGCAGCACCGTGACATACAGCGCTGACAGCAGCACCGTGACATACAGCGCTGACAGCAGCACCGTGACATACAGCGCTGACAGCAGCACCGTGACATACAGCGCTGACAGCAGCACCGTGACATACAGCGCTGACAGCAGCACCGTGACATACAGCGCTGACAGCAGCACCGTGACATACAGCGCTGACAGCAGCACCGTGACATACAGCACTGACAGCAGCACCGTAAGCAGCCCCAGGAGGAAGTCAGCACAGCACAGGGATGGTGTGATCCCCTCATAATAAGAACCCCCAGGAGGAAGTCAGCACAGCACAGGGATAGTGTGATCCCTTCATAATAAGAACCCCCAGGAGGAAGTCAGCACAGCACAGGGATATCATAAGCAGCCCCAGTAGAAATATGACACCGCTCAACCTCTTCAAAGAGGAGGGTAGGGGCATATAGTACGGTGTGCTTTTTTGGGTCAAGGAAGTGAGCCAAATGAATTAAGAAGGTCTGTGTGCTTGATTAAAAAAATAGTTTATAGACATATACATGGTCTACTGGTCACATGTGTTGAATTCCTCCGAGATCCATGCCTCATTCATTTTTAGAAATGTGAGGTAGTTAACACTGTGGTGAGCTAGGCGAGTACGCTTATCGGTCACAATCCCCCCTGCTGCGCTGAACGTCCTTTCGGACAGGACACTGGATGAGGGGCAAGCCAACAGTTCGATTGCAAATTGGGCAAGCTCTGGCCAGAGGTCAAGCCTGCCCACCCAGTAGTCTAGGGGTTCATCACTCCTCAGAGCGTCCACATCGGCCGTTAACCCAATGTAGTCGGACACCTGACGGTCTAGGCGTTCCCTGATGCTGGATCCGGATGACACCTGTCGATGGGTCGGCTGAAAGAATGACCTCATATCCGAAGTCACCAACACATCTTCAAACCGGCCTCTTCTTGCAGGCGCTGTTGGATTGGTACCCGCAAATCCTTCTCTGGGAGTGGGAATTGCTCCTCTGCCAGCGCACGCAAAAGCAGAATGCAGCATTTCTCGAAGCAAGGCCTGGAAGTGCTGCATTCTGACAGCCCTCTGCGACGGCGGTAACATTTCCGCCATTTTGTGTTTGTACCGGGGGTCTAAGTACGTTGCCACCCAGTACTGGTCCTTGACCCTCATGCTTTTTATACGGGGGTCCCTATTAAAACACTGGAGCATGAAGGCCCCCATTTGCACTAAAGTGGAAGCGGTGTGGTGGCCTGGCTCCTGCTCATCATCCAGGATAATGTCGTCCTCTTCATTCTCCTCTCCCCATCCTCGCACAACAGGGATCCCAGAAAGGTTTAAAGCATGCTCTTCTTGCTCCTGCTCATCCGCCCCGGCACCATCCTCCTCTGACTCCTCATCAGACTCCTGTTGTTGACTTGTCTCAGATAGAGTAGCCCCCCCTGGGAATTCATCCAGCATTGCGACTTCCTCATCTTCCCGCTCCTGCTCCTCCACAGCCTGATCAATGACACGACGCAATGCACGCTCCAGAAAGAAGGCATAAGGTACCATGTCACTGATGGCGCCATGGCTGCGACTGACCAGTTTGGTGATCTCCTCAAATGGCCGCAGAAGTCTGCATGTGTCGCGCATGAGCAGCCACTGGCGCGGTGAAAAAAAACCCAGCTCCCCAGAACCGTTTCTTTCGCAGAGTTCATACAGGTAGACGTTAACTGCACGTTTCTGCTGGAGCAGCCTATCAAGCATATAGAAGGTTGAGTTCCATCGCGTCGGGCAATCGCAAATAAGACGTCTGACCGGCAGATGGTGTCGCCGCTGAATGTCAGCAAGGCGAGCCATGGCCGTGTAAGATCTTCTGAAATGGGCCGAGATTTTCCTTGCCTGCCGCAAGATGTCCTGGACCCCAGGGTATTTGACAAGGAATCGCTGCACGACCAAGTTTAAGACGTGTGCCATGCACGGCACGTGCGTGATTTTGCCCTGTTTCAATGCGCTAAGCAGATTGGCACCGTTGTCACACACCACTTTACCAACTGTCAAATTGAGCGGTGTTAGCCACTCATCTGCCTGTGAACGCAAAGCTGAAAGGAGTGCCGGGCCAGTGTGGCTCTTTGCTTCCAGGCACAACAGACGCAGCACGGCATGGCAACGTCTCACCTGGCATGTGGAATAGGTTCTGGGGAGCTTGGGCGGTGCAGTGGAAGAGACGCTAGCAGCGGAAAAGGAGGAGGCAGCTGAGGAGGAGAGGGAGGAGGATGGAGTAGGAGGAGGAGAAGAAGAGTCAGGCCTGCATGCAATCCGTGGCGGTAAAACCAAATCTACACGGGTGCCACGGGTTACATGCTTGACGGCCGTCAGAAGGTTCACCCAGTGGGCAGTAAAACTGATATACCTTCCCTGCCCGTGTTTGCTAGACCACGTGTCTGTGGTCAGATGTATCTTGGCACCGACACTGTGTGCCAGAGATACATTCACTTGCCGCTGAACATGGCCATATAGCTCTGGGATGCCCTTCTCTGAGAAATACTTCCTTCCTGGGACCTTCCATTGTGGTGTTCCAATGGCCACAAATTTGCGAAAGGCCTCCGAGTCCACCAGTTTATATGGCAGTAGTTGGCGGGCTATGAGTTCTGACAAGCCAGCCGCCAACCGTTGGGCAAGAGGGTTATCCGGCGTCATCATTTTTTTACGCTCAAACATTAGGCCCACGGAAGCCTGCCTTTTTGCAGAAAAATGTGAGCTTGGCGTGATGGAAGGTGGAGTGGAGGACAATTGTGAGGAGAGAGGAGAAGGAGAAGTAGAAGACGAGGCTGGACGGTGAGAGCCTGCAGTGTGGCTTTGTGTGTTCCGTTGCTCCCACTGGGCTCGGTGATGGCTGCTCATGTGCCTTCTTAAGGCGGTCGTCCCTAGGTGAGTATTGGGCTTACCGCGACTAACGCGTTGACTGCAAAGATTGCAGATGGCAACGCTATTGTCAGCAGCGGACACGTTAAAAAAAGCCCACACTGCGGAGCCATGTGCCGGTGTCCTGGGAGCGCCAGATGTGACCGTACATGGTCGATGACTCGCTCCTGATACATTTGCAGTCTGCTTTGTCCCTGCTGTGCAATGTAAGTCATTGCTGCTTCTCCTCCCTATCTGCTGGTCCATATCTCCCTCTGAACTCCCCTCCTCTTCCTCTCTTGTGGGCACCCACGTGACATCACTAGACACGTCATCATCAACGTCACCTTCCCCACCGCTATAAGTAGAGATCTCGGAGTAGGCAGCAACACCGGGGACCAACCTCCTCCTTGGGCTGATCTGGGTACTGGCGTCAGACTGCTGAGTAGCGCTTGTTGCTACCTCCTCTTCCTGATCCAATACCAAGAGTGGCTGCGCATCAGAAATGTCCTCTTGATATGGATCGGAAAATAATTCCAGTGACTCAAGCGGAAGGTATGTGGTGGTGGTGGTGGTGGTCGTGTTGTTGGTGGTAGTGTCTTTGGGGGTGCACATAGCAGAGAGTGAAGAAGAGGGTGCAGATCGAGAGGATGAGGAGGGTGCAGAAGAGTAAGGCTGAGCGAGCCACTCAACCAAGTCTGGTGCATCCTTTAAAGTAATTGAACGCACCTTCTGCAACTTCCCACTTTGGCTCAAGCCTGTTGCTCCTGCCCTACCCCTACCACCCCTGCGGAAGGGCCTGCCTCTTCCTCTGCCTGTCATTTTTTAAATGACCCTGTGACAAAACTCTTAGTCCCTATACCGATGAAGGACTGCTGCAGTATAGGGCAGCGGTCAGCAGTGGTGCACGTCAACCCTATCTATTGTGGACCGATAGCGGTCCTTACAGAACAGCAGACTGTACCGCACTCAAGCCTATGTACCGTAGCACCCTATACCAAGTTACCAGTCCTTATAAGAACTTTTGTGGAACAAGCAGGTTGTGTGTTAGTGATTAGCAGACTGTACGTCAGTCCCTATACCGCTGAAGGACTGCTGCAGTATAGGGCAGCGGTCAGCAGTGGTGCACGTCAACCCTATCTATTGTGGACCGATAGCGGTCCTTACAGAACAGCAGACTGTACCGCACTCAAGCCTATGTACCGTAGCACCCTATACCAAGTTACCAGTCCTTATAAGAACTTTTGTGGAACAAGCAGGTTGTGTGTTAGTGATTAGCAGACTGTACGTCAGTCCCTATACCGCTGAAGGACTGCTGCAGTATAGGGCAGCGGTCAGCAGTGGTGCACGTCAACCCTATCTATTGTGGACCGATAGCGGTCCTTACAGAACAGCAGACTGTACCGCACTCAAGCCTATGTACCGTAGCACCCTATACCAAGTTACCAGTCCTTATAAGAACTTTTGTGGACCAAGCAGGTTGTGTATTAGTGTTTAGCAGACTGTACGTCAGTCCCTATACCGCTGAAGGACTGCTGCAGTATAGGGCAGCGGTCAGCAGTGGTGCACGTCAACCCTATCTATTGTGGACCGATAGCGGTCCTTACAGAACAGCAGACTGTACCGCACTCAAGCCTATGTACCGTAGCACCCTATACCAAGTTACCAGTCCTTATAAGAACTTTTGTGGACCAAGCAGGTTGTGTATTAGTGTTTAGCAGACTGTACGTCAGTCCCTATACCGCTGAAGGACTGCTGCAGTATAGGGCAGCGGTCAGCAGTGGTGCACGTCAACCCTATCTATTGTGGACCGATAGCGGTCCTTACAGAACAGCAGACTGTACCGCACTCAAGCCTATGTACCGTAGCACCCTATACCAAGTTACCAGTCCTTATAAGAACTTTTGTGGAACAAGCAGGTTGTGTGTTAGTGATTAGCAGACTGTACGTCAGTCCCTATACCGCTGAAGGACTGCTGCAGTATAGGGCAGCGGTCAGCAGTGGTGCACGTCAACCCTATCTATTGTGGACCGATAGCGGTCCTTACAGAACAGCAGACTGTACCGCACTCAAGCCTATGTACCGTAGCACCCTATACCAAGTTACCAGTCCTTATAAGAACTTTTGTGGACCAAGCAGGTTGTGTATTAGTGTTTAGCAGACTGTACGTCAGTCCCTATACCGCTGAAGGACTGCTGCAGTATAGGGCAGCGGTCAGCAGTGGTGCACGTCAACCCTATCTATTGTGGACCGATAGCGGTCCTTACAGAACAGCAGACTGTACCGCACTCAAGCCTATGTACCGTAGCACCCTATACCAAGTTACCAGTCCTTATAAGAACTTTTGTGGAACAAGCAGGTTGTGTGTTAGTGATTAGCAGACTGTACGTCAGTCCCTATACCGCTGAAGGACTGCTGCAGTATAGGTGAGCGGTCAGCAGTGGTGCACGTCAACCCTATCTATTGTGGACCGATAGCGGTCCTTACAGAACAGCAGACTGTACCGCACTCAAGCCTATGTACCGTAGCACCCTATACCAAGTTACCAGTCCTTATAAGAACTTTTGTGGACCAAGCAGGTTGTGTATTAGTGTTTAGCAGACTGTACGTCAGTCCCTATACCGCTGAAGGACTGCTGCAGTATAGGGCAGCGGTCAGCAGTGGTGCACGTCAACCCTATCTATTGTGGACCGATAGCGGTCCTTACAGAACAGCAGACTGTACCGCACTCAAGCCTATGTACCGTAGCACCCTATACCAAGTTACCAGTCCTTATAAGAACTTTTGTGGAACAAGCAGGTTGTGTGTTAGTGATTAGCAGACTGTACGTCAGTCCCTATACCGCTGAAGGACTGCTGCAGTATAGGGCAGCGGTCAGCAGTGGTGCACGTCAACCCTATCTATTGTGGACCGATAGCGGTCCTTACAGAACAGCAGACTGTACCGCACTCAAGCCTATGTACCGTAGCACCCTATACCAAGTTACCAGTCCTTATAAGAACTTTTGTGGAACAAGTGAGTTGTGAATGTTTAGCAGACTGCAGCAGAAGGGCAGCAGTCAAGTATAATATCCTTTCTATATTTGGAAGAAAGAATATTATACATGTACAAGCCTATTACTGTACCACTGATACCAGTCCTGAAAAGAACCTTTGTGGAACTAATAATAACAGCAAGTCTTTAAAATTACCCTCACTGCCTGACAACACTGCTTCCTTCCTGTCCCTATACAAATTGGCAAAAAAAGAGAACGATTAGTGGTTACTGGAACAGCTCTTTTGTGGACCTTGATAGTAACAGCTAATGATGATGATGATGATGATGATGATGAAAGACTAATCTGGCTGTCCCTGTAGCATACACCGTCCTTTCCCTTTCTCTAAACTAACAAAAGACACTCAGGCTGCTGCAAGAATCAGCAGCACAGCAAACCTATCAACACCTAACACCTATACCAGTCCTGAAAAGAACTTTTGTGTACCAAATAGCTAGTGGTTTATCTCTCCCTACTCCACACAGGAACCTGTCCCTATCGTAACAGAAGAAAGAATGTAAAATGGCCACCGGATCGGGTGTATTTATAGGTTAGGGGGAATGTACAAGTGTCCATGTGCTGTCATGTCTCAATTGGCTGTCCTGTATCACATGATAAACGTGTCACCAAAGGTTAAAGTTCTTGTATACATTAAACACGTAAGTCCGCCGCGGCGAACGACGGAAAAAGGCGTTCGAACGTGCGGACCGCGAATGTCGGAAATTCGCCGCGAAACGACCGCCGGGCGAACCGTTCGGCCATCACTACTCAGAATTTCTCTTTTCCCAGGTTTGTCACTGCCAATGAATCTTGTGGTTGCGAGGTATTGGCTCGGACACAGAACTGCGATGACGGGTTCATTTATGCGTCTTTATTTGCAGTGTGATTGCACCGCTAAATTAATCTAAGGAGAGAAAAGTCGTTAATATTTGATTTAAAGTTTATTGCATTCTACCAAATTGATATCTTGGCATTTCGAGTGGAAAAGATAATCTGTTTTTCTTTGGATAAAATAAACAGTGCTGTGACAGGTCATATTAATAAATTCTTTACGGTTTTCTATTCTTTTTTTTGGGGGCTATTGAAAATCTATAATGAAAACAGAACCATTTAATTACAGCCTTTTAGACTATGCTCAGTGCAGCTGTATAACGGATGTGTGCTAAAGGGAGTTTGTTTAAATACAATTCTATTTTTATTTTTAAAGCACATTTATAATTCTGTTTTTATCAAGTATAATCCCCCCTCCACCAAATAAACTGGATCAGTGCACAAAGCAAGGTCCTTAAAGACATGGATGAGCGAGTTTGGGGTGGAGGAACTTGACTGGCCTGACTGACCTCACAAATGCGTTTTGGAAGAATGGTCAAACATTTCCATACACAAGGGGTAGGCAAGCTTGGCCCTCCAGCTGTGATGAAACTACAAGTCCCATGAGGTATTGCAAGACCCTGACAATTGCCGGCATGACTCCTAGAGGCAGAGGCATGATGGGATTTATAGTTTCACCACAGCTGGAGTGCCGAGGTTGCCTACCCCTGCCATAGACAAACTCCTAAACCTTCCCAGAAGAGTTGAAGCTGTTATAGCTGCAAAGGGTGGGCCAACTCAAAATTGAACCCTACGGACTAAGACTGGGATACCATTAAAATGTATGTGCATGTAAAGGCAGGTGTCCCAATACTTTTGACAATATAATGTATCTCCAGTCCCAACCATAAGGTAACTCTGTGCAGGGGATGCAGCCAGTGGAGGAACCCAGTAGGGTATCCCTTAAACTGAGGGAGGATTTAATATTGTTGCCTGTGCTACAGTGTGGGCTCTTTGCCTTCTGCCCTACCAGGCACCTCAATAATCTCCTTTGCAGCCATTGGTTGCTAGGACCACCAATGTTCTAGCAACCGATGATGCTTTTGCCTCTGTGCACACATGCAGTGTCATTTTCCTAGCTCCACCCATAGCTCTTACTAACTATGAGATTTGTTTTCTGTATTCTGCAAAAAAAAACTGATTAATCCTGCTGCTCTCTATCGCCCCTTCTGTTCATGTTCCTAATTCAGCTAGAGATTTTGTAGCTGTGGTGGCAGCTCTGCACATGCTCAGTTTTCAGTGAGTTTCTATGCTGAGCATTTCCTCCCTATCACATCTGAGAGGCCCATGTGACTATAGAGTTACACATGTGGGCGTATACACAGTGGTAAATGACAGCCAACGCTGTGTACAGATTGCAGGGTTTAGGGCTGCGCTATGTACAGAGTGCAGAGTTTAGAGGTGCGCTATGTACAGAGTGTAGGTTTAGGGGTGCGCTGTTTTACAGAGGGCAGGGTTTAGGTGTGCACTTCGTACAGAGTGCAGGTTTAGGAGTGCATTGTGTACAGTGTTCAGAAGTGCGCTATTTACACAGTGCAGGTTTAGGAGTGCCCCTATGTATAGAGTGTAGGTTTAGGGGTGCGCTGTTTTACAGAGGGCAGGGTTTAGGTGTGCACTTCGTACTGAGTGTAGGTTTAGGAGTGCATTGTGTACAGCGTTCAGAAGTGCTCTATGTACACAGTGCAGGTTTAGGAGTGCCCCTATGTATAGAGTGCGGAGTTCAGGGGTGTGCTGTGTACAGAGGGCAGGGTTTAGGGGTGTGCTGTTTTACAGAGTGCAGGGTTTAGGAGTGCATTGTGTACAGCGTTCAGAAGTGCGCTATGCACACAGTACAGGTTTAGGAGTGCCCTATGTATAAAGTGCGGAGTTCAGGGGTGTGCTGTGTACAGAGGGCAGGGTTTAGGGGTGCGCTTTCTATAATGTGCTACCCCAACTCCCCCCCAAGCTTGCTCGCATCTCTCTCTCCTACCTGGCCTGGCTCTAGTACCTCCCTGTGTAGGTGGCTCTGCCTTGCCTTGGAGAGAGAGATCCTTCTCACTCTCAGATTCTGGAAATCCCTCACTTGCTGTAAATGCGTGCACGGATCTGTTCCAAGAGCAGCTGAGAGCAAAGCTGTCCCTTCTGTTTTTGCAAGTGACAGCCGGGAAGCGGGAGCGTAGGGTGTGAGCCGGAGGTGGCGGAATGGTGTTCTACCACGTTCCGATTGCAAAACTGGGTACAAGGGCCACATGAAAAGGCCTGGCAGGCCAGATTGTATTTGACATATGTACCCTAGATCTGAGCCAAAGAAGTGAATGTTGCTGTTTTCCTGGCTGCCGCTGCACTAGTGGGAGAAAGACCAGGGACACAACTATGCGGTCCTTGTGGTGATAGCGCTACACTGCTATGATCTATATAAACCTTGCCCGAACTTCAGATTTTCCACTGTTTATGACCAGGAAACATTAGTAAAAGTGATATCTTTATTATTCCACGTTGCCGCTACAACTCTGTGATCATACTTTACGCAGGCCACAGTTTTCTGTGCCTTTTATGAAGCAATTATTATTATTTCGCGCTAACTTTGCACATCAGGCAGAAGGAAGACATCAGAAAAATGTATCCGGGAGCCAAACTTTTGATATAAGAAAAAAAATCACCAAAAAAAGGGCAGAATTTATGCAAACCGGTCTTTGACCTATTTTTTTCCCCCTCATCAGAGCGGGATGTGTGCGAGATAAATCACAGCGCCATTTTCACGGTCCGCCAGATTTACAGAAGCGATAAATTGACCAGCAGGTGACATGGTGATGTTTGAAACGTCCAAAATTGTTTTTTTTTATAGGCAGACAATAAAGCGGCCCATATACATAAACTGATTTTCATTAGCAGCTGAGCCAATCTGTGTATCCCCGAAGATAATGAGGACGGGTAGAATTTAACGGAGGTATAAAACAAATTCCCGGCAGCTAAAGGGACCTAATTAAAAGCTGCTTCTAACGCAAGGATGAAAGCAGAGGTCCAAAGATCGGCTCACGCTGGCTTTAGCTTGTATCCGTTATTCCGAGGAGTCTGAGCTTCAGTAGGCATTTACAAAGCATTTAACAAACATGCCTGAAGCCCTTAAAGCACCCTTCAACTCTTGTCTGCAAGGGTAAAACCGAGGCCTTAATGGAGGAGCTGGATGTCACTTTTAACAAGCTTTTTAGGAGGCGAGCTTGAAGTCTTGCTAAAGCTTCCTGTAAGCCTCCTGGAACCTGCTGCAAGCTTGTTTAAAGCCACAGCCGACGCCGTCATCAAGATCTGTATTCAGCAGTCCCAAAACGGGAGCGGAAGGGTGCTTTAAGGGCTCTGCATAAGCTGCTCGAAGCTCAGTGAAACCATGCAGTGTTTGCATTGCATTTGTGCAAGAAATGTGCAACATGTTAAAGAGCTGCATTTAGGTCGGGCACATCTCATCCTCTGATCATTAAAAAGGTTCCTCTTTACACTTTTGTTTTCTTTTTAAAGCAGTGTAAGCTTTACCTCATTGAAAGAGATCTGACGTATGTATGTTCTACCAAAAACTGTACCCCCATCAGATAGTGTCCGCCCCGTACTGTGCAGGCGCAGCGTTTGCGCGGTACGGAGGACAAGGAGACTCCGAAAGTCTCTGAAGATGAACGGCGCCTGCGCAATTCCTAGTACCTTCTGCCCTGAGTCCAGGTTCAAGCCCCACCATGCAAGTGGACATAGGATAGCACTTAGTAACAGGGTCCCTCACGTGCTCGCTTCGCTCGGCACGATTTGGGCACGGCCTCGCTTCGCTCTGCAATTTTTTTTATTCTAATGCCGCGTACACGCGATCGGAATTCTCGTCGGAAAAAGCTCTGATGGTTTTTCCGACGGAATTCGGCTCAAGCTGTCTTGCCTACACACGGTCACATCAAATTCCGATTGTTTATAACACGGTGACGTACAACACGTACGACGTGACTAGAAAAAGGAAGTTCAATAGCCAGTAGTCAATAGGTTCTGTCTCGTAGTTGAATCTGAGCATGCGTGATTTTTGGCGTGTCGGAATTGCATACACACGATCGGAATTTCCGATAGAAAGTTTTTCCGAGAGAACATGCTATCAATTTTTGGGTGGCGGAAATTCCTTCAGCTAAATTCCGATAGAGCGTACACACGGTCTCATTTTCCTATGAAAAGCTTGCATCGATCTTTTTCTGGCCGGAATTCCAATCGTGTGTACGCAGCATTAACTCTGTGTCCACTTGGATGGTGGGGCTTGAACCTGGGCTCAGTGCGCAGGCTCCGCAAGCGCAGTACAGGGCGGACACTATCTGACGGGGGACAGTATTCGACAGCACACCGGGTCCCCAGAGGCCTAATGATGACCTCCAGATTCAGGGACAGCTGACACCCTTCTGTGTAGAGTGGGTTACAAGGCATGGTGGGTACAATGCAAGGTAGATTAATGGGCGCCAGACACTCCTTGAATGCAAAGAGATTTATTTTCTCTTAACCACTTGCCGACCAAGTGCACAACAAAATGCGTCGGTACAATGGCACAGCTGAGAAAATGGGTGTACAGGTACGTTCCCTCTAAGATGCGGCATTGTGGGCGTGTGCGTCCCACGATTGTGTCACGGAGTGGCAGAACGGAGAGATGCCTATGTAAACAAGGCATTTCCCCGTTCTCCTTAGTGACATGACAGAGATCTACTGCTCCCTGTCATCGGAAGCAGTGATCGCTGTCAAGTCCTAGGTAGCCCCCCCCCACAGTTAGAATCACTCCCTAGGACACACTTAACCCCTTGATTGTCCCCTAATGCCGCATACACACTATCCGGACTTTCTGGCAGACTGGGTCAGGCGGAATCAGTCCGTCGGACAATCCGATAGTGTGTGGGCTAATCCGATCATTTTTCATTAAAAAAAAAAATCAGGCGGACCTATAAATAGACCATGTTTCAAATCTGTCCAACTGACTCAACTCCTAACGGGAAAACCGTTCGTCTGTATGCTGGTCTGACGGACCAAATATGACGCAAGGGAAACTATTGGCTACTGGCTATTGAACTTCTTTTTAGTCCTGTCTTACGTCATCACGTTCAAAAAGAATGGACTTTTGAACAGACTTAGTCCGTCTGTGTGTGGCCAAGTCCATTCGTTCGGCAGTGCAATTCGAACTTCGCTGAAAGTCCGTCGGGAAGACCGTCTGACCTTTTCTGCCGGAAAGTCCGGTCTCGTGTACGCGGCATCAGTGTTAAGCCCTTCACTGCCAGCGTCATTTATACAGTAATCAGTGCATTTTTATAACCTTTCACCTGATTTCTAAATTGCTGCATTTGTAAATTCCAAAAGCCAATATAAAGGAATAGTAGTGGTAATTTGGTAAAAAAAAGCACTTGTAGGTTTAACCACATGCCGACCGGCGCACGCCGATGCAGGTCGGCAGAATGGCACGGACAGACAAATGGGCGTACAGGTACGTCCCTTTAAATTTACCGGCACGCACGCGCGCTGGTCGGAACCTCCGTGAGTCTGATCGCGGGTCCCGCAGACTCGATCGCCGCGGGGATACCCACGATCGCCTCACGGGGAGGAAGAACGGGGAGATGCTAAAGTAAACAAGCATGTCACTGTTCTGCCTAGTGACAGTGTCACTGATCTCTGCTTCGTGTGATCAGAGCAGAGATCACTGACATGTCACACACAGCCACGCCCCCCCCCCACAATTAGAAACACGCCCCTATGACACACATAACCCCTACACTGCCACCTAGTGGTTAACCCCTTCACTGACAGTGTAATTTACACAGGAAGGGCATTTGTATAGCACTGATCGCTGTATAAATGACAATGGTCCCAAAATAGTGTTGAAAGTGTCTGATCTGTCTGCCACAATGTCGCAGTCACGATAAAAATCACAGATTGTTGCTATTACTAATAAAATCAAATTTTTAGCGGTGTTTTACCGTCGGATTTGCGGTGCATTTTGGCTGCTAGCGGGGCACTTTTACCCCCCAATAGCGGTGAAAACCACCCGCAATGTGCTGCAATAGCGGCGTTTTGCCAGCAGTATAGCCGAGCTGCCCCATTGATTTCAATGGGGAGCAGCGGTGGAGGAGCGGTAAACACACCACTCCTTCACCGCACCAAATAAGCTGCTGGCAGGACTTTTTCTGACGCCCTGCCAGCGCACCGCTCCGCTCCAGTATGAAAGCCCTCGGGCTTTCATACTGTAGACAATGGAGCAGCTGTTTGAGGGTGGATTGCAGGAGCTATTTTTAAAGCTATAGCACCTGAAAAACACCCTCATTGTAAAAGGGGTCTTAACAGATCACTCCTGTGATGGTGGAGGTGAGCCTTACTAAGGTTCGGTTCACACTACTGCGGGCCATGCCCTCCAGTTGAGGGAATAATTTCCCGCACCTGCAGCCGAATGGCACTGCTCTCGCACTGCTCTTGCGGGACTGCCATTCATTCTGAATGGCACCCCCATTACATCTCAGCCCGCACCACATGGTCAAAAAAAACATGAGATTTCCCTGCAGCCGCTTTTTAAAAAAGGTGCATGCACCTTTTTCGTGCAGTTTAAGCAGCACAGCAGCCCATTCAAATAAATGGGCTGCCGTGCCCGAGCAAGCGTGTGAACCGAGCATTAGCAATGTCCTTGCAACATCTTGGAAGTATTCCAGTCAGGTTTCAATGTTCAACCGTAGGCCTCATGCCCACGGACATTTAAAAAAAAATGAGCTGTAAAGCTAGTACCGACGCCTGGAAAAAGCGGCGTTAAAAACGCAATTTTGACTGCGTTTTTGCGCGTTAGCATTAAGTAGGGTTTTTTTTAAAGAAAAATACATCTCTCAGCTATAAAATTACCCACAATGACACATTTTTTTTTTTTTGCAGCTTAAAAGTGTCTATTCTATTTACAGCTCAAAAACGCCATGGCATGAGGCCATAGGCTAACATGGAGAGGCGTTTTTAAGCTGCAAGAAACGCTCATAAAAGCGGCTGTAAAAATGTCCATGGGCATGAGGCCTAATCAGAGCTGAACAGTTTGTTTTTATCTACAGATAGCCCTTATCTGCATAATCTGTTTTTTGGTAAAGGTGAACAATCCCTTTAACTTTATGATGGGTACATGGAGACACTCATTTGTAAGGTGTGTTCCCCATAGCAACTCCTCACATTGTTCCTGTCAGATTATAATTCAAGCAAAAGACATGGCAGCGGAGGGCTGACAGGTTGCTATGGTGACACCAGGCCTGGCGTGTTTACAGGCCTGGAAGTAGTTTGGTGCTTGCTGATCCTGTACCTTTCCCCTACACACCTGAGTGCAATCCCCTGTAATGTGGGTCACACCTGGACTGTGCTGGTTGTGGAAGGTGGAGGTATGGCTGGCTGCCCTCTGGTACTGAGTATTACACATATGAACTGTGAGAGGGGGGCTGTTGAGGTATGGCCGCCCTCTGGTACTGTGTATTACACCTCTGTTTTAAGGGGTGCTGTGGAAGGTGAAGGTATGGCTGGGTTATTATCTTCCAGAGACATGATATAGATGGAGGTTTTATATCTGAACATTGCACAGAGTATTGTGAACATGGCGGATGCTGGCTGAAGTAACTGTGTGGGTACCTACCTGAGAGGAAACTTACATGTGTGCATATCTACCTGTGAAGTAACATCTGTGAGGAAATGTATGTACCTGTGAGGAAACGTACCCGTGTTTGGTACCTATCTGTGAGGAGACATACCCGTGTTTGGTACCTACCTATCTGTAAGGAGACATACCCGTGTTTGGTACCCACCCGTGAGGAGACGTACCTACCCGTGAGGAGACGTACCCGTGTTTGGTACCTACCTGTGAAGAAATGTATCTAAGCTTCTACCTACCTGCGAGGAATCTTTTCTGTGTTTTGTACCTATCCGAAAGAAAATTTACCTGTATTTGTGCAACTATCCCTGAAAGGAGACACGTTAATGCTGAGTACTACCTGGGTGGAAGCGTATGTTGGAGAAATGTACCATTCTACATATACTATCTGTAAGGAGGGTGGCCTGTGTGGTACCTACCTCCCACTACCCCTGAGAACACCTACCTACTGGACATGTAGCTGTGAGATTACTGAAAAGGTAACTGACTTGTACTTTTATGCAGTGACCCTCACTTGTCAGTAGGAAAGAGACTTATTGGTGTGCGAACCTACCTGTGATTAACTCAACTGCCAGTGTGTTAACCTGGGGAAAAAATTGATTCATTGGGTACTTTATCTTACCTCCATGGACAATAGCCCGAAAAACCTTTTTTTTTTCTGGCCGTGTGATCATCTCTCCTATGACAGTGAGGAGGTAAGTGACTCTGTGCCTTCCAGTATGTGTTCATGTCACTTTCATCCTATGTGTTTTCATTTTCCCATTTTCGTTCTATGTATGTGTTTTATTGATTTGTACGGATCGTGGAGCTGAGGGATCCCCACTGTCTGAGCACATTCAGATATGGACTTTTGCATCAGATATTTAAAGGGTAACTTCACCTTTTGTGGTTAAAATAAAAAAAACAATAATAATATTATTTAAAAAAAATATTATAAAAAAAAAAAAAAAAAAAAATATATATATATATATATATATATATATATCATTTTTATTTTATTTTTTTCTCCTTATACAAGTGTTGTTGTTGTTCTCTGTAAAATGCAATATGGCAACCTGGAGGTGTTCTGTACATAGATAGTATACAGAACGCCCCCCACAAATGTAATTTGCTGCTTGTGTGATTGTCTCACTGATTTTCCCAGAAGTCTGCTCTAAGATACAGGTCAGATTTTGGGCATCCCCTGCAACAAAAATGTCGTTTTTGGTGACTGGAAGTTTGGCTTCAATTTGTTAGATGGACTCGCAGATTAAGATACACTAACACTCTGCGCCCCCCCCCCTCCCCAAGATTGACAATGCTGGTGCCCCCTGTGCTCCTTCATTCAGAGTGGGGGAGCTGTAATACAGGAGGTGTGTTACTGACCAGATCACCAGGAGAAAACAGGGGGAAAACTAATGCAGCCAGCACATCTGATGATTGGTAAGCTGCAATATATGCCATTTTGTAAGCAGTGGTCCGAGCAGGCGTTTTATTCTTGCAGTGCTATGTTAGAGCGGCAAAAGGAGGAACTAATGAAGCTGAATCGTTAGAGGCCCAATTACACCAATCTTATATGTAGCCTAATGCACGCTGTATTATTCACTTGAATGGACCTGCAGAGTTTGTTGTAGCAAAAATCCGTTTGCATCGCGTTTTCTGAAACACAAGGCAAAGCACTTTTTTTATTTTTTATTTCTTTTTTTTTCCTGTTTGCGCCATGCGCCCTGAAATCCACAGAAGTGAATGGATTGTCATTGTTCTTGTACAAATAAACAAATTTCACTTATCAGGTCCTATTCACACTTAAGCCGTGTATACACGATCGGATTCTCCGATGACAGGCCGTTGGTGGAAAATACGACCATTTGTACGCTCCATCGGACATTTGTTGTTGGATGGCAGGCTTTAAAATTTTCAGTGGACAAATGTCTGTTGTTTGCAATGTCTGATCCTGTGTACACAAGTCCATCGGACAAACAGGCATGCTCGGAAGCAAGGACTAGCCAGAAGCGGTCGGTCTTGTAAACTAGTGTTCGTAAGACTTGGTTTCCACTATTGCAACCCCAAAGTAATGCAATTTTGCTGCGACTTGAAGCAATGCCTTGTATTCTTGAGGTCTATGGACCTCAGGTCGAATCAAAGTGGGACCAAAGTAGTGCAGGGACTACTTTGATGTCGCTGCGACTTGAAGTCTCACAGATATGAATGGTACTCATTGGAAATCATGGGGTACGACTTGTCATGCGACTTTTCAGTCCCAAGTTGCATGAAAAGTCGCACTAGTGGAAACCGAGCCTAATGGAGAATTAACATTCATGACGTGGCAAATTATGAAATCTCCAAATGCGCACAATTCTCGTCTTCTTTAATGAGATAATAATGAAGCTGCTTTGCTGGTGATACTGATGGAGTTATTGCAAATGGATTTTCAAAGGCTTTTATTTTTTTTCTAGTGATATCAAGAATAATATTATTTATGCTTTGGTTTTTTTTTTTTTTTTTGTTTGGTGCAAGCTACCACAACACCATTATCCCGTCGTTTTTAAAGTGGGAGTCCGCCGGGAGTTCCGCCGTTTTTTTTTTTTTTTTTTTTTTTTTTTTTTTTTTTAAAAGCCAGCAGCTACAAATACTGCAGCCGCTGACTTTTAAAATAATTACACTTACCCGCCCAGCGCGCCCGCGATGTCTGCACCCGAAGCCGATCTCTCGATTGTCTCTCGGGTGCTGCCGCCGCCATCTTGGTTATGGGAATCAGGAAGTGGAGCCTTTCGGCTTCATTTCCCGGTTCCCTACTGCGCATGCGCGAGTCACGCTGCGCAATAAGGATGGTCCCCGCTGTCTCTGGGATCCGTGTGTTTCCCAGCAGGCAGCGGGGGACTTTCGGAAAGGGGCGTAGATTCTGAGGAAAAGGGGCGTTCCTTTCTGCAGAATCTACGCCGGAAGTGGGTGCAGATACCTGTACTGTACAGGTACCTGCACCCCCCCTCCCCCCTGAAAGGTGCCAATTGTGGCGCCGGAGGCGGGGAGGATTCCAATGAGCGGAAGGTGCACTTTAGGGTGGACCTCCGCTTTAAGATCAAAGAAACAACTATGTTTGTCCCCTGTTAATTTTTTACATGCTTTTGTATTTTTTAAAATGTAACTGCCTACTCCCAAACTGTCATTTGAAGTAGCCAAGTATTATTCCACACAATGTTTTTTTTTTTTTTTTATTGTGCAAAAAAAAAAAAAACAGAAATGCTATCTGCGAATAGAACCTTACCAAAAAGTGCATTCTATGCATCCAAACATATAGAAAATAGAAAAAATCAAATCATTCAACAAAACCTAAAATAAAAGCCTCATGCATGTGCCCTGCTTCTTAATATAGGGGGTCAGCAATGCCAAGAGTTGATGAAAGCAGGGGTCCGTCATCCGGAGACAATTCCGAAAATCATCTGGATTATTCTCCTGGAGCTCCCGCAGCAAAGGCATATGACATAATTGGCCACGATTAATAAAGCAACCAATTTTTCCTCCTCCGATTCCACAACATGGCTGGTTGACGAGCGACCGCTCAGAAACGAACTGAAAAGCGCACAATTAAAAGCACGAATCAACACTCGCCAAACTGCTACCAACACGAAATTAGCAGGAGCACAAAGGGTGGCACCTGACAATTGAACTTCCTCTTTTTCGGGCTCGTAGTACATCTAGTACGCCACTATGTTCGCATTTGTTGGCTGACAATTGTGTGCCGTTTTGTATGCAAGACAAAATCCAGGCACACGCCTTTGGACAAAAGTCAGAAGTTTTGTCTGCGGAAAATCTGAGGCTTTAGAGTAGGTGCACTGTGCATTTTGTGGTGCGTTTTTACCGTGGCACACATAGGGAAGCCCGTTGATTTCAATGGGCTGTGATACACATGGCATGTTGGCTTATGGGACATTCGGGCGTGTTGCAGGTTCAATGTGGTTTTCGCTTTTTTTTATTTATTTATTTTTTCTGTGTTTTTTTACTAGTTTTTTTTCACGTGGCAAAATGTGTTTTTGGTTCCAGATTTGGGCTGCCATTAATATTTAATGGCATTGAAAGCATGGCTAATTCATGTTTGGTGTATAAAGGTAGCCATACTCCTATACAATGTGATTGTACAATCTTCTTTAGAGTTACCCAAACTATTGAATAGGAAGACCCACTTATCTATCCTTTCACTCTGTAGCCAATCAGGCAGGCCCTTGGACTACATTAGGGGTGTCCAACCTGTGGCCGCAGGGAGTTTAGCATGTGGCCCGGGCCCTTCTGGGGAAATGCGGGGTTGCCATGCAAACATAGCAGCTTATTTTGACAAGCCAGACAAATGCACACCTGGGGAGATGCCCTGCAAACCTAGTTGATGGGTGCAGGGGGTGTATGGTCAGCTGGTGTACTCCTTCCTGTGTCTTTCTGGCTGTACATACCAGGAAGTCATGAAGCTTTCTATGGAAAACAGCAAGGGCTAAGGTAAGGCCTTGTTCTAAGAATCAAAGAAAGCTTTTTCTGCAAATGGTATATTGGTACACAGTGGAGCTGGATTTTAGAGAAAAAAAAAAAAAGGAAGGTGAACTTCGCCTCTAGGCCAGGCTCACATATGGCTAGCAATGGAGCCGGTTCACACATGTCCGGGGCGCATGCAATCCACATTCCAAAAGGGTCCTGTGTATCTTTGAGTCCGGTGTGAATTCAAGAAAAAAATTCAGACGTGAACCGGGACGCTTCGGACTCCATGCTGGGGACTGCGGCCGCTCATATGTGAACCCAGACTTAAAGTGCTATGTGCTTTCACTTGTGACTACTGCGTACCAGCCACTAAATGTGATTGACAATGTACTGTCAAGAAAACTCTGGATAGTGGGGTTTATTTACTAAAACTGAAGAGTGCAAAATCTGATGTAGCTGTGCACGGTAGCCAATCAGCTTCTAGCTTTAACGTTCTGCTCCACCGTTTGGTAGAGCACATTATGAGTCACGCTAACTCATTGAAAAATGTGGACGGAAGGCCCTGTCGGCATACAAACCCAGGCCCAAGATCACCCCCCCCCCCCGACTGGGGAGCTCCCTCAAAGGCCTTACACTCCAGCTTCCACCTGAACTCTCCTCCCCAGCTGGGATGACCCAGAGAATTTTAGGGGGCCTTCTTTCTAGAAGGTTCCAGCACATTCTAGAAATAGGGGGGAGGTCACAGTGATGCTGCCTGTGAGTCATCCAGCCCTCCCTGGATCTCTGCCCAACCCAGGAAAAAAACAGACAGGCTTGGCCACTAGCCAAGCCTGCAAAAATGTGACCTCTGCAGCAGGCTCATGCAAAACTGTTGCAGCTGGTTACCCAGGATTCCAAGGGCAGAGGATGCAAATACATAGGAAGACTGTTGCATAGGCTTTGCTAACAGGCACCTTGATTTGCATTAGTTTGCTTGATAGTCGCCCCCCCCCCCCCCCCCCCAAGCTCTGTATTTGCCTCTACATCTCTCCCCCACCACCCTGCTGCCCAAAGCATATAGTGTATGTATATTTGATCCTATAGGGGACATTTATTTTGTTGCTCAACATAAGCATTAAGACACAATTACTAAATGTATGGTATGTTTATTGGAAAAAAAAAATAAAACTTGCAAATGTTCCTGCATTTAAAAAATCCCTTTACCCACTTGCTTACTGGGCACCTAAACCACCCTCATGCCCAGACCAATTTTCAGCTTTCAGCGCTGATGCACTTTGAATGACAATTACGCGGTCATACAACACTGTACCCAAATGAAATTTTTATCATTTTTTTTCCCACAAATAGAGCTTTCTTTTGGTGGTATTTAATTACAGCTGGGAGTTTTTTTTTTTGCTAAACAAACAAAAAAAGATGCAAAAAAAAAAAAAATCATGTTTAATAGTTTGTTATAAAATTTTGCGAACAGGTCATTTTTCTCCTTCATTGAAATGTACTGATGAGGCGGCACTGGTGGGCACTGGTGGGCACTGATGGGCGGCACTGGTGGGCACTGATGGGCGGCACTGGTGGGCACTGATGGGCGGCACTGGTGGGCACTGATGGGCGGCACTGATAGGCACAGTTAAGGCGACACTAATAGGCACAGATAAGGTGGCACCGATAGGCACAGATAAGGCAGTACTGATGGGCACTGATAGGTGGCACGGATGGGTGGCACTAAGGGGCACTGATGGGTACCACTGATAGATGGGACTGATGGGCACTGATAGGTGGCTCTGATAGGTGGCACTGCTGGGCGGCACTGATGGGCACTGGTAGATGACACTGATGGGCACGGATATGTGGCACTGAGGTGCAGCAATGTTGTTGAGGCAGATTGTGGGCACTGATGTATGGCACTGTGGGCACTGATGTATGGCACTGTGGGCACTGATGTATGGCACTGCTGGGTGGCATTATGGGCACTGATGGGTGGCACTACTGGGTGGCACTTTATTCATTCTCTGGGGGTTACTGGCAGGGGGCAGGTGGGCACTGATACACTGGCCGTGATCGGGACTGATGTCCCGATCACGGCCGCCGGTGATCGGCTTTTTTTTTACCGGCTCTGTTTTGTCACATCATCAGCTGTCATTGGCTGACAGCTGATCACGTGATAAGGGGTCGGGATCGATCCCTTGCTCAGATCGGTGATCAGGCGAGTCTCATTGACTCGCCGATCACAGAGCGCGCCACGCGCACCCCTCAGGGGACGCGCAGGCTGCTCGTGCACGGGACGACGTCAATAGACGTAGTCCCGGCAAAGGAGGTCCGCGCTGTAGCCGTCATTCGGCTTTAGCGCGGATCTCAAGAGGTTAATGTGTGGATTGTCATTGTTCTATTTTTTTCTTTCTCTAAGATTCTCAGCGCCATCTAGTGGTCTTATTTTGGTATTTTGCTTGCTATGGCATTTCAAGAAAATACAGCATTATCGCCACTAGATGGAGCTTATGATCATAGGAAAATGACGTTTCACACAGAGTACACAAATTAAGGGGATTATTTTAGAATGTTAAGACATTCTTGTAGCAATTTTTTTATTTAATTTAATTATTTTCTTGATGGATAGACCCCCCCCCCATGTGTTCACCTTTTGTATGTGTTGCTGATTTTCTTGATAAATGTGCTGCAAATCTCAGCCCTCACCTCCTATGTATCCCAACTGCACTCTTGAAGCCACAGCCCAGCTGGTTCTAAACCCGCAGTTCAGTTGTAGAAAGTGTTTTCCAGCGCCTTCACTTATACACTATTTAGTTCATATGTTTAATTCACAGAACAATTCTGTTATCCTTTTAAACATTTAGTAGCTGAGCCAGCTGTAATAAAAATGTGTCGTATCACTTTCTAGAAGCATCGCCAACATGTGGTGTCTGCGTGCTCAGAAACCTAGATGGCTCCAAGTGATCTGCTGGGCTAAATAGAGTGCTTGGTCATGTAGGGGGTGGTAAAAACAGGTGGTTATGTTGTGGTTTTGCCATCTCCTGACTGCCCACTTGAACATGCAGCCATGTGAGGCTGTACACATGCCCTGGCCAATGCTTTACTTTATGGCTGTGGCAAAAATGTATACCTCATGTTGCATTCAGCAGGAAGTAATGCAGGCTTTTTAGGAATAAAATAAAGTGTTGAGGGGGCAACATATGGCCTCCCAGCCGCTGGTCAACCAACCTCTGAAAAGTGATCCACAGAGGGACAACAAGGGCTGACATAAATGTGAACAAGCCATACAGGCTCATTTCGCTACATATGCCACCATCCCTGGTCATTCCACCTGGTACTCTGCACAGGGCCGCCCTTAAGGCAGGGCGAAAGAGGCATTTGCCCTGGGGCCCAAAACAGCTGCCTCATACTTGGCAACTATCCCGGTTTCTATTCCCTTGTCCCTTGAAGATTTATTCCCCAGCCAATGGTGTGCAGGCAGTGAGGAGATGATGTGCTGTAACCAATCGGTGAGCAGTAATGATGTGCAGTAACCTCTAGCAACCAATTAGTGAGAGGTAAGGATGTCCAGTAACCACTAGCAGCCAATCAGTGAGTAGTATTGATGTACAGTAATCTCTAGCAACCAATCAACAATAAGAAGTCATGTGCTGTAACCTCTAGCAACCGATCAGTGAGCTGTAATGTGTGCTGTAACCTCTATCAGCCAGTCAGTGAGCGGTAATGATACATTGTAACCTCTGCCAAACTAATCCGGGGCCCAAAAAAGTTTTCCCAGGGTCCAATCAATATTAACCACTTGCCGACCGCTGTCAGCACATATACGTCGGCAGAATGGCACGACTGGGCAAAGTAGTGTACCCATGCGTTACTTTGAATTTCCCACGTGCGCGCGCCTGCTGCAAGCTCCGTGACCTTGCCCACGGGACCCGCAGACTTGATCGCCGCTGGGATACTGGCAATCGCATCACGGAGCTGAAGAACGGAGAGATGTCGATGTAAACAGCGTCTCCCCATTCTGCCTAGTGACAGGACACCGATCGTCTGCTCCCTGTCATCGGGAGCAGTGATCAGTGTCATGTCACTGCTAGACCATCCCCCAGACAGAATCACTGCCCAGGACACAGTTAACCCCTTCACTGCCAGTGACGTTTTTACAGTAATCAATGCAATTTTATAGCATTGATCGCTGTATTGATGCCAATGGTCCCAAAAATTTGTCAAAATTGTCCTATGTGTCTGCAATAATGTCGCAGGTACAATAAAAATCGCTGATCGACCGCCATTACTAGTAAAAAAAAAAGAAGAAAGAAAATAATAAAAATGACATAAAACTATCCACTATTTTGTAGACGCTATAACTTTTGTGCAAACCAATCATGACATCTGTAGTGACTAACGCCCAGTGTGATGCAACCTTACCACATACCCAACCCTCTCCAAACCTGGCCCCTATTAACAAATGACCAGACTATGTTTGGAGTAAATGGCCATCCGGCCTTAATTTATTAACAAAATATATATCAATATAAACATTCCATAAATAACTTTGTAAGTGTAAAACTTTCCATTTGTAATGGATCATGGGTCATTAGTATACCCAAGAACCTACTGGTCACTGCGCACTACATCCGTAACTTTTACCTCTTGACCTCCAGACGGAATCCCCTGTCTCGGAGGCTATACCCAAACCAGCGCAATGACCTACCCCTTTTTACCCTTCCAGGTTAACCCCTTGTAACCGGGAAGTACAATCCAACCACCCTCATCCTCATCGATGGGTACAACATATTTCCTACCTGCACCACTTAACCTCTTCTACTGACCCCAAAGAACTGCCACAGCACGAAAGGTGGTAAAACCTTACCCTTTTGAGCACTGCCACACACACAACTCACGCTGAATTCCCTCCTGGAGGCCCAACGCCCACAGGTCCATTCCAACGTCGTTTAAATGGACCCCATCACTCCTCAAATACCTCCAAGTCTCCATCTCCAACTCCCGATGGAGAATAGCCAGGCCCCCATTCCTGATAAAGAATCTACTTACTTCCTTATTAACCTTTTACCCTAGCCTTGTCCACCTTTTTATTAGACAGCGCCCACCTCCACAAAGTCCTGCTGACCATATCCGACCACACTAAGACCATCCCCGGGTAGGAAGCCTTTAACCTCAGGAAATCGCATTTAATGTCCCTGATAAGGTCCCTCATGGACCTTGCCCCCATGTCGTTGACCCCCACATGTAAAAACAGGACATCTGGCAGCCGGTCCAGGCGAGAGAATCTGTGGACCTTGCCCAAAACCCTGCTCCACCGCATACCGGGCACCCCGATCCACTGAACCTGCGCCTCCATGCCTGGGTATCCGAAGTTGTCTGCCGTTCGGCCGAATGGCCGCTCTCTTTGAATCCCAAAAGACGTATTAATGGTCCAGAATCCACACCAAACCAGCTTCATAACCTGTGAACAAGAAGAATTAAACACACGAAAAAGCAAACCTAACATCCGCATAAACTAACAGCCCCCCAACCACTTCCAAACCAACAACCCTCATTGCCGACGAACATACAACCTGAATCCCACTTCCCAAGTCTTCTAAAAGCCTCCGAACTTAGCCCAGCCCTGGATGCCTCGGTGGCCGCCCGAATGCGGAAGGAGTGGGATGGAAAGGCCCGCGGGTCGAAACCCGCTTCTACCACACATTTCTTAAAGACCGCACTGAACTGGAATTTGGACAGAAAAGAACCATCCACGTGCACAAAAAAGGGGCCTGCGACCCGCGGCCTCAGGTGCAAAAAAGGCCTCCACCGCCTTTACTGGGCAGATGTCGGTCTCAGCGATTCTTCCAACCTCCACTTGCACCCCTTTTCCTTCCTGGTCCGTTTTAGACCATCATAACCAAATCCTAACCAGGTCTCGGCTTGTGCCTGGCCGGACAAAACAGTTTACTAATTCTGAAAGCCCCGAAAGGAAAAAGCCACCTGAAATAGGACCTGCTCATAAACAGAACTACAGACCGTCCCTACCACTCGACATAGGCCGCAAAGCACATTAAAAGAAACTGGACACCTCCCATCCCTCCGTTTTATGCGCTTTCCGATAGCCTTTAACTGCCTGCCTCAACCAGAATTCTTTCATGTAATCCCGGTGCGCTTGCCATTTAAACAAAAAGGCCAACCCTGACAGTTTTTTGTCAATTAAGGCTGCCGAAACCCCCGTTCAATAGCCTTGCTAAGGAAGTAGAACACATCTTGAGCCATGCCCACATCGGCCGGGGCCGTGCCGATCGCTGCTAGGCATTCCAACCATTCCTGCCATACCCTCGAGTAGGCCTTCCAGGTAGCCTTACTCACGGACAGTTCGATCCACCTGGTTGCGATTCCAACGCTATGCTCCAAATCCATGCCGGGCAGCTGATCCTGTGACGCTGTGCCTCCGGTGCCAGTCCCCGGAACCTGTCCAATTGAAAACGAGACAGAGCATCAGCCAGCGTGTTGTCGACCCCCGACAGGTGCACAGCATAGATTAAAGCATTCACCTGTAAGCAACGCAGAACCAAATGCCGTAAAAGCCTGACCAGAGGCCGCTGTCAGCCGATTGACCACTTGCACCACCCCTAAGTTGTCACAATTGAAGCGCACCTTCAGGTTCCGAAAAGATTCCCCCCAAATTTCCATGGCCACCACAATGGGAAATAGTTCCAAAAGAACAAGGTTCTTCAAAAACCCAGCCTCAGACCATTCTGAGGGCCAATGTTCCACGCTCCATTAGCCTTTAAAGTAGGCCCGAAGCCTGGACCCCGCGGCATCTGTAAACAATTCCAGGTCCCAATTACTAATTGGACCTGACATCCAAAGTGCCCACCCGTTTAAATGATGCCAAGAACTCCTGCCATACCCTCAGGTTGTCCCTATGGTCCTGCTTTAGGGTTACATAATGGGTTGGGGCCCGGACACTCGTAGTAGCCCCGGCCAGCCGGCGGCAAAAGATCCGCCCCATCGGAATAATTCGACAAGCGATGTTCAGCTTGTCTAACAACGATTGACTGACGCAGTTGAAACTTGCGAACCCCGACGGTCCCTCGTATTTCCTCTTGCAGCATCTCCAGTTTGTCCAAGGGCAATCTGCATTCCATCTTCTCTGAATCCATCATGATCCCCAAGAAAGTGATGCAAGCCGAGGGCCCTTTCGTCTTTCCCGGTGCCAGCGGGACACCGAAGCGCTCTGCAGTGTTCCCAATAGAACCGCTCAAATGTTCATGCCTGCCGGGCCAACACATAAAAAGTCATCCAGGTAGTGAATGACCGAGTTGATGCCAGACACATCCCGGACAGCCCACTCCAAAAAGGAACTGAACTGCCCAAAGAAGGCACAGGAAATCGAACAACCCATAGGCAGACAGCGGTTCACGTAAAGCTCCCCTTTCCAGGTGCACCTGAGAAGCCGACCGCTATCCGGGTGAACTGGTAGTAGTTGGAAAGCCGATTCAATGTCCGACTTAGCCATCAACGCCCCCTGGCCATAACACCGGACACATGACACGGCTGCGTCAAAGGAAGTGTACATTACCGCACACTCCTCAGGCGCAATGGCGTCATTCACCAAACCCCCTTTGGGGAAAGACAGGTGATGAATCAATCTGAACTTGTTGGGCTCTTTGTTCGGAACCACCCCCAGCGGAGAGACCACCAAGTTCCCCTCCCAAAAAGGGCCAGCCCTGCGTCCCAACGCGCCTTCTACCTGCCCGATCGGTTGCCAGTGGCGGCTCCTAATTCAGATCGATGACAAGCGGGAAACTCCCGGTAGTCCCTATGGTCAGTACATGGCTGCCCAGGAGCTTTATGGCATAATAATAATTTAGCTTTTAGACCCCTTTCACACTGGAGGTGTCAAAAAAAGGTCCTGCAAGCAGCTCCTTTTTGAGGCACCCCTGCCCATTGAAATTAAGGGACAGCGCCGCTTTTAACACTTTATTCGGGTGTTAAAAGAGCCCTGTTAGCGGCCGAAAGGTACCTCCAAAACTAGCGGCGCTTACCGCCGACACCCCCTGGCAGGATCAACCGGTATTAAAACTGTTACAATGGGACGCCAAATGAAAACAAATGCTATCAGCAGACTGTGCCATATACTGTATATGTTGTTGTTTTTTCTTCTTCTTCTTTTTGCCCATTGTTCCAGTTTTATTGTATATTATAGAAAATACAACGGGGGCAACGGCAACACCTAGAGGGACCTCACAAATGAAGTCCCAAGACTTTCCGTATTATAAACCCCAATATCCGAAATCCTGTTCATGGCGGTACTGATCCGGTGAAGAAGACGCTGCAGGCAATCAGACCATATTACTGGATTGTGGCAAATCGTGGTTTGGAATAGCAATTTCCTTCTTTAATTAAATCTCTGTCACTGTGTTGCTACAGTATAGTACATTGTTGTGACAGCCCGGGATTGCGTTGGTATAATATACAGGGATTCCTGGAACAGATGCCTGTAGATTTAAAAAGAGATTATACACATGTGTTGTGATATCTTATATCTTGCATTTTACGATTCGCCAGTGAATTGCGGCGTCTTGCCTTGGTAATTACAAGGAGGAACAGATGGTGCGGAGATGAGTTTAGAGTGTCGCAGAAAATTAAACTTGTGACTTGTGGGTAATGGCAGCATATGTATGTGATAGGCCAGCCCTTTCTCTCTCTCTTTCCTCTACAAACGGTAAAGTCTGATTGTAAGCACACATAGAACTGTATAAACCTGACGGAACTGGGAAACTTTCGCTTGGGATTCTAACTTTAGATGGGTGTGAAGGGCGGCTCTGGGCAAAACCTAAATTGTAGTTTTGGGTGACTGAATCGCATGCTGGCTCCTTATATATATCAGCAACTCCAGCCATGAAATAGTCCAGTGTTTCTCAAACTTTTCAGCCAAGGCATCCTTTAGAATTGTGCACAATACTGGGGCACACCAGTCTGAGGGCTCATTCACATCAGGAGGGGTAGATCTAACAGGCTGATCTATACATATGTGTAGCACTAACCCCCAAAGCAGCTGCTGGTTTGATTGGGCTTACCGTTACCTTCTTCACCTCGATTTGTGTCTAGGGGTTCCCGTGGTAGATGACCCAGAAACTTTAGAGACCAACGTCCGATCCTCTTAAAGGGATTTTTATTTGCAAAAACTTAGTTAACGAACAGTCTCTTAGTATAGGATCAGAGGGCTAGGAAGAAAGTTCAGGTACTCTTATACCGCGTACACACGACCGGACTTTTCGAGGGACTAGGTCCGGCGGTCTTTCCGACTGAGTTTTGGCAGAGTTGCGACTGACTTTCCGAATGAACGGACTTGGCCACACACACAATCACACCAAAGTCCGACGGATTCGAACGTGATGATGTACAACTGGACTAGAATAAGGAAGTTCACAGCCAGTAGCCAATAGCTGCCCTAGCGTCAGTTTTTGTCCGTTGGACTTGCATACACAAGAATGGATTTCTCGGTCCGGCGGAGTTCCGGTGGAAAAATTTAAAACATGTTCTATTTCTAAAGTCCGCCGGATTTTTGGCAAGCAAAGGTGGTCCGATGGAGCCCACACAAGATCGAATTGTCCGACGGACTCGTTACGTCAGACCTTTGCTGTTAGAAAGTCCGGTCGTAAGTGTCAAAGTCAATAATAAAGAACTCTCTTACTTCAACTAAATCCAGAGAATAGCCATTCACAGCTGGATGTTCACTCAAGTTGGACAGTCCCTCTCTCACAAGGCCTAGCAGCCAACAAGGTGCTTAAATCAGGAATATGTCTCTGCCACAGACTTTGTTGTAGAACACGTAGGAAACTAGGACTTGTAGAGCACTCGTGTGGTACCTGGATCTTTCAGCCAGTTTGGCGATACCCACGAAACTGGATTCACTTAGGTACTTCAGCCCTACCAGTACGTGGCCTTCTTCTGAAGAGTCCTCCCCTGGATAGCTATGAAGATGCTGGGCCTCTCTACGACTGGAGACGGCACCGGGCCACCTCCGAATCATTTCCTTCCTTTCCCTGCCTTATGCTAGCCAGCCCCGAGACATAAAGTCAGGTGGATCTGCACCCCAGGCCATAGCCTTCCTGGGGGCTGGTCAGGAGGACCAGGACCATGTAGTCAGAACAGAACATACTACTGGACCGGAACCCCGACCCACGTGACATCCGCATCTTAAGTACCCTCTCCTAGAAAGCACAGCAAGAGTGACACTCCCACTGGGCTGGCTCCGAGAGAAAGTAACCTTAAAGCACTCAACCAGACTGGTTCCATGCCTGCCAGAAGAGACAGCGCCCCCTATGGCCAGGCTGAACATCCTATAGTCCAGTCAGACTGATGCTGAGGTCGAAATTTGGAACAATTATACCCAAACCAAACTGCAGTTTAGGTGTAACTTTCAATTTCAAAACATATAGCGCATGCACTTCAGGAGCCGCCGCTACATATGAAACATGCATAAAGGGTGCCGGCGTGATTTTTAAAATCGGACTTTACCAAAATGCATGGTACTACGTTGCTAGATGGGTGGGGGCACCCACATGCCTGCAAAAGGCAGCACATTTTTGTATGGTGCAGGAAAACGTGTGACTTTGCACAATGCACACGTTACTGCACTTCCCCTGATGTGAACAAGCCCTAAAATGTGGTTTGTGAGGCAGAGTTTCAGTGGTCTGTAGGTTTTAAATCCTCTGCCCCAAAATCTCCCCTGCTAGCACAAATTTCCCCCCCCCCAAAAAAATCCCCCCTCCTAGTACGTCGCCCCCCCCCCCTCCTAGTACGTCGCCCCCCCTCCTAGTACGTCGCCTCCCCCTCCTAGTACGTCGCTACCCCCCTCCTAGTACGTCGCTACCCCCCTCCTAGTACGTCGCCCCCCCCTCCTAGTACGTCGCCCCCCCTCCTAGTACAT
This sequence comes from Lithobates pipiens, assembly GCF_037356315.1. Taxonomy (NCBI): domain Eukaryota; kingdom Metazoa; phylum Chordata; class Amphibia; order Anura; family Ranidae; genus Lithobates; species Lithobates pipiens. The sequence continues at coordinate 7,649,432 of NW_027507786.1, forward strand.
GTCGCCCCCCCCCTCCTAGTACATGTCGCCCCCCCCTCCTAGTACATGTCGCCCCCCCCCTCCTAGTACATGTCGCCCCCCCCCCCTCCTAGTACATGTCGCCCCCCCCTCCTAGTACATGTCGCCCCCCCCTCCTAGTACATGTCGCCCCCCCCTCCTAGTACATGTCGCCCCCCCCTCCTAGTACATGTCGCCCCCCCCTCCTAGTACATGTCGCCCCCCCCTCCTAGTACATGTCATTTCCCCCCCCTCCTAGTACATGTCATTCCCCCCCCTCCTCCTAGTACATGTCATTCCCACCCCCTCCTAGTACATGTCACTACCCCCCCTCCTAGTACATGTCAAAACCCCCCCCCCCTCCTAGTACATGTCAATACCCCCCCCTCCTAGTACATGTCAATACCCCCCCTCCTAGTTCATGTCAATACCCCCCCCCCTCCTAGTTCATGTCACACACACCCCCCCTCCTAGTACATGTCACACACCCCCCCCTCCTAGTGCATGTCACACACCCCCCCCTCCTAGTGCATGTCACACCCTCCCCTCCTAGTACATGTCACACCCCCCCCTCCTAGTGCATGTCACACCTCCCCCCCCTCCTAGTACATGTCCACCTCCCCCAGCACACAAGTTCCCCTAAAATCCCTTCTCCTGGCACAAATCCCTCCACAAAAACAAGATTATTTACATCTGTTGAGGCTGCATTCACCCCAGTGGGTGGGAACACTCAACTTTCCAAGTGTGTGGAGAAAAACCTGTCCCCAGGCAGGATGATCATGGTTGCTCTTGGGTCCCAAACCTGGGTCCTTTATGGGGTCCTTTTTGTGGGTATGTGAATTTAACAAGTGTGCTGTTGTATTATGGTGTCAGAATACATTGATCAGTGTTGCCGACTATATCTGGTGGCACTGATTGTTCAGGAAAAACCCCAAAGGCTGGTTGTAGACAAGTCAATCAATAGGTCGAGTTGTGTACAGCCGGCTAGCACATGCGTGGATCAGAATTCAGCTGCTGAACTTCCCTAATATTGATCCACGTATGGCTGGCTCAAGGGTGATATGGATTTAAATAGAACACATTTTATTATTTAAAAAAAAAAAAAAAAAAACTTGTCAGGTTGCTTTAACCGTCTCACCGGTACATTGCTTTGTATGGAAATGTGGCATTTTATATTGTAGCACTGACCCCGAAGGAGAGGCTGATTTTGTTGGGCTTACTGTTACCTTCTTGACCTCGTGTACGTCTAGGGGTTTCCCGAGGTAGATGGTCCAAAGAACTGCAGAGACTGACACTGAATCCACTTTTAGAATATTTATTTGACAACAAGTAAACAAAACAGTCTCTCAATGAAGGGTAGAGGGTTAGGTAGGAAGCTCAGGTACTCTTGGAACTGCAAAAGATAGGAAGTCTCTCACCAGAGAATTACGTCTCGCAGCTGGATTCTCACAGCTCCCGGATAGACCTCCTCTCACTAGGCCTAGCAGCCGATAGAGTGTTTGGATAAAGCGAAGCCTCTGCCACAGACTTGGATGTAGAACACTTGTGAATAAAGTGTCTGCCACAGACTTGAATGTTTTAAACGAAAATCAATCAGCGCTAAACACAATAAAATAAATATAAAATAGTGAAAAAAATATAAATGCAGCTAAAATACTATAGGTCAAAATACCAAATCCCACATTACAAAGTAAAAAGTAACAGTACAGCGCAAATAAACATAAAAATAAATATAAATAAATGAAATCAATCCATCAATATAGTGCATATAATACAAAAGTCTATAAGTGAAAGAAGAAAACAGGTGAATTGTCAAGAAGAGTCCGCTTGTGCAGTGTGTCTTCAATCAACAAAACAGGTGAAGATGTGATCCCTTCACCAAAAAGCAAGATGGACTCTCACCTCAAATAATGGACCCCTGATAAATCACGTTTTTCCAGCATCCATGCACAGATCAGTGTAACAGCTTGTGGATGACGTCATGGCTTAGGTCACGTGGTCCGTACGCGTTGCGTCCCTGAAAGTAGGCGGGACTTCATCAGCGGCCGTACGCGTTGCGTCCCCGAAAGTAGGCAGGACTCCATCAGCGGCCGTGGTCCGTACTTTCGTACGGACCTTGTGACTTAAGCCGTGACGTCATCCGCAAGCTGTTACACTGATCCTTGCATGGATGCTGGATTTTAACAGCTTGCGGATGACGTCACGGCTTAGGTCACGTGGTCCGTACGAAAGTACGGACCACGGCCGCTGATGGAGTCCTGCCTACTTTCGGGGGCGCAACGCGTACGGCCGCTGATGAAGTCCCGCCTACTTTCAGGGACGCAGCGCGTACGGACCACGTGACCTAAGCCGTGACGTCATCCGCAAGCTGTTACACTGATCTGTGCATGGATGCTGGATTGTATCTGTTTTTATGCCCATTACTCGGCACTGAAGATCAGTGCATAAGAATGTGAGTGTACCATTTTTTATTCCTGCTTCTTTTTTAATAAATTCGTTACAAACGGAGAGCACTAGATTCTGTTTTTTATGCTTCTATGTGGAATCCTATTGGTTTGAGGACATGAAAAAGGATTTATCTTTGGAGCACTTCCGTTATGTTTGCTGATTGCTGTGATTAACCCTTGATGGGAACATGCGTTTTTGACCTGTCTGATTTATCAGGGGTCCATTTATTTGAGGTGAGAGTCCATCTTGCTTTTTGGTGAAGGGATCACATCTTCACCTGTTTTGTTGATTGAAGACACACTGCACAAGCGGACTCTTCTTGACAATTCACCTGTTTTCTTCTTTCACTTATAGACTTTTGTATTATATGCACTATATTGATGGATTGATTTCATTTATTTATATTTATTTTTATGTTTATTTGTACTGTTACTTTTTACAGACTTGAATGAAGGATGTAGATAAATTTAGAGAACCCTCATACTGTACCAGTATCTCGCAGCTGGTCCGGCGATACCGTATGAGTGTAGATTCGCTTGGTGTCTTTCAACTGAGCCTCCAGGCTCCTTCTGAGAAGCCAACCTTATGCGTGGCCTTCTCCCGAAGAGTCCTCCTCTGGTTGCTTCTCCAGTTTCTGGGCCTGTCCACAGATGAGACGGCACCAGACCACCTTTGAATCCCCCTTCCAGTTACTTTGCCTCGGGCTAGCCAGGCCAGAGACTCTGAATTGTATGGATCCACACCCCAGGCCATGTGGGCCATGGGGGCTGGTCAGGAGGACCAGGACCAAAGAGACAGTCAGATCTTCTGTACCGGAACCCAGAAGCACATGATGTCAGTACCTTAAGTACCCTCTCCCAGAATGCACAGCAGGATGACACTCCCACTGGGCTGCTTCTGAGAGAATGGCACTCAATGCACCTAGCTAAACTGCGTTCTCACACTTGCCAGTAATAACAGCACCACCTGTGGCCAAGCAGAACCCAGTGCAATCCAGCTAGACTGGTACTGAAACCATAATTTTGGTATAATTGACCCTAAAACCCAACTGTGGTTTTAGGAATTTTAAATAGAGAAAAACACATAGCACGTGCTCTTCAGGAGCCGGCGCTACATTGGGAATAACTCACTTAAATCTGTCCAAACAAGAGTCTGCTAGACATCCCGGGTATGAAAGTTTGATACCCGAAATTATAAATAAAGTAATAACTAATAATATTTATTCAATAATGTAATCAAATCAAAAACACAGAAGTTTGCTCAGTTGCAGAATTGTCGCTGTCATCACTTTCAGTGTCCGATGACAAATTTCCCCACGAATCACAATCGCTCAATTCAAGTCACCATCGCTATTTTCTAGCTGACGTAATGGGACACTTTTTGGTTGCCATGGACCATCTCAAGTTTCCAAGCAGAAAAAACAGTATATATAATATAAAACTGCAGGCAGGACACTGGACAAAGCATTAGGGACAAAAGGGAAGTGAAATGATTTGATACAGTAATGTTATCTGTAAGATTACATTGTACTGTGTGTGGTTATGTTTTTTGCACTTTTTTTTTAATTTTTAGCGCTGGGCTCCGTCTCCGCGCGTTGGGGACACACAGTACATTGAGCGGAGGACGCGACCCGATGACACAGTGGGAGGACATCGCAGGATCCTGGGGACAAGGTAAGTAATTTTTTCCAGGATCCTGCGATGCGATCCCAAGTGTGGCTCGGGGTTACCGCTTTTGGTAATGAAAATTTACCGCCAGGGAGGTTCTGACCTCATATGCGGATTGAAGCTCATCCCTTTGATGAAATCGAGAATGTGCAAAACTAACTCTACTTAAAAGTATAACTAAAGGCAATTTTTTTTTTTTTTTTTTAGTTTAATTTTGGATAGAGTGTAGAGGATTCAGAAAACTTATCAGGTTTTTATCCATGTCTGTGTTCCCATTGGGGCGATTCACACTCTCTATTTGTCCTTGTGACCCCACCAACACACACGGCAAAAAAAAAAAAGCTGCCAGGGAAACGTCCCTCCTTAAGTCTAGGTTCGTATATGTGCGCGCACGTTCGTGCTCGCATGTTCTTTGTTTACAGTAGCAAGGTTCAAATGAGAGAAACATGAAAGGGAGGGGGGGGAGAGGTCTCTGCCAGTTCTGACCCTGCCAGTTCTCTGACCCTGCAGCATATGCACACCCGTGCAACATCTAATGAACTGCCTACTGGGATGTGTGTTGTAGACATCTCAGAATCCATTTTCGATATGTCCCACATGCGCGCACACACACTGTGTAGTCTGTGGTGTGTCTGCACAAGAGATATAAAATTTCTGGAAATTTTGAAGCCATGGGGAAAAAATACTTTCCATTTTTGTTCTGGGGAAAAAAAATATTTTTACAAATTTAAAGTCTTTTTGTTACACTGGGGGAAGGTAAATGTAGTGTATATAAACGTATTCTGCATGGAAAAAAGTACAGCTTATTTAAAAAAATAAACAAAATTTTCTTTTAAAAACATTTTTTTTTTTTTTTTTTTAATTTTTTTACTACAAATGGAATAACAAGAACTGTATGTGTTTAACCACTTCAATACCGGGCACTTTCGCCCCCTTCCTTCCCAGCCCAATTTTCAGCTTTCAGCGCTCTAGCGCTTTCAGTGACAATTGCGCGGTCATGCTACACTGTACCCAAATGAAATTTTTATCATTTTGTTCGCACAAATAGAGCTTTATTTTGGTGGTATTTATTCACGACTCCGTTTTTTATTTTTTGCGATATAAGCGCAAAAAGCGGAAATTTGAAAAAAAAAAACTATTTTCTTTTTTCTATTTTAACCAGTTGCCGACCGCCGCACGACGATGTACGTCGGCAGAATGGCACGGGCAGGCATATTGGCGTACATGTACGTCCCTGCCTTCCCACGGGTCGGGGGCCCGATCGGGCCCCCGCCCGGTGCCTGCGGCGGTCGGTTTTCGTCCGGGAGCGATCCGGGACGAGGGGGCGGCCATTCATTCATGGCCACCCCCTCGCGATCGCTCCCGACGAATAGAAATCCCCCGTGACATCACTTCCTCTCCTGTAATGTAAACACAAGAGAGGAAGTGATGTATTCTCTCCTCCGTGTCGGTATTTTTCGTTCCGACACGGAGGAGAGCGGATCGGTGAGTTGCACCAACACTCTACACACACAGTAGAACATGCCAGGCACACTCACACCCCCCCTTTACCCCCCGATCACCCCCCCAATTACCCCTGCCCCCCAGTCACAGTGACACCAATGTCATTATTTTTTTTTTTTTTTTGCATTGGTGTCATTTGTGACTGTAATAACTGTTAGGGCAGTTAGGGTTAGCCCCCTTTTAGTTCTAATGTACCCCCCTAACCCCCCCAATAAAGGTTTAACCCCGTGATCACCCCCCGTCGCCAGTGTCACTAAGGCTGGGTTCACATTGCAGCGGTTTATGAGAACGAATGTGATTCGCACCGCACTGCAGTGCAAATCACATCCGATCTCTGTGCGATTCGAGTTCAGCCATTCGCCGCACCCGCCACACCCGCCGCAAATTCGCACGGCACCCTTTTTTTGGCCCGCAGCAGAATCGGATCGCATGGGTGTTCACACCATGCGATCCGAGTTTGCAGATCGCACTGCGATATGCGAACTGATCTAGGGGTGTCAGTAACATTTCACTGACACTCCCAGCAGTTCGCATAGGGCAGTGTGAACTGCCGCCGGGAGGCATGCGATGCGGGAACCCGCCGCGGATTCGTGGCGTTTCCGCATCGCTCCAGTGTGAACCCAGCCTAATAAGCGATCATTTTTCTGATCGCCGTATTAGTGTCACAGGTGACGCTAGTTAGGCAGGTAGGTATTTAGGTTCGCCGCAGCTTTTTATAGCGCCAGGGACCCCCATATACTACCGCATAAAGCCCCCTGATTGCCCCCTAGTTAACCCTTTCACCAGTGATCACCATATAACTGTTACAGGTGACGCTGGTTGGTTAGTTATTTTTTTATAGTTTCAGGGCACCCGCCATTTATTACCTAATAAAGGTTTAACCCCCTGATCACCCGGCGGGTGTCATTTGTGACTAATAACTGTTAGGGCAGTTAGGGTTAGCCCCCTTTAGTTCTAAGGTACCCCCTAACCCCCACAATAAAGGTTTAACCCCGTGATCACCCCCCGTCGCCAGTGTCACTAAGGCTGGGTTCACATTGCAGCGGTTTATGAGAACGGATGTGATTCGCACTGCACTGCAGTGCAAATCACATCCGATCTCTGTGCGATTCGAGTTCAGCTATACAGATAGTATGGCTGAATTCGTGTCGCACCCGCCGCACCCGCCGCAAACTCGCACGGGACCCTTTTTTTGGTCCGCAGCAGAATCGGATCGCATGGGTGTTCACACCATGCGATCCAAGTTTGCAGATCGCACTGCGATATGCCAACTGATCTGGGGGTGTCATTAACATTTCACTGACACTCCCAGCAGTTCGCATAGGGCAGTGTGAACTGCCGCCGGGAGGCATGCGATGCGGGAACCCGCCGCGCATTCGTGGCGTTCCCGCATCGCTCCAGTGTGAACCCAGCCTAATAAGCGATCGTTTTTCTGATCGCTGTATTAGTGTCACAGGTGACGCTAGTTAGGCAGGTAGGTATTTAGGTTCGCCGCAGCTTTTTATAGCGCCAGGGACCCCCATATACTACCGCATAAAGCCCCCTGATTGCCCCCTAGTTAACCCTTTCACCAGTGATCACCATATAACTGTTTACAGGTGACGCTGGTTGGTTAGTTATTTTTTTATAGTTTCAGGGCACCCGCCATTTATTACCTAGTCTCACTAGTGTACCCCTAAATTTAGGGGTGTCTACTTTCCAAAATGGGGTCATTTGGGGGGGGTTTGTGCCATCTTGGCATTTTATGGCCTTCAAAACTGTAACGCCCTTAGAAAGCCTGAAGGCGGTGCTTGGTTTTCGGGGCCCCGTACGCGGCTAGGCTCCCAAAAAGTCCCACATATGTGGTATCCCCGTACTCAGGAGAAGCAGCAGAATTTATTTTGGGGTGTCATTTCACATACGCCCATAGCATGTGTGAGCAATATATCATTTAGTGACAACTTTGTGTAAAAAAAAAAAAATATTTTTTTTTTGTCATTATTCAATCGCTTGAGGCAAAAAAATAAAATATTCAATGGGCTCAACATGCCTCTTATCAATTTCCTTAGGGGGTCTACTTTCCAAAATGGGGTCATTTGGGGGGGTTTTGTACTGCCCTGCCAATTTAGCACCTCAAGAAATGAGATAGGCAGTCGTAAACTAAAAGCTGCGTAAATTCCAGAAAACGTACCTTAGTTTGTAGATGTGACAACTTTTGCGCAAACCAATAAATATACAATTATTGACTTTTTTTTTACCAAAGACATGTGGCTGAATACATTTTGGCCTAAATGTATGACTAAAATTTAGTTTATTGGATTTTTCTAATAACAAAAAGTAGAAAATATCATTTTTTTTTCAAAATTTGCGGTCTTTTTACGTTTATATCGCAAAAAATAAAAATCGCAGAGGCAATCAAATACCATCAAAAGAAAGCTCTATTTGTGGGAAGAAAAGGACGCAAATTTTGTTTGGGTACAACATTGCATGACCGCGCAATTACCAGTTAAAGCAGCGCAGTGCCAAAGTGTAAAAAGACCTCTGGTCATTTACCAGCAAAATGGTCCGGTCTGAAGGTGGTTAAAAGAAATCCAATAAAATCAAAATTTTGTCATAAATTTTAGACAAAATGTATTCTGCTACATGTTTTTGGTAAAAAAAATTCAGTTAAGTGTATAATAATTGGTTTGTGTGATCACGGACATATGTACGCAAATGATCACGTACATATGTGTGCAGATAATCATTGGGACATGTGATTTTAGTGGGACATATGTGGGGGACATGTTTTTATTATTAGGGACATGTGTTTTTGTTATTTGGGGACATGTATGTTTTGGGGACATGTGTGGGGACATTGTGTTTATACTGTGTGGTGTGTTTACTGTGTGGTGTGTTGTGTGTATTACACTAGACTGGTGATCAGTGAGTAAAAAGCTGTAAAAAACAGCTCATACTCACTGATCATCAGCCGGCTGCAGCGATCTGCTCTCCTCTCCTCAGCGATGACTTCTGTGTGAGGAGAGGAGGAGCCGATTGCCTAGCAACCGGCTGTTTGTTTACATCACATGACGGCAGTGATTGGACACGGCCGTCATGTGATCAGGAGGGCCAATCACAGAGCCCTCCTGCCGATCTGAGATGCGTCGTGTCCGGGTGACACGGGCGCATCGGGATTGCGCCGCTGCGCGGGCACGCGCGCGCGCGCAATCCTGCTCCTTCTGATGGACGTTCCTGAACGTCCTATCAGGAGTAGACGGCTCCCACCCGGCCGTATATGTGCATTGGCCGGGTGGGAAGTGGTTAAGGACATTTCAACTTTAAACAAGAACAGGTAGCCCCTAGACAAATGTTTAGTTTTTTCGCCTCATTCGTTTTTTTGGGGGTTTTTTTTCCCGCTTTTCAGGTCATTCATTATTTATCGCAATTTGTAAATTTGAAAATAAGAAAGAAAATCTCTGAAAATTCAAAAGAATAACTAATAACTATTAAATTTAAAGGTATTAGAATTTCCTTTCAAATTTGTCAGTTAGTGAACGTAACGATTACGATATATATATATATTTTTTTATACTACTATTATTCCTTTTATACTGGCTTTTGACATTTACAAATGCAGCAATTTAGAAACTGAAAGGTTTAGCACTGGGAAACACTTTTTAAAAGATGCAAGGTGCATTTTATATACAACTATATAGATCAGACCAAAATGAGGAGGAAAGAGGGACAGAGTGACTGTGTTTGAAATCGGGAATAGTCCCTCAAAATCAGGAACAATTCGGAGCTATGTATCCAGGGGCGGACTGACCATTCGGGCACTGCCCGAGGGCCCCATGCCACCAAGGGGCCCCATCAGGGTTGCCAGCCTCAATAAAACCAGGGACAGTATGTAAAAATCTGTGTTTAAAAAAAAAAAAAAAAATCCCAAGATTATAGCTGCCCCACCTCTCCAGTACCTTGGTGTGTGTGTGTGTGTGTGTGTGTGTGTGTGTATATATATATATACTGTGTGGCCCCATAATCTCCTATTGCCTGGGGGCCCCATGAGTTGTCATTCCGCCCCTGTATTTATCTCAACAATTGCCCAGCTGTAGGAGGGACAAGATGTGCCAACAAGCAAATTAAACTGGAGACTTTCCCCTGCAGTGCCCCCTAGTGGCAAGAATGCATATTTCTCTTGTTTTGAGAACTGCATTGAAAAGTACAGTGTTACTTGAACTTTTTTCCAGAATTTGTTTGTCTTCAGCTGAGAGAACTTACAGTTAATTTAGGACTATACATAAAGTCTCAGAAATCTTTCAGTAATGTCTTCATGTTATATAGTTTGAATACCATGTCATAAATACAGTATATTGGTTATTATTGAAAAAGAAAAGTCGGGAAAAGTGTGTGGTGTGTGTGTGTGTGTGTTTGTTTTTTTTTTTTTTTTTCCCAGGCCTTACCATCTCTAGTCTGCACATGAGTGGTGGATCTTGCACAGACACACCAAGGGGATCAAAAATGTCGGTTATTTGTCAGCCGCAATGTCGCAGTCCTGCTAAAAATCACTGATCACCGCCATTACTAGTAAAAAAAAAAAAAAATTCCATAAAAATATCCCATAGTTTGTAGACACTAACTTTTGTGCAAACCAATCTTTTTTTTTTGTGTTTTTTTATTTTTTGTTTTTTTATTATTGGATGTGTTTTATAGGAAGTAAAAAAAAAATGTGTGTGTGTGTGTGTGTGTGTGTGTGTGTGTGTGTGTGTGTATATATGTAGCACTAACCCCCCAAGGAGCTGCTGGTTAGATTTGGGCTTACTGTTACCTTCTGTTTTCCTCATTGCACATCCAAGGGTGTGTGTGTGTGTGTGTGTATATGTATGTGTATGTGTATGTGTATATATATATATATATATATATATATATATATATATATATATATATATATATATATATATATATATATATATATATATATATATATTATTCTCTAACATACATACATACACGCTCTCTTTTTTTTGTTTATAGCGCAAAAAATATAAAAGCACAGAGGTGATCAAATACCGCCAAAAGAAAGCTCTGTTTGTGGGAATAAAAGGACATCAGTTTTATTTGGGTACAGCGGCGTACGACCACACAATTGTCAGTTAAAGTAACGCAGGGCCAAATCGTGGGAAGGGGGTAAAACCCTCCAGGGCTGAAGTGGATCAGGACAGTGTGAGTAATTTCACGCTTTGCCATTCCATCAGATGAGAGCATCGCCTTCTCTCGGATTCGAAATTGTAAACCTCCCTTTCACTTCGAGTTACAATTTCAGTCTCCTCACCTCGAACGCAGAGATTAAAGAAGTCTTAAATGCACTTGGAAAGAAAAGAAACAGTCACCATGGCGACGGCATTTAAAATAAGCGCAGGTCTTCTATAATCTCAATTACCACCGGAATGTATGCAGAAAGGAAAGTTAAAATTCCCTTCACACGGATGAGTTTTTGGCAAAATAGAAGGACCTAAAAGTTTTCAAATTCACTGGGTGGGGGGGACATGCGCACTTTTTCTCGTCATTTTTCAAAACCGTAATTAATGGTGTCTCTTGCGCTGCTTTGACAACCCACGGGCTTTTAGAAATGCAAATGACATTCCTGAGTTTGAAAGATGGAAGGGGGAGAAAAAAAAAAAAAGAGTACAAATAACTAGAGGCGTTTGCAGGTAACTAAAGTGCTTTCATTGCTGGAGGTGACATTAATGTTGGGCGGCGGGGGACTCGCTTGTACACTTAGATTTCTGGATTTTTTTTTTTTCTTCTTTCTTTTTGGTTATAAAATTAATGTTATCAAGAAAGATCCACAGGTTAGCAAACTCATGGAGAGCGCACACACTCAGAATAAAGAATTAGGGGGGACTTTTAGTCCATATATGCATTCCCTTCTAAAGTCTTTGATTCGCCTTCTTCCAGTTGCGCTAATATGAACAAATAAGTGACTGTAGACTTCTTATGGGTCCATGACCTGAAGTATTGAAGCCAAGGGACCATGATAGCCAGACAAATGGCAATTTCAGAAGGAAGCCAGCAGCTGGTGACAGGTGTGCCTTGAAAGTGGCAGTGTCTTTTAAATTCAGTTGATCTGGAGTTGGAGTGTGGTGGAGACGAACCTGGGGCATGTGCATTGGCTGGTGACATCCAGTTGGGGTGCTGAGGGGGGTTGGTCTCCAGTTTGGTGGTGGCAGCATAGTTTTGGTGAAGATGATAAGAAGCAGGGGCGGACTGACCATTGGGCCACTCGGGCACTGCTCGAGAGCCCCATGCCACTAGGGGGCCCTATCAGGGTTGCCAGCCTCAGTAAAACCAGGGACAGTATGTAAAAATTTGTGTTTTTTTTTTTTTTTTTTTTTTTTACATCTGTCTCTGAAATGTCCCTTACCGACATCCTTTTGGTCTAAAAATCCCGAGATTATAGCTGCCCCACCTCTCCAGTACCTTCTCAGCCAATAGAAACATGTCTGTGTATATTGTGTGATTGTATATTGTGTGTGTGTGTGTTTGTGTATACTGTGTGGCCCCATAATCTCTGATTGCCTGAGGGGGCCCATAATCTCCTATTGCCCAGGGGCCCCATGAGTCGTCAGTCCGCCCCTGACAAGAAGTAGCATCAACAGCACAAAACCAGCACAGAAACAAATAATCTCTTAAGCTTGGTCTATACAGAGTGTACTCTTTCTTCTACTGACCATCAATCTACTGAGATTGTTTGTTTGTCACTGAGAACCATCAGTGCCCTGCTCTGACAATCGATGGCAAGGGCCATGCTTACCTTGCCTTCATTGTCAGGGATGAGGTGGTATCCTTCCCTTTGCCACTGATGTGTCCTAAAGGTCAGTGGCAAGGGGTTTTTCCTTCCCTTGCCCCAGTAGTTGGTGGCAAGGGGGCATCCTTTCCTAGCATCCATGGTCGGTGGCAAGGAGAAATCCACCCCTCTCCGACAGTTTCTGGCAAGGAGGCGTTCTTCCCTCTCCCTGATGCTTAGTGGAAAAAGGTGCCGCCTTCTCTTGCACCAACGTCGATGGTATGCGGGTGACCTTTTTTAGCCTTGACAGCTAGTGGCAAGGCAGCATCCTTCCCTTGCCTCAACGGACAATGTTCAGTGACAAGGTCTTCCTTCCCTAGCCCCAGCAGTTGGTGGCAAGGGGACATTTTTCCCCTTTCCATCAATAGACAGTGGCAAGGGGGCATTCTTCCCTGGCTCCAATGGTTGGTGGCAAGGGAACGACCTTCCCTTGCTCCAATGGTCAGTGGCAAGGGGACATTCTTCCCTTCCCCCAATTGTCAGTGGCAGGGGCTGAAAATCAAAGCAGTGCAGGATAGAGAGCAGCAGAACTGCTTTTGATAAGACCAATATGCTAGGTGAAGTCAGTGGTTGCTAAGGATGCTGTGGGTGCAGGCACCTGCTGCATCCTCAGCAACCACTGACATCACACAGCCCCATTTGCTTACATGGCTGGAAATCCCTGGTCGCAAAACAAATGGGTCAGGGATAGTGGGTTGACATCATTGCCCAATTATGGCCCCATGACCACATTTTGGGCAATAACATTGCCCAGTTATGGCCCCATGACCACATTTTGGGCAGTGATGTTCCCACTATCCCTGTCCCTTTTCTTATATTGCCAATGACTGTTTGGGAAGCTGTATCCCTTTTTCTTTGTCCAATCACCAGAGTCTGATATTACCTCAAATGGTCACCACTGGTGGGTTGGGGAAACGCTATGGGGCAACTATGGAACTGTTTTACCCTAGATTTACTAGGAGGTCCCAATACAACCGGCGGCTCCTTCAGGGGTGAGCACTACACTTCATTTGAGCCCCGCTCCTCAGTATTCTGTACACAGTCTATATATTTAGGATTTAGAATAGCCGGAGATTAAAATCTTCCTTCTTGTGCAGCGCACGTCTTCACAAGTTCACTTTTCTACTGTCATTCGGATGATTATTGCAGACGACTTGAATTTTAAACTAATTCCTGTCCTCTCCACTCTCCGGCGCGGAGGTAATTTTACATCTGACATCCTCTTCTCTGCAGAACGTTCTCGATCTCTGGGCCCTTGCCTCAACAAGTCATCTCGAGCTGCCATGCTAGATGACTTTTATTGATTGTTACAAAATCTTTTTAGGAAATGTCACTTCAAAAAAAGCATTATCGGGGAAGAAACATTACAGCTCTCTGGAGAATCCGGCGGTAAACTTTGTCCTGTCGGATCTGGCTGCGGTTATTTTAGCATGCATGAAGGCTTATTTTAAAGAATACCCCTCGTTTAAAATTCACTCTTCACCTGAATGAAATAAAGTAGATGTCGGCATTAACAAACCGCATTATTAGTTTGAATAAAAATGTATCTCTTTGTACCAGGAATGAAATGTTAGCCTGGGCAGCCAGAATCGCCTGGTCTGCGGTTACCAAGATAACTCTATTGCAAATGTAGCAAGGTCCCAGGCCTCCTTCGGTCTAATGAGAACCTCCAGGGCCAGGGATAGCTGACATCCTTCTGCATATGGTGGGTTGCAAGGCATAGTGGGTGCAGTACGAGGTATATTGTTTGGGCGCCAGACACTTCTTGAATGCAAAAGAGATTTTATTTCTCTTAACAGAACTTTGGGAGAGAGGGTTAGGGCCAGGAACACCCTTAGGTAGTTACAATGTTAATGGTCAGACTCCGAGACTTCAATAGAACAGCCATGCAGGAAAGGGCATCCAGTAAGACGCCACATCTGCATGTGTAGGAATGCTGTCTCCTATGGCAACAGTCTTTTTAATAGTTTCTAACGCAAGTTTGTAACAGTTCCTTCGCTTCCACTACAATTGCTTCTCGTAGTTCTTCAGCTCACTGAGCTCCCAGTCTCTCTCACTAGACTAAACGATTCACTGCCACCAGTGGCGTAACTAGAACCTTCAGGGCCCCGATGCAAGAAACCATGAAGGGCCCCCCTGAACCCCAGCCAGGGCCCTTCCCTCCGAGTCCGGCGGTGGAACTCCAGGGCGTGGTCACAGGTATGACCTTTCTGAGCCCTGTAGTTCCACCACTGGTATCGGTAGTTTTTATTTATTTATTTTTTTACATTTTTAGGTGCCCCATTGGGGGACTGTCCCTAGGCAGGATTGGGTCCCCATCCTCAGAAGAGATGAGGTCCTTTTCTCCAGGGCAGATGAAGTTACTGCCCCCAGGTGAGAAGGGGTCCCTGCCCCCAGGTGAGAAGGGGTCCCTGTCCCCAGGGGAGGTGGGGGTCCCTGTCCCCACGTGAGAAGGGGTCCCTGTCCCCAGGGGGATATGGAGGGGGTATGTAATAGTGTGTGCTAGCTGCCTATGCTGCTGCCGGCCATATGTAGAGGGGGCTGCATGGGCCCCCTGCATCACAGGGCCCAGTTGCGGTCGCGACTGCTGCACCCCCTATAGTTATGCTCCTGACTGCCACTGAATCCCGTGAGCTCCTCCAATCTTCACTGTGGTATCTTCTTCAAGCATCGCCCCTGCCTCTCTGCTGGGCTCCTAGCTTGGCACTCAAGATAATTCTCAAGCGTCACCCCACTGGCCTGCTCGGTCCCTGGCTTGACACACAAGGCTGCTCTGCAAGCGTCACCTCTGCTGTCTGGGTCCCTGGCTTGACACCTGCTGACGTTTCCAGATTCTTCACCGTCCCCGGTTGGTGAGAATACTGCTCCGGTACTTGATTCAGCTACTCACTGTGGTCCCCGATTAAAAAGGTGGTTGGTCTCTTAGTGGCGCCAGCTTCCCCTCCTACCTCTGACACAGGTTCTCCGTCCAGCAGAACCGTCACTTCTGGTTGGACTGCAAGGTGCAACCCCAACCCTACGCTGCTCCCTTGCTTCTGGAAAGGCCATAATTTTCAATCTGTGACATAAGAGAATAATAAAGGCTGCCCCATGTACATCCATAATGAAACTCCCTATAGATAAATCGTTTTGAATACATAACACACAGTGATAATATGGTTTACATTAAATCTGACCTCCAGCCTTTCCTTCAGCTGTACCGGCTCCTCTCCTGAACGGCAGGGCCAATGATAAGGGGGTACCACCGGCCCTTCTGTAGGGGTCCCGGCCCAATCACTTTAACAGGGAGGGCCCCGGCCAGTGGCCACTTCAAACCTCATGTAGTTATATTATGTACATTTGGGAAAGAAACCAGACCTTTCTTAAAGCAATCTACTGGCCAGAACCACCTCTGAAGGGAGTCTAGTCCACATTTTCACCTCTTACTGTGAAAAAACTGTTCTGTATTGGGAGATGAAATCTTTTTTTTCCTCTAGGCGTAAAGAGTTCCCCCTTGTCACCTGTGTTAACTGTAAAGTGAAAAACTCAACACCAAGTTCACTATATTTTCTATTTGAATTTATTCTATTCTATTCTATTTTTAATTATATTTTTTTCTATTCTATTCCCATTTGAATTCTATTCGAATTTCAGAAAAAAGATTATATTCCTTCTATTTTTTTTCTATTCTATTCTCTTCTATTATATCCTATTAATTTCTATTTTATTTCATTTTTTTTTCTATCGTATTCAAATTTATTTTCATTGAAATGAGAATTTCAGAACATGGTTATATTCTTTCATATTTTTTAATTATATTCTATTCTCTTTGGAAATTTAGATTTGAAAACTATTCAAATTTTATCCAAAATGTTATTTCAGATTTATTTAAATTTATTACTAGTGTAAATCCTACATTCGGATTCATCCGAATTTGCAAATAAAAAAAAAAAAAACAAATTTAAATTCAGAACTAAAGAACCGCACATGTCTACTCGACATATCTGAGAGTTACTTAGGGAAGACTATATGTAAAGCCTGCCAAGGAACACCCACCTCTGCATACTGATGCCCACCCATCGAGATATTTTGATTATTTCCAAAACGCCTCTCAAGAGCCAGACCACTGCTTTGTATCAGGGCTTTTGAGAGGAGTACTGGGGCAGTGTGCTGTGATGTTGGAAGCTATGTGCAGCACCCTTTGGCCCCTCCCACTATGCCTGCATTGCATTAAAAAGCACATAGACCCAGTGGTGATGTCATTGGGCCTAAAAGATGGTATAGGATGAAAAAATATATTTTTTTAAATATTAGCATGTTGATAGGAGAGGGAGGGAGAAGCCAGGGAAGGCGAAAATATAAGCAGAATAAACTTCAGCCTTGATCTGTATGCAAAGCCATTTTTTGGGGAGGGAGGATTTTCTATTGCTCTCTGTGTCCCTGCTGTGGTGATCAACTCTCGCTCTTCATCCTGGTCTCACTGCACTGGAGCAGGAAATCAAAAAATTTGCGTCGGGACCCACAAAAACCCACAACCTCTGCTGTGCTTGGCAGTGGCTCTTCTTGCTGAGCAACCGGAGATCCTGGACCGCCTCCTTGCTGATCCTTTGGACTTTCTTGCCTTGTCCCTTGTTTCAGGTGAACCTTGACCTCTCATGAACTTCCTGATTTATGCCATGTCCCTGCACTTCCTGTTTGCCAGATTTGTGTGCTCTCTGCAGCTGGTATCTTGCTTCTTTTGCTTACCTGCAGCTGTTCTTATTTCCACTACCACTTGTTACCAACCTTTTGGCTTGTTACTCGACTACACTTCTGCTTGATGCCAACCTGCAGCCACTTGTTACCGACCTGTTGGCTTGTTTACTGACTATGCTTCTGCTTGACCCCCAACCTGCTATATCTGCTACTAGACCCCAACTTACTCACCTCCTGGTGGGGTGATCCTGAGGACCGCAACCTGTTACTAACACTCAGCTCAACCTATCTCCACCATCAGGAGCTCTGGTGAATACCGGGTAGTGCTTAGACCCCCGCACCTCAGGTGAGCCTGCGCCATCCACCAGGGTGACTTACTGCTTTACTTATCCAGCTGGTTGGAGAGCCTTTCTACTGCTATAGCTACTGGTCTCCATGCCTTACCCCCTTGACTGACATGGAAAGAAAATCCTAAAATAGGGACACCTGTTCTTGTGACTACTGTCTAATGGGAAAGGGGGGCGGGGGAGGAATTTCCCTGCCCGCCCTGCCTTTGGAGAGATTTCAGCTCACTTGCTGGGGAAAGAACCCATCAATGGTAGTACCACCATATGCAGTGAAGTACTCGCATTTCTGAATGTGCCCCCCCCCCCCATAGGCTGGATGTACGAGACATCTCCTGCTGGCAGCGATGGGAAAAGGTCTTCTAGAGCCCAGGGCGAACATGCCACACTGAGCCCCCCCCCCCCCCACAAAGATGTATGAGCATTATGTGTCATCCCCCCACAAAAGCACTGTGCACTAATCTGCATGCTTAACCCCTGAGCATATAATTCCCCCATCTCCAAGTACAAATCTGCCCCCCTGCTGAGGTACCCCCTCTCAGCACAAATCTTTGCCCTCCCCCCATCCTTCAAATCCCCCCAGTTCAAATGTGACCCCCCCCCCCCAAAAAAAAACTTTCCCCCTCCTAGCACAAATAATCTACCACCAAAAAAGTTCCTCCTTCTAGTACACCTCCCCCCACTTCAAATGTTCCCCTCCCAGCACAACCCCCCCCCCCTTCTAGCACAAATCTTCTTGCCCCCCCAAAACATAAATTCTCCTAAATCGCCACTCTTGGCCCCCCAACAAATGACCCCTCTCAGCACAAATCCCCCCCTCCAATCTCCTTGTGCCCCCCCCCACCTCGCATGATACCACAGTGCCCAGGGTAGTTGCCCTTCCTGCCCACCCCTTGTCCCAACCCTGCTTGCCGTTGATTTATATTCTGCAGCAAGGGAGCGACAACTTGCTCATCCAGCTGGTGAGGGAGCGGCACATACAAAGCAGGTGACCGTTCTTCCTGTATATTTAAGGCCCCATTCCCACCTGAGGTGTAGCGTTTTCAGGCAGAAAGTCGCACGATTTTTGCCGCGTTTTGCTGCTATTTTCTACAGGTCAAAAGGTCACCAAAGTAAAAAGCAGGAAAAACTCCCAAATCTGTCTTAAAAAAAAAAATAAATAAATAAAAGTTCCAGAACTTGTTTGAGCTTCCATTTTTTTTGGGGCTTCTGGCGTTTTGGAGTGGAGATGTGAACCATCTAAATAAAGAATAATGGATTTTCCCCCTCCAGCGTTTTGTAGCTTCAGGCTTCAAGCTACAAGATGCTCAGGTGTGAATGGGGCCTTAAAGTGGGCTGCCCCTTTTAAAAAAATTTTTTTTTAAAGTCAGCAGCTACAAATACTGCAGCTGCTGACTTTTAATAATCGGACAATTACCTGTCCCAGGGTCCAGCGACGCAGGGGAACGAAGCCCCCCCTCGTTCCCCGCTCCGCTCCCAGTGCCGACATTCTTACTGTGGGCATCCGGCTGTGGCTTCACAACCGGGCACCCACTGTGCGTGCGTGAGCGGCGCCACACGCTGTGATTCGCCGCCAGTCATCTGGGACCTGTCACATGTCCCAGATGACTGACTGCGGCGAGGGGAAGTGACGTCAGTGCCCGGGCACTGAAGGAGGCAGACTACGAGGGACCCCCTAGCAACAGGCATTTAGAGTTGAGTAACATATTTTTTTTTTTTTTCAATTTATTTATTTTTTTATGAATTTTAAGCTGCTTTTTTCTTTTTATGGTAGAAACGCCACTTTAAGGATGCCAAGGTTAATGGGGCCAACGTCCACTAAAATCGTAACAAAGCAATCTGACCAAATGGGTCCATATCAGGTGGGCCTGCAGTGCATGAGCGGCCGATTCGTGTGCTCCATATGTGTTTCCTTGACTTTACTGCGGGATTCTGCAATGCCTGTGCTGCCTGAAACTTTTCAGTCTTGCCTTGATAAAGGAAGAAGGCGAGAGTTGGGCTCTAAGCAGGTTTGAATAAATACATACCAGATTTTAGATGGTCGGTAACAGCTTGGATAATGGCGTACGCCATTTCCGAAAACTTTGCAGATGTACTGCGGCATTGCTTTTATTTACATTTAGCTTTGATTTTATGCAGAACGGCTCTGCATGGGCTCTTTGAAAATCTGCCGTATTGTCCTGGAAATCTGTCTTCAAACTTTCAAATTTCAACTGTCATATATGAAACTTTATTTTTTCTTTAAGTAAGGCAATATGTGATGAGTTTAAAGCGGAGCTCTAGTGGAACTTCACACTTTCAACATTGACTATTTGTAATGCTTATGCCGCTGGCATTAGTAAAGGTATATCCTATTCACTTGCTTTAGGCTGGGTCCTCACCATCATCGCATATGGCACCCAGCAGGGGTCCAGTGCGTCCTGGTCCACCGTTTCAGGTCCGTTTTTTTATTTTTTTGTTTTTGTTTTTTTTTGTTTTTGTTTTGGTGTTTTTATTTTTATTTTTTATTTTTTGTTGTTGTTTTTTTGCACACATTTTTGGCTGAATTCGGACCTGAAATGGACCAAAAGACGCACAGGGCTCCTGTGCAAATTCACACCGGACCCGCATCGGAGATATGTGCACCAGCTCCATAGAGCGCCGCTGAAAATCTCCCGCTATTGCGAATTGGATACGGTCCATCCAATTCGAAATGGTGTGAACCCGGCCTTAAATTTTTACATTTTTTTCAGTTACTTCCTCATTTCTGGCCTGAGCAAATTATGTCCTACATCCCCAGGAGACTTCTGGAGGAGAGTAAGGGCTTTCTCACTAAGCACACCCTCCTGCTTGCATGCCCGAGCCAAGGGTAGATGAATTCCAGGAAGTAAATGCTACATGAATCATTTGCCCTTACGCAAGATGGCCACAGTCAGAGATGATTGGGGTGTGGGGGGGGGGGGTCAGTAGGGTTTCCCAGCAACATAAAGCATGAAGACATGGGTGGGAGAGTTTGCTCTGAATATTGAAAATAAATGAAATAGCATTTTTGGTTTATGGTGCTCAGATGCAGTGTAGTTCCGTGTTAAAAAAGTCAAAAATACACAGGCAAGCAGTTTTTGAAATAAAGCAGCAAATGCATTCTTCTTTTGAACCCAGGCTGTCATGGACACACCTCCGTGACATGCGTTGTCATGCCGGTATGGGTTTAGAATTAGAATTTTACTGATTGTTCCTATTTTTCAGATTTTTGAAAAAAAAGCAAAAAAACAAATTTTTTGTCAGTGCACATGTCTATTTAGTTGCCATTTTTTTCCCCCTCACGAAAGTGGAGTTGCCCTTTTTAACCACTTGGGATCCGCGCTATTGCCGAATGACGGCATTAGCGCGGACCTAGATTGCCGGGACTACGTCTATTGACGTCGTCCCGGTTATGAGCGGCCT
Source organism: Lithobates pipiens (assembly GCF_037356315.1). Taxonomy (NCBI): domain Eukaryota; kingdom Metazoa; phylum Chordata; class Amphibia; order Anura; family Ranidae; genus Lithobates; species Lithobates pipiens. The sequence goes on from NW_027507786.1 coordinate 7,670,293, forward strand.
GCGCGCCCCCTGAGGGGCGCGCGCGGCGCGCTCTGTGATCGGCGAGTCCGTGAGACTCGCCTGATCACCGATCCGTGTAAGGGGTCGATCCCGACCCCTTATCACGTGATCAGCTGTCAGCCAATGACAGCTGATCATGTGATAAAACGGAGCCGGTAATCGGCTAGTATTCCTCCTCGCGCTGACAGCGCGAGGAGAAAAAAAAAAAGCCGATCGCCGGCGGCCGTGTTCGGGACATCAGTCCCGATCACGGCCAGCAATTCAAGCGGACACCTGCCCCCTGCCAGTGCCCACCTGCCACCCGCAGTGCCATCCTGAAATAAAGTAAGTGCCCCCCTGTCAGTGCCACCCAGCAGTGCCCATAGTGCCCACAGTGCCACCCAGCAGTGCCCACAGTGCCACCCACAGTGCCACCCAGCAGTGCCACCCACAGTGCCACCCAAAATCTGCCTCAAAGGTGCTGCACCCCAGTGCCGCCCATCAGTGCCCAGCAGTGCCGCCCATCAGTGCCCAGCAGTGCCGCCCATCAGTGCCCAGCAGTGCCACCTATCAGAGCCACCTATCAGTGCCACCTATCAGTGCCCATCAGTCCCATCTATCTGTGGTACCTATCAGTGCCCATCCGTGCCACCCATCCGTGCCACTTATCCGTGCCACCCACCCGTGCCATCTTATCTGTGCCCATCTGTGCCCATCAGCGCCGCCTTATCTGTGCCCATCGGTGCCGCCTTATCTGTGCCTATTAGTGCCGCCTTAACTATGCCTATCAGTGCCCACCAGTGCAGCCCATCAGTGCCCACCAATGCAGCCCATCAGTGCCCACCAATGCAGCCTATCAGTGCCGCCTAATCAGCGCACTTCAATGAAGGAGAAAAATGACCCGTTTGCAAAATTTTATAACAAACTATTAAAACATGATTTTTTTTTTTTTTTGCATCTTTTTTTGTTTGTTTAGCAAAAAATAAAACTCCGAGCTGTAACTAAATACCACCAAAAGAAAGCTCTATTTGTGGGAAAAAAATGATAAAAATTTCATTTGGGTACAGTGTTGTATGACCGCGTAATTGTCACTCAAAGTGCATCAGCGCTGAAAGCTGAAAATTGGTCTGGGACTGAGGGGGGTTTAAGTGCCCAGTAAGCAAGTGGTTAAGTAAAAAAAAATATATATATATAATTTTTTTACTTAAAGGGTAACTCCATTTTCGTGGGGGGGAAAAAAAACGAAATAGACATAACTTTTTTCGAAAAAAAGCAAAAAAACAAATTTTTGTCAGTGCGACAAAAATTCGTTTTTTTTGCTTTTTTTCGAAAATCTGAAAAAAAGAAACAATCAGTAAAATTCTAAATAATAACAAACTATTAAATTATAGGTATTGGAGTTTCCTTTCAAATTTGGCTGTTCGGCATTCTTTATTTCAGATAATTCGTAACTTTGGATAAATTCGTATTCGTCACGTTCACCAACAGCCAAATTTAAACGTAAATTCCAATACCTATAATTTAATATTTATTATTAGTTATTTCAGGTTTTTGGATTTTCAAATTTCCAAATTTTAGAATTTTTCAATTTTCATGAAATTTAGAATTTTGGAAATTTGGAAAAAGCCGAAATTATGCATTTCCGAATTTCCCAAATTACGAATTTCCGAAAATTCTAAATTAAGACATTTTGTAATTTGGGAAATTCCAGAAATTGGAAAAATTCAGAAATTTCTGAATTAACGAATTCGTAAAAATTCATAAAACTAATTCGGAACTAAACGAATTGCACATGTCTACAAATAAAGAAGAAATAATATAGCGTATACAATTGCGACACAAGTCGTATTGTAATTTAATGTTATTGAAAATGACCTTTCCTTTTCAATCCTGCAGCCGCTGTAATTTTCTGAAAATGCAAAGCAATATGGCAACCTGGAGTAGTTCTGTACACAGAATGTTTACTGACCACCCCCAAAAACATAATTTCCTGCTTGTGTGATTGGCTCACAAATTTTCCCAGAAGTCTACACTAAGATGCAAGTCAGATTTTAGGCATCCCCTGCAACAAAAATGTCATTTTTGGTGAGATATTTCCAATAGGAACACGTCTAAAGGGATGCAGGCCCAGCAGATTTCCTCAATAGTGTTCTGCATCCGCACAGTTGACTGATAATTCTGAAACCACTCCCATCAGACCCACTCAGTACAGAGGAACAAACGGGGATTTCTTCAGAATAAGAAATGGTAGGAATCTGCAACAAAGGCTGTTATAATCCCTGCTATGTACATCAATCACCCAGAGCAGAATGTTTTTTTTTTTTTTGTTTGTTTTTTTTTTTGTTTTGTTTTTTTCTCAACAAAAGTAGAGTTACACTTTAAAGTGATATTAAACGCAAAAAAATAAAAAAATAAAAATAGCAATCATGTTATACGCAGCCCTGATCCTCCTCTTCCAGCGCTCCTGCCGCAGGCCTCCAGAGCAAGCAGCTTGCAATGGGGGCACCCAAGCAGGCACACTCCTGTGCGATGCTCTGCATGTCCATTCAGACACAGAGCCACAGCTCAGCCCCGCCCCCCCCTCTCTCCTTATTGGCGGATATTGATTGCTGCTGTCTCAGCCAATGAAGAGGGAGAGTCCCTGAGAGCCGATGCTCTTGTGCACATGGCTAAATGGAGATGGGGTTCAGGTAAGTATTAGAGGGAGGGAGCTGCACACACAGAATGTATGAAGGTAAAAAACCTGCAGCCTTTAAAACCACTTCAAAGAGTAACCAAGGGCAAGACCTTATTTTAGTTTGGAGTGTAGAGTTCTGCTCTCTCACCGTCTTGTCTCCGCCTCTCCTGTAGTTCTCTGCAGGCAGCCTTTAGTGGGTGGGGCTTGCTTGACTCCTCCCACAGCTCCTTTCCCTCTTGTGCAGGGTGACTGGTCTTGTCTTAACTCCCCTTTTTTAGTTCCCTGCAGGCAGCGTGTAGTTGGGGGAGCCTACTGGTTCCCACCCATGGTTGTTGATGGAGCCTACTGGTTCCCACCCACGGTTGTTTGTGGAGCCTACTGGTTCCCACCCACAGTTGTTGGTGGAGCCTACTGGTTCCCACCCACGGTTGTTGGTGGAGCCTACTGGTTCCCACCCACAGCCAAGGCTCAGAATAGGTGCAGGAACTCCCTCCACCCCCTGTTGAGTCATCACTGGTCCCTGCCCACCAGAAAGCACATCTCTTGGTTCCACCCCCTACCCACCTCCCCAGTACCGCCCCTTTTAGAGAATAAAGAACCAAAATTTTAATTTTGCAGTGCTAAGTAATTTGTATGGCATTTGTTAATGATGACAATAAAAGCAGTAAAATCAATCCGCTGCCAGCAACAATAGACTCCCCCCCCCCCCCCCCCCACCCCAGCAATGATAGACTCCCCCCTCCCACCCCAGCAATGATAGACTCCCCCCCGCCCCCACTCCAGCAACGATAGACTTTGCTCCCCCCGCACTCCAGCAACGATAGACTTTGCTCCCCCCACCCCAGCAACGATAGACTCCCCCCACCACCCCAGCAACAATAGATCCCCAGAAGCAACAGTACACTTCCCCCCTGCCCAGCAACAATAGACCCCCCCCCAGCATCAATAGGCCCCCCACCCAGCAACTTTAGATGCCCCCACAGTAGCAACAACGTCTTCGCCTGGCAGTCCGCATCAATAGATCTCTACCTCAACAGTAGATCCCTAACAAAAACAGACCCCCACCAGTGACAACAGATCCCCCAGCAGCCAACATCAATAGACCCTCCAGCACAACACACCACACCCCCCTTACATTCAGTGCTGGTAGTGCAGGAAATGCGTCCCCCCCCCCCCGTGTTCAATACTGTGTTGTACACAGGGCTTTTTTTTTTTTTTTTTTTTTTTTTTTTTTTTAGACGGATGTTACTTTTACTAGGTAAAATCTGGGTCTGCAAAGGCATTTGGTGCTCACAACATGAATTTTGTTTATTTTGTGGCTATACAGAATATATTAAAATGAACGGGTTTTTGTGCCCAGAGTTCAGCTTGGAAAAAAATGAAAACAAATAGCCGGCTGTAAACCTTTAATCATCGGAGATCTGTCGGACGTACTTTATTCACAGATCTGCACAGCAGCCGAGACCAAAACTGACTTTTCTACATTTATTACCTCCCCTCCCCCATACTCACTCATTATTGGTAATAAGGGAGCTCACAGCAAGGGAGTGAATGTAAAGCTAATTCTCTGTGCTGTGCGCTGTCCAGAGTTCTGAACGATCGCCTCCATTTCACCTTCCATGAATCTTGATTCATCTTTAAAGTACATATAAACCTAAAAAGTATAACTGACAGCAGAGCTGTAACAATCGGACATGTGCATAATGAAAACATTTGTTTACAATCATTATTTACATAAAGTTGTTTAGTTAATATAGTGCATTTGTTTTTTAAATTTGTTTTGTTTATTCAAAATTTTGATTCAGATTTTCCAAATTTGGTTGAATTGAACTGAATTCGGAAAATTCGAATAGAATTTGAATTTGAATCCAATTCCACCTGAACTCCATTCAAATTAATTCTATTCCAGAATTTTGGAACATGGTTTTATTCTTTCTATTCCATTCTACGCTAATTTTTTATTTTATTCTTTTTTCTATTCTATTATAGTCTATTCGTTTTATATATTATTCAAATTTATTCCATTTGAAATTCAAATTTCATGAGATGGTCATATTCTTTCTATTTTATTCCATTCTATTTATTTTCTATTATATTCTGTTCTTTTCTAATTCAAATTTATTCCATTTGAATTAGAATTTTCTTTATTCAAAAATTTAATTTCGGAAGATGGCTCTAATCTTTCTATTTTATTCCTTTATTTTCTATTCTGTTTTGTTATGTTTTACTGTATTCTTTTCTCTTCTATTTCTTTTATTTTCTATTTTATTCTATTTTATTTTCTATTGTGTAATACTCTTTTCTATTCCTTTTATTTTCTATTCTATTTTTTTTTCTATTCGGGATTTAGAATCAAATTAGAAAATGTTTTGAATTTGAAAATGTTTCAAATTTGATTCAATTCAAATTCCATCCAAATTTGAATTTTGTTATTTTGGATTAGTTTTAAATTCGTTACAACTGTAATTTGGAAATTCAGATACATTTTTCGTTATGCGGAAATTTAAGATGTATCTGATAGTAGATTTAGAAAGAAACAAACTGCACATGTCTAGTAATTATTAATCAACTGTAATACAATTAACAATAAACCATTGCTAATACCCTTTTGTAGCTTTGTTAGTGTTGGTCATGTGATCACTATTCCCCACTTCCTCCCCGAGCTTGGTGGTGTGGGGGGGTGGGGCCTGTTCTCTTGAGTGCACCGTTATCAATCAGGAAAGGCGAAACTGATTAGGGGCATGTCTGCCTGTGGCATCCTCATAGGTTGGTTAACTACAGGACTACAAGCATGCCGTATGTCAGCACAACATCCTGTATGTTCCAGGGAGGAAGTAAGTGTAAAAACTGACCATGCTGGCATAGATCTGCTTTCATGATTAGAGTGGCCAGGATCAAACAGGAAAGAGATACCACTAAAGGTGAGTGGCAGGATCGCCAGGTATTTACTGAGTTTTCTGCTCCTTTTTTTTATTTAAAGTGGTTGTAAACCTCAGACATGAAATATGAACAATGCTTTGTAGCAAAGTGTAATTTGTTCAGTGCTGTCGCATGAAAAGATAGAATAAAATATTTACAAAAATGTGAGGGGTGTACTTACTTTTGTGAGATACTGTGTGTGTATGTATGTGTGTATGTGTGTGTGTGTGTGTGTGGATATATATTTATATATATTATATATATGTGTGTGTGTGTGTGTGTATGTATAATAAAAATTGTGTGTATGTATAAAATAAAAATTATATATATATATATATATATATATATATATATATATATATATATATATATATATATATATATATATATATATATATATATATATATATATATATATATATAATTTTTATTTTATTTTTTTCTTTATCGGCTCTACAGATTGTGAGACACTGTTGATTACTGACAATTGGCAACTTTGCCCCATCTTTCCTCACAGGGTTCTCTGCAATTAGGAAATCATTAAAGTGGTTGTAAACCCTTACAAACCACTTTGACCTACAGGTAACCGGAGATTAAGGCTTACCTGTAGGTCCAAGAAATATCTCCTAAACCTACACGGTTTAGGAGATATTTACTAAAAGACATGCACTGCTGTCTGCGCCATAGACAGCGGCATGCAGGCGCACTATTGCCGTTAGCAGCATGGCGCTGCTATCGGCGATATGCCGTTAGTGGCGGCTCCCATGCGAATGTGTGGAAGTGACGTCATCGCTGCTCCGGCGCTGTGAGTGGCCGGGGCAGCGACCCCCGGAAGAAGATGGACGCTCCGGACTACAGGGGACATCGGTGACTTCGCTGGCTCGCTGGCTGACACATAATGGGCTACTATGTGATGCGATGCGATGCATAGTAGTCCAATATGCTTTACCTTTGCAGGGAGACAAAGAAGAGGTAAACCCATCAGGGTTTACTTCCTCTTTTAAAGCGGTAGTAAACCCGCAAATTTTATTTTTATTTTTTTAACACCTGCAAAGCAAAAGGCATAATGAGCTAGTATGCACCGCATACTAGCTCATTATGAAATACTTACCTTAGAACGAGGCCCCGACATCTGGCCCGATCCATGCCGAGGGAGCTGACATGCTCCCTCGGCGTTTCTTCCGGGTATCGCGGCTCCGGCGCTGTGAGTGGCCGGAGCCGCGATATCGTCACTCCCGCGCATGCGCGCGGGAGATTTCATTCCGGCCGGTCGGCTACTGTCGGATTTTCAGGCCGAGAATCCCCTTGTGCGCCGCTGCAGTCAGCGGCGCATACCGAGGGGAATATCTCCTAAACCGTACAGGTTTAGGAGATATTTTTTTTACCTACAGGTAAGCCTTATTATAGGCCTTATTATAGGCTTTCCTGTAGGTAAAAGCAAAAAAATTGACCATACAACCACTTTAAGTGCTTATATGCAGTATACTGTATACCTAGGTGATACTAAAATGTTCACACATGAGTGCTGATGTTGGTGTGAAACGCGTTAGCTGGAGTGCTGTGTCCCTTTGAATGTAGTGTGGAGAGTCTTTCATGAATATGGCTAAATAAAGGTGATTTTTTTTTTTTTGGATGTGCAGCCGACCAGATTATTCCCTTCTGCCTACATATTTTTATAACTCATTCTGCAGCACTGTACAGAGATTACTGAGGCAGTCACATACGTTCTATACCACAGGAGCTTACACTCTAATGTCCCCCCCCCCACAGTCGCACACTATTATTGTACATTTATATTCTATAGCTCAGTGCTGTAGAACACTAAGCCAATTGCATCAGTCTCTGTACCAGAGGAGCTTACACTCTAATGTCCCATCCATAGTCATATACTATTATTAAATATAATATTATTATTATAATACGTTTTCTATAGCTCTGACATATACCGCAGTGCTGTAGAGAGATCACTGAGCCAATCACATCAGTCTGTGTACCGGATGATCTTTTTCTCCCATGTCCCCTATTACTATTATCGATCTTCAATTAGTCTGATATATAATGCAACACACATTACAATGAACATCAAACTCTTCCCATCAGTCTTCGGCTCCTGTGATCTTCTTGCACACTGACGTTGGTGGTCTGAGCTGCTTATGATAAAGATGATGATTATCTTCCATTGATATAAATCTCTCACATTCGGCCGAGTCTCACAGAGAACATTTAAAGCCGTATTAAACCCAAAGGCAAAGATTAATTATATTGCAGCTTTCCAATTCTTAGAAGTGACGGCTGCATTCCTTTTTTTTTTTTTTTTTCTTTAGGTTTTATTGCTTCTATTTGCATCTGGTGATCCATCCAGCAAGTCTGTTTTTTCACAATCTCAAACTCTCCAGTAGAATGCATCAGTGTACATGGATGAGACAACCCACCTAAAGCGGAGGGCCGTTTAAAAAACTTAATCAGCCCACTTACCTGTCCAGGGCGCCCGCGATGTCGGCCGCCCGAGGCCGACCCATCCCTCGGCTCTCGGGTCCCGGCGCCGCCATTCCTTGTAAGGGAAACAGGCAGTGGAGCCTTACGGCTTCACTGCCCGTTTCCTACTGCACATGCGCAAGTCACGCAGCGCTTTGTGAATGGGACGCGCTGTGTTCTGGGACACACAGTTCCCAGAACACAGCGCGACCCATTACCCAGAAGACCGCGCATGGAGGAGAGAAGAAAGAAGATCTCCGCGGAGGAGGAAGAGGAAGATTAGGATTACCGTATATACTCGAGTATAAGCCGAGATTTTCAGCCTCTTTTTTGAGGCTGAAAGTGCCCCCCTCGGCTTATACTCGAGTCATCGCTGTCTGCCTGCTCGATCAGCGTGTCGAGCAGACAGACAGCGGACATTCTAAAATTCAAAAGCCGCGCCTCCGCCTCCGCCTTCGCCTGTGATAGGCGGAACACTGAATTTCCCAGCAGTCAGTGTTCCGCCTATCACGGACATCCGCTCATCCTCGTACTACGGACGAGGATGAGACGATATCTGTGATAGGCGGAACACAGGCTGCTGGGAAATTCAGTGTTCCGCCTATCACAGGCGAAGGCGGAGGCGCGGCTTTTGAATTTTAGAATGGCCGCCGAGGCGCCGACGAAGAGCGGCGATCCTGGCAAGGCACGGGACGGGACGGAGGCAAGGCACGACACGGGACGGAGGCAAGGAGGCAAGGCACGGCACGGGACGGAGGCAAGGAGGCAAGGCACGGGACGGAGGCACACAAGGCACACACACACACACACACATGGACACACACACACAGGGATGGATGGATGGAGACACACACACACAGGGATGGATGGATACACACACACACAGGGATGGATGGATGGAGACACACACACACAGGGATGGATGGATGGAGACACACACACACAGGGATGGATGGATGGATGGAGACACACACACACAGGGATGGATGGATGGATGGAGACACACACACACAGGGATGGATGGATGGATGGACACACACACACACAGGGATGGATGGATGGATGGACACACACACACACAGGGATGGATGGATGGATGGACACACACACACACAGGGATGGATGGACGGACACACAGGGATGGACGGACACACAGGGATGGACGGACACACACACAGGGATGGATGGATGGAGACACACACACACAGGGATGGATGGATGGATGGAGACACACACACACAGGGATGGATGGATGGATGGACACACACACACACAGGGATGGATGGATGGATGGACACACACACACACAGGGATGGATGGATGGATGGACACACACACACACAGGGATGGACGGACACACAGGGATGGACAGGCATGTCTCACCCTCGGCTTATACACGAGTCAATAAGTTTGCCAGTTTTTTTGGGGGTAAATTGGGGGCCTCGGCTTATATTCGGGTCGGCCTATACTCGAGTATATACGGTATGTGCCTAGCAACAGGCATTTCTGGTAAGTAAAAAAAAAATTTTTTTTGTAATTTTTTATATTTTTATTTTCAGGGTGGCCCTCCACTTTAACACTGACAGGGGTGCTTACAATGATCAGCTTTTATTTATTCATGCAAAACCTTTAACCCAAAAGGAAAAAAAATTGTTTGCTATAACTGATATATAAAGTGTTAGCTGGAGTTTGGCTTTAATTTGTTAGTGTATCTAAATCTGCTAATGCACTTAAAGCAGTTATAAAGTCTATACTGTTGTTTTTTTTTTTTTTTTTTACCTTAAACATGTTTAGGCATCGGCATTCCCCCTTTACTTACCTGAGCCCTCATTTGATCCAGCGCTCTGTACATCTGCTGCTCTTCTCTCCCCTCACTTCTGGGTCTCGCTGGCTTTGCTGAGGCACCAGGAGCCATTGGCTCCCAATGCTGTCAATCAACGATAGTGGTGAGGGGGCGGGGGAGAATCCTGCTGTCTGTGTCAATGGGCGCAGCAGCGGGCCTCAGGAGTGGGCACGCACTGGACAGGGGGGAGGGGCCAGGAGCAGGGGGCCCGAGAAGAGGAGGTTCAGGGCTTATATTGCACAGAGCAGTTAAGTAGTATTATTATACAGGATTTATATAGCGCCGACATTTTACACAGTGCTTTACAACATGAGGGCAGACAGTACATTTTACAATACAATTCAATACAGGGGGGAATCAGAGGGCCCTGCTCGTTAGAGCTTACAATCTAGGAATAGACATGTTTGTAAAAATGTTTACCTTTTTACAATCGCTTTAATACTCCCCTCCCCCTAGACCAGTGTTCCCAACCAATTAGATTGAAATTTACTGACAAGTCACCCAAAATTTACTGGCACAGCCAAGTTTTTACTGGCAGTTCCAAAAGTTACAAAATTACAGTTTTAAGTGCAAATTTCAGTATTTGGGCTACAAAAAAAGTACAGTATGCAATATGTAATTTAAGGTAGATATTGCAGCAAAGAACATATTTCTTGTTTTATTTTCAATATGATAAAAAAAGTAGCTCAGGGACAGGGGGCAAGAAATTAGAATGGGCGGGCACACATGAAATTGACTCTCACAGTGATGCTGACAGCACAGATCACCGACCCGACACATCCCCCTCCAAAGTCAGTCTCTTTCCTTGCCAGGTGGCCCCTTCAACCCACTCCAGTCCAAACAGCACCGACGGTCCCTGTCCCGGCTTGCCTTGCTTCTGACCCACACGCGGGCTTCCGGCCGCTCACCTCGGCTCCCTTGCACCATGACATCACACAACGTGCTCAAGCACCCCTTTGCTAGTTCCACCCTCCCACCAGTGGCACAGACATATTTTTTACTGGCAAGCTTTTCCTGTCACTGGCATTTATTGGCAGGAGAAAAGTGCAATTTTTTACTGGCTGCCATTAAAATTACTGACGGTTGGCAACACTGCCCTAGACTGACAATCCTGCTGCCCAAAGGTGCCCCCTGTGCGCCTTCATCCAGAGCTAGGGCACTCAGTTTGGCTTCAATTTTTTTTAGTCCACCTATATCTGCTAATACACTTTAACACTCCCTTTCCCCCCAGACTGCCAATGATGCTGTCTGCTGGGCCTCCTGTGTTCATTCCTCCAGAGTTGTGTCTCTCTCTAATACAGGGGGCGTGTTACTGGCCAGATCAGCCAAAGAAAAGAAAAAAAACGAATGCAGCCACCACATCTAATCATTAGTAAGCTGCAATATATTACATTTTTGGTTTTGGGTTTAATACTTCTTTAACCTCCCTGGCGGTAAACCTGAGTGTCTATCTCAAGGTTAAATTTCAGGACCATTAGCGGTAACCCCCGAGACACTCTCGGGATTGTATCGCGGTATACTCGTACAGGTTACTTACTTTGTCCCCAGGATCCTGCGATGTCTGCATGCTGTGTCCGGCGGCCAGATCCTCCGCCCAGATCCTCCGCCCAATGTACTGTGTTCCGGGCTCCGTTTCCTGCGAGCGTCACAGTGCACGGGGACAGAGCCGGCGGGAGTTTCAAAAAAGTGAAAAAAACATAACACATAATCTGTAAGATTACATTACTGCATCAAATCATTTCACCTCCCTTTTCTCCCTAATGCTTTGTCCAGTGCCCTGCATGCAGTTTTATATTTTATATATATATATATATATATATATATATATATATATATATATATATATATATATATATATATATATATATTATAATTTTATATATTAATATAATATAATTTTATATATATATAATACACACTGTTCTTTCTGCCTGGAAATTAACTCCCCTAGCGGTAATCCCGAGTCTGGCTCGGGGTAGGAATATACTGATAGGGGCGGTAACCCCGAGCCAGACTCGGGATGGCTTCGCTCGATGCAGGGAGGACACAGGGAGAGTTACTCACCTTGTCCCCTGGATCCAGCGATGTCCGCCGCGCTGTGTGATCGAGCTGTCCTCTGTTCGATTCACAGTGCCGAATGCCGCCGAGCTCCGTTTCCCTGCGGCGTTACGGCGCACGGGAGCGGAGAACGGCGGCAAATTAAAAAAAATAAAAACACACAAAACACACACAGCACTGTAATCTTACAGATTACAGTGCTGTATTAAAAAATACACACCCCCTTTGTCCCTAGTGGTCTGTGCAATGCCCTGCATGCACTTTTATATTATAAATACTGTTTTTTACTGCCTGGAAATTGTCCATAGCAACCAAAAAGTGTCAATTTTTCAGTGTTTTTGGATTTGATTACATTATTGAATAATTTTTATTATTCTTTATTATATTAGAAACTTTATCATGCCCAGGATGTCTGCTAGACTCTGGTTTGAACAGATTTAAGAGCGTTATTCCTAAGAATTACAGGACTACAAAATAAAAGCCAGATTTCCATGCAAAATAATTGTACCGCTTTCAGCACCCAATTCCAGACTGAATCATACCGCCAGGGAGGTTAAAGAATGTCCATGGCAACCATAAAGCATCCCTTTTTACGTCAAAAGCGGTTTTAGACCAGCTAGAAAACAGTGATGGTGACTTAGAATCACTTGCAGAATTGAGCGATAGTGATTCGTGGGGAAATTTGTCATCGGACACTGAAAGGGACGACAGCGACAATTTTGCGACTGTGCAGAACTTTGTTGTTGGTTGTTTTTTATTTATTTTTTTATTACATTATTGAATAAAATTTATTATTATTTTTTTATAATTTATAGTTATTTATTTTATTTTAATTTATAATTTTGTGTTTCAAACTTTATCATACCCGGGATGTCTTCTAGACTCTGGTTTGGACAGATTTACGTGAGCTATTTCTAAGAATTACAGGCCTACAATATATAAAACGTCAAATTTCCATGTGAAACAACAATGTACCACTTTGAGACGTAAAAATCGGACATATACATACCGCCGTGGAGGTTAAGCAGTCACATCAACCTGTGGGCAGAAGAGCTGCTCAATCACCCACATCCAGCGACATCTTAAAAAGCATCACCGGCCCCCAGGCAAAGTAATGCACTGGGGCCCCTACCAGCTTGCCCCAATTGACACACCTACTCTCAAAAATTAAAGTATAAAAAGCTGATCAAATTAAACATATATTTATTACTACTTTCAATAAAATCTATTTTAAACAACAAGAAAACATGCCATGAATTAACCGCTTCAGCCCCGGAAGATTTTGCCCCTGACCAGAGCGATTTTTGTGATTCGGCACTGCGTCCCTTTTAACTGTCAATTGCCCGGCCGTGCGACGTTACACCAAAACAAAATTGACTTCCTTTTTTTTTTTTTTTTTTTACCCACAAATCGAGCTTCCTTTTGGTGGTATTTGATTACCCCTACGGTTTTTATTTTTTGCGCTATAAACAAAAAAAGGTTACAAGTTTGAAAAAAGCAATATTATTTACTTTTTGCTATAATAAATATTTCCCCAAAATATAAAAAAAAACAATTTTTTTCTCTGTTTAGGCGGATACGTATTCTTCTACACATTTTTGGTAAAAAAAAATCGCTATAAGCGTATATTGATTGGTTTGCGCACAAGTTATAACATCTACAAAATAGGGGATAGTTTTATGGCATTTTTATTATTTACTTTTTTTTATTAGTAATGGTGGTGATTTGTCTGCATGACTGCGACATGGCAGACACATCGGACACTTTTGACACTATTTTGGGACCTTTGTCATTTATACAGCAATCAATGCTATAAAAATGCACTGATTACTGTGTAAATGACCCTGGCAGGGAAGGGGTTAAACACTAGGGGGCAATTAAGGGGTTAAGTGTGTCCTAGGGAGTGATTCTAACTGTGGGGGGGTGGGCTACCACTGACATGACAGCGATCGCTGCTACCGATGGCAGGGAGCGGTGATCCCTGTCATGTCACTAGGCAGAACAGGGAAATGCCTTGTTTACATAGGCATCTCCCCATTCTGCGGCTCTGAGACACGATTGCAGGACACCAGAGGACATGGAGCCAGTGAGCACGGTTACGTGGTGCATGGCATGCACGCCCCGCTAGCCCCAGCCAATTAAAGGGATCCTACAGGTACACCCATTTGTTCACCGCTGCCATTGTGCCGACGTACATCGGCGTGCAGCTGTCGGAAAGTGTTTAAAGACTAATCAACACAAAGGGCACAGTACAGAGGGGGAGGCAGAAGAGCACAGTATTGGGGGGGGGGGGGGAGAGCAGGAGGGCACAATGCTGGAATCAGGATGGTACAGTACAGCTTCCTGGGCCATCCCGGGACAGCTTGGTAAAAACCGTGAGAGTCCATTCACACAGGAGCAACTTTGGATCCGACTTGAAGTCGTCCCAAGTTGCCTCAAGTCGCACAACATGATAAAATCAATGTAAGTGAATGAGAGCCGTCTTGTACACTACTGAAGTCGCTCCGACTTCAGAAAAGGTTCCTGTACTACTTCAATCCGACTTCTAGGCAACTTGTACCCGTTGATTTCAATGGAAGTTGCCTCCAAGTCTGATCCCCTGTCTTAACTGAAGCAACTTTCCAGGAAGTAAAAATAGTTTTCTAGGCAAACCCCTCCCTCCCACAGAGCTGATTATTATGTGATTGCCCACTGGTAAAGTCCCCTCTCCTGGAAGCAACTTCAAGTTGCCTTGTAAGTTGCCTCAAGTTGTGCTGTGATTCATACTCAAGTCGTGTCCAAGTTGCCTCCCAAAGTCTCGCTCAAAGTCGTGTTGCCCCTGTGTGAACGGACCCTGACTGTCCCAGAAAATCCAGGGCAGTTAGCAAATATGAAAATGCAAGATTTATTATGGGCCCCCAATGTACTTGGCAGTGCCCATGCATTAAGATGGCCCTGCCCACATCACCATACTAGGGCCATATCGGAGGGAAGTAAATGACCCAGCAGTGTGTTCTTGGACTGCACGGAGTTATTCCGAGGATGCCAGATATTGCCGTCGCTGGCAGGATCTGCCTACACTTGCTAATTCGAATTTTTCGGATGTCCTAAATCTTACAGAGGAAGCACTATTTCATTATTTTATGTGAGAAATTCCCACTAGCTTGTTTCCCAAATAACACATCCGAGTGTAATAACTCTGAGAATGGCTGAAGCCATATTTCACCGGCGCGGCAGATGGTGCCCCCCCGAGATGGCAGAAGCCGCAAAAGTATTGAGATGATCAACCGCAATGACACTCGCTAATCACTAAAACACACACTGTTAATTTAAGATTAACGCTGGAGAAGGCTTGTTGTCTCACTCGCCTCCGTCCACAAAGATAAATCTAATTATTTCCAGAGGTGACAGCTGTGTCTTCACTCTGATCCCAATCACTGAAGACAAAGAGTCATTAAACGCTGAGAGCAAATGCAGAATTCTCAGGTTAGTCCGTGTGAAGAAGAGCGTCCCAGAGAAACTTAAAGCTGAGCTAAACTCTTTTTCCATCAACATAAACTCATTTTAATCCTAATGCTGCTAGCGTTAGTAAATGGATAGGAAGGTGTGTTATATTTACTGGTTTTAACCACCGACTGCGCCACACAGATATACTGCAGGCGCTCGGCACTGGTTTACGTGATCCAGCACTTGTGATTTGTCGCAGCACAAACCAATCATCAGCAGGTGCCGAACAACAAATGATTAGGGATGGGCCGAACACACCTCCAACCACCACCCCCTGTTCTGTTCGCACTAGAACTCTTGAACTTCGCAAAAGTTCGGAAGCGAACCCCATTGAAGTCTATGGGACCCAAATTTAAAAAAAATCAAAAGTTCCCATTTTGAAGGCTTATCTGAAAGTTACTGCTCATAACAAGGGTATGGAGGCCTGGATACTGCCCTGGGGGACATGTATCAATGCAAAAAAAAAAGATAATTTTTACAGAAGTTATTTTTACTGATGCTTAAAGTGGTTGTAAACCCTTACAACCAACTTTGACCTACAGGTAAGCCTAGATTAAGGCTTACCTGTAGGTCCAAGAAATATCTCCTAAACCTACACGGTTCAGGCGATATTTGCCGAAAGACAGGCACCGCTGTCTACGGCATGCAGGTGCACTGAGCGCGCCGCTGTCAGCGGCGTTATGCCGAGAGTGGCAGCTCCCGAGCGCATGCGCAGGAGTGACGTCATCGCGGCTTCGCCGAATGACAGCGTTGGAGCAGTGAGACCCTCCGAGAAGATGGATGCTCCGGACTACAGGGGACAGCGGTGACTTCGCTGGCTCCTGTGTCAGGTAAGTGATACATAATGTACTACTATGCGATGCATAGTAGTCCATTATGCTTTACCTTTGCAGGGAATGATAGAGGAAGTAAACCCAACAGGGTTTACTTCCTCTTTAAAATGAAACCAAAAAAAAATGAAAAATTGCTTTAGTGCCTGGGGGCAGTCCCCTTAGTCTGCCTGTAAAGTGGCGCATCTGTGCCGGATATAGAACCTACTGCAGCAAAAATTAAATTTCTAAAGATAAAAAAAATTGCCAGCAATACAACACCATTGCCCAAAATACAAAAATGTTTTTTTTTTTAAAAAACAGCATGGAGTCATTCGGGTCTGGTATGGACTTTAAGGGGAAACCCACGCCAAAATTATGGAAACCCCCACCCCCCCCCAGTTTTGGGGTTCCCCTTGAAATCCATACCAGACTCTTATCAGAGCATGCAGCCTGGCAGGTCAGGAAAGGGGGAAGGTAAGCTTACACGGTGCAAACTCCAGGATTAGACTAGGCCTTCGCAGCTGAAGTCTCAGCTGCAAAAACAATGTCTTCTAGATGGCAACATTCAAAAATCTTGCCCCAGAGGTCTCCTCCAGCAGGTCTGCAACCAGGAACTTTTGCTGCTCCTGCTCTCGGGCACCAGGCTATTTATGAGTTCTTCCACCACCTTCTGGGCACACCTTCCCAGGTATTGGTTGGAGTTCCATAAATATTCAGACTGCATACCCTTACATATAGTTACAGTGGTGTGAAAAAGTGTTTGCCCCCTTCCTCATTTCCTGTTCCTTTGCATGTTTGTCACACTTAAGTGTTTCGGAACATCAAACCAATTTAAACAATAGTCAAGGACAACACAAGTAAACACAAAATGCAATTTGTAAATGAAGGTGTTTATTATTAAAGGTGAAAAAAAATCCAAACCATCATGGCCCTGTGTGAAAAAGTGATTGCCCCCTAAACCTAATAACTGGTTGGGCCACCCTTAGCAGCAACAACTGCAACCAAGCGTTTGCGATAACGTGCAATGAGGCTTTTACAGCGTCCTGGAGGAATTTTGGCCCACTCATCTTTGCAGAATTGTCCTAATTCAGTTACATTAGAGGGTTTTCGAGCATGAACGGCCTTTTTAAGGTCATACCACAACATCTCAATAGGATTCAGGTCAGGACTTTGGCTAGGCCACTCCAAAGTCTTCATTTTGTTTTTCTTCAGCCATTCGGTGGTGGACTTGCTGGTGTGTTTTAGGATCATTGTCCTGCTGCAGAACCCAAGTTCGTTTCAGCTTGAGTACACGAACAGATGGTCGGACATTCTCCTTCAGGATCTCTTGGTAGACAGCAGAATTCATAGTTCCTTTTATCACGGCAAGTCTTCCAGGTCCTGAAGCAGCAAAACAGCCCCAGACCATCACACTACCACCACCATATTTTACTGTTGGTATAATGTTCTTTTTATGAAATGCAGTGTTCCTTCTACGCCAGATATACTTGGACACACACCTTCCGAAGAGTTCCACTTTTGTCTCATCGGTCCACAGAATGTTGTCCCAAAAGTCTTGGGGATCATCAAGATGTGTTGTGGAGAAATTGAGACGAGCTTTGATGTTCTTTTTGCTCAGCAGTGGTTTTCTCCTTGGAACTCTGCCATGCAGGCCATTTTTGCCCAGTCTTTTCCTGATGGTGGAGGCATGAACGCTGACCTTAACTGAGGCAAGTGAGGCCTGCAGTTCCTTGGACGTTGTTGTGAGGTCTTTTGTGACCTCTTGGATGAGTCGTCGCTGCGCTCTTGGGGTAATTTTGGGCGGCCGGCCACTCCTGGGAAGGTTCACCACTGTTCCATGTCTTTGCCATTTGTGGATAATGGCTCTCACTGTGGTTCGCTGGATTCCCAAAGCTTTGGAAATGGCTTTATAACCCTTTCCAGACTGATAGATCTCAATTACTTTCTTTCTCAATTCTTCCTGAATTTCTTTGGGTCTCGGCATGATGTGTAGCTTTTAAGGATCTTCTGGTGGACCTTACTGTGTCAAGCAGCTCCTATTTAAGTGATGCCTTGATTGTGAACAGGTGTGGCAATAATCAGGCCTGGGTGTGGCTAGAGAAATTGAACTCAGGTGTGGACAACCACAGTTATAGTATGTTTTAACAAGGGGGGCAATCACTTTTTCACACAGGGCCATGATGGTTTGGATTTTTTTTCACCTTTAATAATAAACACCTTCATTTACAAATTGCATTTTGTGTTTACTTGTGTTGTCCTTGACTATTGTTTAAATTGGTTTGATGTTCCGAAACACTTAAGTGTGACAAACATGCAAAGGAACAGGAAATGAGGAAGGGGGCAAACACTTTTTCACACCACTGTATATAGTAGGGGAGGTTGAAAAAAGTCCATCAAGTCCAACCTATGTGTGTGATTTATATGTCAGTATTACATTGTATATCCCTGTATGTTGTGGTCGTTCAGGTGCTTATCTAATCGTTTCTTGAAACTATCGATGCTCCCCGCTGAGAACACCGCCTGTGGAAGGGATGGCCACATCCTTGCTGCTCTTACAGTAAAGAACCCTCTACGTAGTTTATGGTTAAACCTCTTCTTCTAATTTTAATGAGTGGCCACGTGTCTTACCCTTCCGTAAAAAAGTTGTATCCCTATTGTGGGTTCACCCGTCTCTTCTCCAGAGAGAATAAGTTCCTTTCCTCATAACTAATATCCTCCAGATCCTTTATTAGCTTTGTTGCCCTTCTTTGTACTCGCTCCATTTCCAGTACATCCTTTCTGAGGACTGGTGTCCAGAACTGGACAGTGTACTCCAGGTGCAGCCAGACCAGTGTCTTGTAGAGCGGGAGAATTATTGTTTTATCTCTGGAGTTGATCCCCTTTTTAATGCCAATATTCTGTTTTGCTTTGTTAGCAGCAGCTTGGCATTGCATGCCTTTGCTGAGCCTATCATCTACTAGGACCCCCAGGTCCTTTTCCATCCCCAGAGGTTCTCCCCCTAGTCTATAGATTGCATTCATATTTTTGCCACCCAAATGCATTATTTTACATTTTTCTACATTAAACCTCATTTGTCATGTAGATGCCCACCCCATTAATTTGTTCAGATCTTTTTGCAAGGTTTCTACATCCTGCGGAGAAGTTATTGTCCTGCTTAGCTTAGTATCGTCCGCAAATAGAGATTGGACTGTTGACCCCATCCTCCAGGTCATTTATTAACAAATTAAATAGGATTGGTCCCAGCACAGAACCCTGGGGGACCCCACTACCCACCCCTGACCATTCTGAGTACTCCTCATTTATTGCCACCCTCTGAACTCGCCCTTCTAGACAGTTTTCAATCCATGTACTCAAATATGTAAAGGGAAAAACTAGTGCGCTCCACCTAGAATGTCATAGGAGAAAAAAATGATGTACATAGGAAGCAGCCAGCATAAAAAAGTGATCTCTGCACCAAAAATAGATATATAGATTAATAAGAATGCGGCGCTACCAAAAAAGTGCTAAACCAATCAGTGAATGTAAATCAAATAATATCCACTAAGTGTAACATAAATACAATAGAAAGTAAATCAATAAAAATAATCCAAAATTACGCGTGCAGACAATAAATGTGCAGCAATTGGTGAATAATAGTCCGTGAAAAATAAATCAAATACTTCAATAATCTGCATAAATATTCCAAATGTAAACAAACGTAAAAAAAAAAGTTTGAAAAAGTTACGTTCTGTAACGCAACGCGTCAGGGAAGGAATCTGGTGTCGGACCTATCACTTCCGGTTTACGGCCGAAACCGGAAGTCCGCGTCTGCTGCACACTCTGCTGTATTTTTCAATGTAAGTGTGGATTTTACTGTTGATTATAATAAAATAGCGAAGTTACTACACATGAGAGCCCTCTGTGTTTTTCCACTCTTTATGGCTTGGATATCCTGGAGCTATTGGGAGGGCATATAATATATAGCCTCACAGTGAAACACAATCAGCGGTGGAGCAGTGTGAATGAATAAGAAGCCAGCAGTTATCCCTTTATACAGTGCCTATTTACCAGATATTGGAGGTGAGAGGCTGGGGGAAATAGATGGTGCACCCATTAAGCACTGAAGTTTGCAGTGATTTGCCACTCTTGGGAATCGTTTTTTCACATCTTTATGCATGAACTTTATTCATATATTTTGCAATTTTATCAGTCATTAGTGCACTTTAATTATGGACTATCACGTGTGTATATTGATTGTTTAAATAATCACTATATTTGTTTTTTCACGTATTTTCACCTTATAGATTTTCTATATATATTTTTATACATATATTTTTATACGTTTGTTTACATTTGGAATATTTATGCAGATTATTGAAGTATTTGATTTATTTTTCACGGACTATTATTCACCAATTGCTGCACATTTATTGTCTGCACGCGTAATTTTGGATTATTTTTATTGATTTATTTTCTATTGTATTTATGTTACACTTAGTGGATATTATTTGATTTACATTCACTGATTGGTTTAGCACTTTTTTGGTAGCGCTGCATTCTTATTAATCTATAAATCCATGTACTCACCCTATGGTCCATGCCAACGGACCTTATTTTTTACAGTAAACGTTTATGGGGAACTGTGTCAGATGCTTTTGCAAAATCCAGATACACCACGTCTACGGGCCTTCCTTTATCTAGATACACCACGTCTACGGGCCTTCCTTTATCTAGATACACCACGTCTACAGGCCTTCCTTTATCTAGATACACAACATCTACGGGCCTTCCTTTATCTAGATACACCACGTCTACGGGCCTTCTTTTATCTAGATACACCACGTCTACGGGCCTTTCTTTATCCAGATACATCATGTCTATGGGCCATCCTTTATCTAGATGACAACTCACCTCCTCATAGAAGGTTAATAGATTGGTTTGGTAAGAACGTTCTTCCCTTCACTATAATTCTAGAATACAGGGGGAAGTAAACAGAGCAGCACCCTGTGAGACAGTGAGCAGACCTAAACAATCAACCTCTGCTCCACTGATTAGAGAGGAGCTAACTCAATTTACCAAACAACTTGCCCTACTGTGGGAGGGTGCTCCATGAACCTGAACTCTAAATTATATCTAAACCCAAGAACACACATTTGGCCCATTCACAGTTGCCCCGTGCTAAAATGGTCAATTTTAGTGTGTGGGTTGGTCTCTCTTGTGTGCCAACAGTGGGGCACTATTTTAAATTGTCAAAGCAAGAATTCTTCATTTCTATGCACCCCAGCACCAGAGTGGTGACTTCAGAGGAGTGCTGGTGGAGAATTGTGGAACAATGTAATATGTCTGCATTTCTCTGCAACGCATTGCAACCCACATGAAGGTCATCAATGCAATGAGAACAGGACCCATAGAAAACAACTGCAGTACAAGGAGCCAGTCAGTTGCAGGATAGAAGGAGAGAGGAGAGTGACTGTTTAGCTCATTTGTATGCTGCTTTTAAGCCTCGTACACACGATCGGATTGTTGGCCAACAAAAAGGTTGGCTGTCGGCCAACAAATAAGAACCTAGTGACGTACTAGACATACTAGGTTGTTTCTCAGCTCTTTAGCGCCGTGCTTTGGGCTCCTTCTGCTAATTGAATGTTAGTAGACGTTTGAGTGTTGATTCGCGCTTTTCATTTCGCACGTTTCAGTTCGTTTCTGAAGGCCGTTCGTCAAAAAGCCATGTTGCGGAATCAGAGGAGATGACGTGTTATTATTGGCCTTGAAGTTCTTGCTTAGACATTTTTTTGGGGTTGAATAATAATGATTTGATTTGTTATATTTTCTATATTTTTGGATGCATAGAATGCACTTTTCTTGATATCACTAGTGTAAAAAAAAAAAAGCTTTTGAAAATTTGTTTGCAATAACTCCCATCAGTATCAGCAAAGCAGCTTCATTATTATCCCATTAACCACTTGCCGACCGCCGCACGACGATGTACGTCGACAGAATGGCACAGGCAGGCATATGGGCGTACCTGTACGTCCCTGCCTTCCCGCGGGTGGGGGGCCCGATCGGGCCCCCCCGGTGCCTGCGGCGGTCGGTATTCGTTCGGGAGCGATCCGGGATGAGGGGGCGGCCATTCATTCATGGCCACCCCCTCACGATCGCTCCCGACGAATGGAAATCCTTCGTGACATCACTTCCTCTCCTGTAATGTAAACACAGGAGAGGAAGTGATGTAATCTCTCCTCCGTGTCAGTATTTTTCATTCCGACACCGAGGAGAGAGGATCGGTGAGTTGCACCAACACGACACTTCACAGTAGAACATGCCAGGCACACTCACACCCCCCCTTTACCCCCCGATCACCCCCCCAATTACCCCTGCCCCCCCAGTCACAGTGACACCAATGCATTTTTTTTTTTTTTTTTGCATTGGTGTAATTTGTGACTGTAATAACTGTTAGGGCAGTTAGGGTTAGCCCCCTTTAGTTCTAAGGTACCCCCCTAACCCCCCCCAATAAAGGTTTAACCCCGTGATCACCCCCCGTCGCCAGTGTCACTAAGGCTGGGTTCACATTGCAGCGGTTTATGAGAACGGATGTGATTGGCACCGCACTGCAGTGCAAATCACATCCGATCTCTGCGATTCGAGTTCAGCCATTCGCCGCACCCGCCGCAAATTTGCACGGGACCCTTTTTTTGGCCCGCAGCAGAATCGGATCGCATGGGTGTTCACACCATGCGATCCGAGTTTGCAGATCGCACTGCGATATGCGAACTGATCTGGGGGTGTCATTAACATTTCACTGACACTCCCAGCAGTTCGCATAGGGCAGTGTGAACTGCCGCCGGGAGGCATGCGATGCGGGAACCCGCCGCGGATTCGCGGCGTTCCCGCATCGCTCCAGTGTGAACCCAGCCTAATAAGCGATCGTTTTTCTGATCGCTGTATTAGTGTCACAGGTGACGCTAGTTAGGCAGGTAGGTATTTAGGTTCGCCGCAGCTTTTTATAGCGCCAGGGACCCCCATATACTACCGCATAAAGCCCCCTGATTGCCCCCTAGTTAACCCTTTCACCAGTGATCACCATATAACTGTTACAGGTGACGCTGGTTGGTTAGTTATTTTTTTATAGTTTCAGGGCACCCGCCATTTATTACCTAGTCTCACTAGTGTACCCCTAAATTTAGGGGTGTCTACTTTCCAAAATGGGGTCATTTGGGGGGGGTTTGTGCCATCTTGGCATTTTATGGCCTTCAAAACTGTAACGCCCTTAGAAAGCCTGAAGGCGGTGCTTGGTTTTCGGGGCCCCGTACGCGGCTAGGCTCCCAAAAAGTCCCACATATGTGGTATCCCCGTACTCAGGAGAAGCAGCAGAATTTATTTTGGGGTGTCATTTCACATATGCCCATGGCATGCGTGAGCAATATATCATTTAGTGACAACTTTGTGAAAAAAAAAAAAAAAAGTTTGTAATTTTCCCGCAACTTGTGGCAAAATATAAAATATTCCATGGACTCAATATGCCTCTCAGCAAATAGCTTGGGGTGTCTACTTTCTAAAATGGGGTCATTTGTGGGGGTTTTGTGCCATCTTGGCATTTTATGGCCTTCAAAACTGTAATAGGTAGTGAGGAGTGAAGTCAAATATTTACGCCCTTAGAAAGCCTGAAGGCGGTGCTTGGTTTTCGGGGCCCCGTACGCGGCTAGGCTCCCAAAAAATCCCACACATGTGGTATCCCCGTACTCAGGAGAAGCAGCAGAATTTATTTTGGGGTGTCATTTCACATATGCCCATAGCATGTGTGAGCAATATATCATTTAGTGACAACTTTGTGTACAAAAAAAAAAAAAAAAAAAATTTTTTTGTCATTATTCAATCGCTTGAGGCAAAAAAAAAAAATATTCAATGGGCTCAACATGCCACTTATCAATTTCCTTAGGGGGTCTACTTTCCAAAATGGGGTCATTTGGGGGGGTTTTGTACTGCCCTGCCATTTTAGCACCTCAAGAAATGAGATAGGCAGTCGTAAACTAAAAGCTGCGTAAATTCCAGAAAACGTACCTTAGTTTGTAGATGTGACAACTTTTGCGCAAACCAATAAATATACAGTTGTTGACTTTTTTTTTACCAAAGACATGTGGCTGAATACATTTTGGCCTAAATGTATGACTAAAATTGAGTTTATTGGATTTTTCTAATAACAAAAAGTAGAAAATATCATTTTTTTTCAAAATTTGCGGTCTTTTTACGTTTATATCGCAAAAAATAAAAATCGCAGAGTCAGTCAAATACCTTTAAAAGAAAGCTCTATTTGTGGGAAGAAAAGGACGCAAATTTCGTTTGGGTACAACATTGCATGACCGCGCAATTACCAGTTAAAGCAGCGCAGTGCCAAAGTGTAAAAAGACCTCTGGTCATTTACCAGCAAAATGGTCCGGTCTGAAAGTGGTTAAAGAAGAAGAGAATCGTGCGCTGCATTATGAGATTTCATAATTTGCTGCGTCATGAATGTTAATGTAATTCTCCATTACGAATGCAAGTTTACAAGACCGACCTCTTCTGGCTTGTCCTTGCTTCTGAGCATGCGTGTTTGTACTTTGGACTTTTGTCCGACAGACTTGTGTACACACGATTGGAAAATCCTAAACCTGCGATCCAACATTTGTCAGCGGAATATCCAACAGCAATTGTCTGATGGTGCGTACACACGGTTGGATTTTCCGCCAACAGCCAATCATCACACATTTCCCATCCAAAAATCTAATAGTGTGTATGCGGCTTAACTTTCATGGTCCTGTGTGGAGGAAAGGGGAGGGGGGGGATACCTGCATAAGAGAAGGGTGAGGTCACCTCCGATGTTAGACAGGGTTGTGTTGTGTGGCAAAGCTGTGTAAATCTCAATACTGGATGGACAGAAATACAAATTGTTTGCCAAGTAAAAGCGCTCCTATATATGTATTGTGTGTGTATATAATATAGAGCTGTTTGCACAGAGTTCATCTTTAATTCTCTCCATTTCTGATAATCTCCTTTTTCTTTCTTAAAGCCTCTGTTAGGTATGTTAATGGGAATCGTGCTGTTTATATCCTCTGATCAGATAGGAAGCCTCTGACGTAGCGCTGTTCTCGTTTTTGGCAGTGCCGAGCGCTCTCTGTATAAAGAAGCGTCTGTCTCTGTTGAACGATTTGGGAATTTTATCAGCATGTCTGCAATTCCGAGTCCTGTACAAACACAGAGCTGAGCGTTTCTGTGACTTATAACTCCGGCAATAATACAGACCACCTTGTCTAGACCCACTTATCTCTGTGTGAGCTCGGCGTGGCCGTGTTGGTGCACAGCAGCATTTCATTTAAAGCTGAACTTCAAGCTAGGAAAAAAAAAATGGTGTGGGGTGTTTTCTTTTTTTTGTAGCTCCGGGGGTCTAGTACACCCCTGATGTCTCCTAAAAAGAGGACCCACCATTTCAGTTATGCTCTCACATAGAGGGTTCTTTCTTCTTCCTTCCTTCCTTCTTTCTTCTTCCTTCTTTCTTCTTCCTTCTTTCTTCTTCTTTCTTTCTTCTTCTTTCTTCTTCGTCTTCTTTCTTCCTCGTGTTCTTCCTTCTTTCTTCTTCCTTCTTTCTTCTTCCTTCTTTCTTCTTCTTTCTTTCTTCTTCTTTCTTCTTCGTCTTCTTTCTTCCTCGTGTTCTTTCTTCTTTCTTCTTCTTCTTCTTCTTCGTCTTCTTTCTTCTTCTTCTTCGTCTTCTTTCTTCTTCTTCTTCGTGTTCTTTCTTCTTCTTCTTCTTCTTCTTCGTGTTCTTTCTTCTTCGTCTTCTTCGTCTTCTTTCTTCTTCTTTCTTCTTTCTTCCTCGTGTTCTTTCTTCTTTCTTCTTCTTCTTCCTCTTCTTTCTTCTTCGTCTTCTTTCTTCTTCTTCTTCTTCGTCTTCTTTCTTCTTCTTCTTCGTCTTCTTTTTCTTCTTCTTTCTTCTTTTTCTTCTTTCTTCTTTCTTCTTTTTCTTCTTTCTTTCTTCTTTCTTCTTTTTCTTCTTTCTTCTTCTTCCTCCTTCTTCCTTTCTCCTTTTTGTTCCTTTACATTTCTCTTTTCTTTCTTTTGCTTTCTCTTCTTTCTTTTGCTTTCTCTTCTTTCTTTCTTTCTTTCTTTCTTTCTTTCTTTCTTTCTTTCTTTCTTTCTTTCTTTCTTTCTTTCTTTCTTTCTTTCTTTCTTTCTTTCTTTCTTTCTTTCTTTCTTTCTTTCTTTCTTTCTTTCTTTCTTTCTTTCTTTCTTTCTTTCTTTCTTTCTTTCTTTCTTTCTTTCTTTCTTTCTTTCTTTCTTTCTTTCTTTCTTTCTTTCTTTCTTTCTTTCTTTCTTTCTTTTCCCTTTCTTAAAAAATAATAAACATCTTATACTTGCCTGATATGCACAATGGTATTGCACAGAGCTGTACCCTTACCTTCTTCTCTTCTGGGGCCCCTCGTTTTGGTGCAAAAGCACAAGTCCCTTCCACTGATCCAGCCCTGCTAGAACACTGTCCCTCCTGCTGAGGCTGAACCCTCCACTATATTGTGCCCTGCTCCTTGCCATAAGAAGGAATGTCCACACGCAAAGTAGTTTTGCTGCACTTTACTGGTGGCAGTCAGGAAACAGCATTACAGTCACATCACAAGAACATACTGAACATTCCAGAGTCACTTGTGTTAGGTGTGACCTCAACAAGTCACCTATTTGTCAGGTTATGTTACCGTTTCCCAATTGTTAGTTAGAGTTCTTATCCAAGCAAAGAGACACGGAGATATTATTCAGTATTTCTGCTCAGAAGTCCGTCGTTAACTCTGACTGTCTCTGACTGACTCTCGCTCTGAGGCTTCTTTATTACATCTTTTATAGACAGAAAAGGGCAAACATCAGCAAATGTAAAAAAACAACATTTTCAAAGAAAAGACAATTCTCCGGGTGTTATCAGCTGATAAGACAATCTTCTGGGCGTAGACTGCTTTTTAGGGCTGATGCGGCCTCTTCTTGATGAGTACGTGACAATAGATGACGAATCCTTATTTTACAGAGAAGGATAGAAAAATACATGTATTTAGTAAGACATAAGGTCAACCATTTTTTGTTTAGACACCCCTTAATCCTTACATTTCCCCCTTTGACATCACCCCTCCCTCTTGCCCTGGGTCCACCTGAACAAGTTCTAGTCAGCCTATATCCAGAGTACTCTCCCTGACCGCGAGTTGTCAGAGGGGTATACACCCATCCCCCTGGACAGTACCAACATCTAAAATTCAGGAAGAGTGGCTTTTCTGCAAGATGGGTGATGTCAAGAAACTAAATCTACCTATCTTCACAAAAGTTCCATCTTTTCCGCATCATTTACCTTGGCTTTCTTGCAAAAGCACATGAGCAGTTTAAAGCATGCATAAAAGAAAAATACGAATAAGAGCACCACTATAATCGTCCTTGCTGCCTTCTTAACCCAAGAGAATAACCCTGAGAAACTAAAAGTTCCACCAAACGGATCCCAGTCGCGACCAATATTTCGGGCCTTCTCTTGTAAATTCTTTACTTCCGTACGGTGTTGTGCAATGATGTCATAATAGTCAGGTACCTCAATGCTGGTGTTATGTATCCAAGTACAGCACTCATAGTCCTCAGTAGTTTCACAGAGTCCTGTCAGTGCTGCACTCATACTTTCAATTGCTAATTCATGTAATTCTAATTGTTGTCTGATGGCTCTGGTCTCCAGATTTAACTTAGTAATGTCATCAGAGTTTTTCTCCAAAACATCATTAATAATTCCTGTATAGTTATTTAGTCGTTTCATTAAGTCTATACCCCATCCTGTCCAGGACGGGAACCAAGCCCATGCCATGTCCTTCTTCAGGAATATTTCTCTTTTACTACGATACCTGAGGGGATATCTAGGATGCATGCTAGCTTCTAATAGGTGATCACCTCGTTCATCACCTACTACTCCCATTACTGGTACTAAACTTGCGAGGTAGCACCATCCCTGAGCTCTTCTAGGTATCCAAGTATAACATTTATCCTCACAACAGATATATTATTTCCCAGTGCTACTGATCTTGAACTGATATCATTTCTATAACGAGAGGTGTATCCATAGAGGGATAAGTTGGATACTAACCACCTAACATTATTATCCACAATGTTAGTGAGGAAGTCAGATAATGTCTGGTGTGTGCTGGAATTACTGGGATAGAAGCTTCCATTTAATACGACAATGGACAAATTGAACTTGCTGTCTTGGCATTCTCCATTTCCTCCCGTTGTGTTCCCTAAGCTGAAACACCAATCAGGGAAAAAGGCGAGACCATTTGACTTAAACATTACTGTCTCATTGGTATTTGTTCTAATTATGTTAATGCTACTGTTAGCAAGATCAGTATAGTTTATAGGAACTGCCATCAGTGGTATACTTGCTGTGCTGGGGTGTAATTTGCTACAAATCCAACATTTCTCATATCCTGACTTCTGGGCATAAGCATATTTAAACTTCAGTAATAACATTTTTTTTAGAAAATCCTTCATCCTTGTGTATTTTATTCTGTGAGGTAACCAAACTATTAGCCAGAATTACTGAAACAATAAAAAGATACATGTTGTCATTTGCCAACTGGCTCCTTTTTACAATGAGAAGCGTGGATCCAGGTAGGTTTCCCTTCCAATTTCACTGAGGTTGCTGTAATCAATAGCACCTGGAAAGGACCTTCAAACCTTGGTTCCAGTGTCTTTCTGGTATGTTTCTTTACATACACATAGTCTCCTGGTTGTAGATCGTGTGTACCTGTGACAGAATTAGGGTCTGGAAGAGAAGAATACACACTCTTGTGGATTTTAGTCAGACGCTGTTGCAACTGTATTACATACGTAGTTAAACTAACACATTGTAATTGCATACTTTGAGGAAAATATAAACCTAATCTAGGTGCACTTCCAAACAGTATTTCATATGGGGATAACCCTGTTTTTCCTGTTGGGGTGTACCTAATAGAGAACAAAGCTAAAGCTAGGCACTCAGGCCATGGTTTATTTAACTCTTGCATAGCTTTTTGTATTTTCAGCTTGATTGTACCATTTACTCTTTCTACTGATCCTGAACTCTGTGGGTGGTAAGGAGTATGAAAACTTTGTTGAACCCCTAACATTGCCATCACATTTTGCATTATTTCTCCCGTGAAATGTGTCCCCCTATCTGATTCTATTGTTTCTGGGAGACCAAACCTAGGTATCAGCTCAGTAATCAGTTTCTTGGCGGTGGCTTTTGCCGTAGCTGATTTCACAGGATAACTTTCGGGCCAGCCTGAAAATAGGCAGATGCACACGAGAACAAATTCAAAGGGGCCGCTCTTAGGCATTTGTATGTAGTCAATCTGCAGTCTCTGAAAGGGATATTGGGCCCGGACCTGATGTTTACGTGGGGTTTTCACTCTCTGTCCTGGGTTATTAATCAGACAGATTTGGCATGCAGCACAGTAGTTCCTTGCAGTACTACTGAATCCAGGGGCTAGCCATCCTTGGCTTACAATCCTATACATAGAATTGGAGCTGACATGAGTGGGTAAGTGAACAGCCGCTGCCATTGCGGGGTATAGAGAAGCGGGTAGACATATTTTGTCTCCTTCTCTCCATACATTGTCAAGGCCTGGTGCAGCTCCCTCCTTAACCCAACGGTCCTTCTCAATAGCCCCTGCTTGTTCCTGTAGTTCCATTAGCTGCTGCCATGTGGTTTCGGGCATACTCACCTGTACCGTGGCTAAGGTCTCAGGGCTTACTTCCCCTAGAGCTGCCTTCTTTGCAGTTAAATCTGCAAATGCGTTTCCTTTTGCCTCAGTTGTTTTTGCGCTCGTGTGTGCCGCTATCTTCATGATGGCTACTCTTATAACCTTTTGAAGATTGTTCAGGACTCTTTTGATTCCTTCACCATGTTTAACAGGTGTGCCTGCTGCTGTAAGGTAACCTCTAGCTTTCCATATGTGGCCATAATCATGTGCCACACCGTAGGCGTATGCGGAATCAGTGTAAATGTTCCCTTCTTGTCCCTCCAAGTGTTCTAGGGCTTTCTCTAGAGCGGTTAGTTCCGCTTCTTGTGCCGACATGTGTGCTGGTAGTGACTTTGCCTCAATTACCTGTGTGTCCGTTACCACAGCATAACCTGTGTGATATTTACCTTTGTCATCGGCAAATCTACTACCATCTATGTACAGTGTGTGTTCTGCATTTGCAATGGGTATGTCTGTGACATGTGGGAACCCCGTGGTTTCTTGTTCCATAAGTTGGAAACAATCGTGTTCATCAGATGTTATGTCCTGAAACGAAAGTGTGTCAGAATCCTGAGTATCTTGTGCTGTGTCTACACCATTATCATCATTACTCCCCCCTGTCAAATCTGTCTGTAATGGTAAAAGCTGTGCTAAGTTAAAAGAAGTGCATCGCTGAAAGGTAACATTGGGGGGTAGGAGCAAAGTGCATTGTAGACGCAGCTGCCTTGCCATTGATATGTATTTTGGTTGGACCTGTGACAAGATGGCGTGTATGTCATGTGTGGTATGTACCACTACAGGATTGTCTAAGACAATTTCTGAGGATTTGTCAATGATAATTGACACTGCTGCAACTGCTCGTACACAGGACGGTGATCCTCTAGAGACAGGATCGAGAGCCGCCGAGAAGTATGCTACCGGCCTTTGTTTGATGTGTTGTTGTGTCAACACCCCTGTTGCGTGTCCCGTGATTTCAGCAATGTACAAATGAAATGTTTTGGTATAGTCAGGGATCCCGATCGCAGGTGCCGAAATTAGTAACCTTTTTAAGGTGCTAAAAGATTCATGACCTGCTTCTGTGAGTACATAGGGTACTATTTTCAAGCAATCATATAATGGCTGCATCAGAGAACTGGCATGTGGTATCCATTGTCTACAATATGATACCATTCCCAGAAACATACGAAGTTGCTTAAAGTTGCGTGGGATATTCATTTGTCTTATGGCCTGGACTCAGTCTTCAGTGAGATGTCGAGTACCCTGGGATATACAGTGGCCCAAAAAGACAACCTTTTTCTGACATACCTGTAACTTAGTTCTATTCACCTTGCACCCTTTTTCAGCCAGGAATTGTAACAATGAGAGAGTGGCTTTTAAATAAGTATCGTTATCCGGACAACATAACAATAGGTCATCTACACATTGCAACAATACACAAGTGTCAGGCGGTAGCCATTCTCTATTTTTACTTTTTAAGGTTTAGTCAGTGGGGCATCAGTCAAAAGACCGTCATAACCACTTATGGGTATGGTGTCACGGGACGTCATGTGTGGAGGGACTACTGAATCAGACAACAGACTGCGTGACGCTCCTGTGTCAACCAAACAAGGAATATGTTTACCTTCCACCTTCATCAACATGTGGAGCATTTTGTTCTCTGATTCAGCTAGGACTGGGGCAAGTCATGCGGTCGGATCGTCCCTATCATTGGTACGCCTCTGTCTGTAGTCCCTCGTGTCTCTGTCCGTGTTTCCTTCCTGTTCGTCTTTTATCCTTTTCCTACAGTCTCTTTTTATATGTCCCACCTTGTTGCAGTAATAACAGGTAAGAGGTTTACGGGAGGAATTCCCTCCTTCATTGACCCGGGCAACAGTGTTAACTCCCGGTGTCCTTCTGGGTTTAGTTTCTGCTAAATCAGCCTCTATGCCTTGTGCTTTCTGCAACAATGTTCCTCTGTCCCGTATGGCTCTCCATTCGGGAGTACATGCCTTCAGTTTGTCACCTATTTGGGGTACTAGTCCTTCCATAAACTGTCGATTGAAAGCCCTAATGGTGACGGGTAAGGCTAAATCTAGACCTTCGTCAGCCATCATGCTTTCCATGTTGAGGTAAAATTCTGTAACAGTCTGACCTGGGGCCTGTTTTATGGGCGCTGTCGAACCCCTTTCCTGCTGTTTCCCTTGGCAAAATTCTCGTAACTGAGCAATAAACAGGGGTCTAGAGTCTATATGACGAGGATGTACTCCTGGTGGGTCCGTGGTAGGATCCCCTTGTGGTCTATGTGGAGCAATTTCATTCATAAATTGATTAAACATCGTTAGTGTCATTTTATGTCTACACAAATCTTCCCCATCTTGCCAAGTTGCTTCATGTGTGTCTAGTAATTGTGTCACGAATCTACAGAATGCGGCAGGTTTTGCTACGGGATCAGGAGCATTCTGTATTAATGCCATAAGAGTGTCAGCCGACCAAGGTGTCCATGTCCTCAGAACGACTTGTCGGGTCACTGTAGGTGGCTGTCCTGCTTGACCCACATTTGGATTATTTACTTGTATTACCCTAGTCCGACTATGGACTGGAGCTACGGGCTCTGGTCTTTGAGCGCCGCAATGCACACATTCCTGTGCCCAGTCTGGGTTCTGGGTACCGCATACTCGGCATACCCATCCTCTTCCTCTTAAGGAAGGATAAAGTTTTGGTCTTTCATTACCTGGTGTGGTAGTGTTATAAGGAGGTGGAGTATCTCCCGTATTAACCCTATCGCCGGGAGCAGAAGGAAGACTTTTGTGTCGGACCTTCATATCCCATCCACCCTTTTCCTGACAATACTCCCATCCCTCCTCTTCAGCCCTGTTGGAAACCTTAATTAAACATTGTATTTGTGATACCCATCTGTTCTGCAATATCTCTCCCTGTCTGTCTTTCTTTATTTCTTCCCAACCTTCTACACTTAGCCCATTTTCTCCATCCATCCCCAATTTCTTGAGAATCCTATTCGTGCCCTGTGCCTTATCCTTCCCATACAACATTGTAATTATGTCTTTAACAGCATAACATTTCTGAGATTCCTCCTGGGGTTTACCATGTGTCTGGCCCATTTTGACAGTCCTGCCTAGGTGGCGTTTGGATCACTTACTAAGTGTCTCGTTGCCTTCTCCTCCTAGGGTGCCAAAATACTAAAAACCCTCTCCTATATGAGATTTCTGAAATCGAATTACCTTATATGCTAGCCAACTGACAAATATTATGACCAGACTGACAGCTACAACATATACAAGCATTCCCTTTTGGTGGCCAAACACATATGACTAGGTCTCCGGGCTTTGTGGAGACCTTATTTCCCTTCCCATTACCATGGAATCTCTCAGCATTCGTTTCTTATTCCTGCTTTATTGAGGCAGTCAGGACTTATACTTTCAACCCGTTTTTAGGCTCATGAATCAAAAAGCGTATATCAAACTTAAGTGTCGGACCCCCAAAGTACTCTTACGAGTTAAGGGCGCATTCCGTTACCCATTGGGATGATATATGTTTCAATTCACACCATACAAACAGGGCTTATCTCATTCACAACAGACAGATGACAAGTAGACAGACAAGAAACAACGGTAACATAAGCCAAAATATTAAGTTCAAGACCCGCTTACTACAGAGGTTGGTGTTTACCTGAAGAACAATTCAGACAGATCAGGTGGGCACAAATCTAAGAAGCACAGAGTTTATAAGAAAATAAAGCTTTTCTTACCTGCGCAGGATTTGTCTGTGGTTCTTGATGTGCCCGACCATTTCGTTCCGTCCTTATGTTCGTTCGCCTCTTGTAGTTTCTTCAGCGAGTCTCTATTCGCGGCGCCAGAAATGTTAGGTGTGACCTCAACAAGTCACCTATTTGTCAGGTTATGTTACCGTTTCCCAATTGTTAGTTAGAGTTCTTATCCAAGCAAAGAGACACGGAGATATTATTCAGTATTTCTGCTCAGAAGTCCGTCGTTAACTCTGACTGTCTCTGACTGACTCTCGCTCTGAGGCTTCTTTATTACATCTTTTATAGACAGAAAAGGGCAAACATCAGCAAATGTAAAAAAACAACATTTTCAAAGAAAAGACAATTCTCCGGGTGTTATCAGCTGATAAGACAATCTTCTGGGCGTAGACTGCTTTTTAGGGCTGATGCGGCCTCTTCTTGATGAGTACGTGACAATAGATGACGAATCCTTATTTTACAGAGAAGGATAGAAAAATACATGTATTTAGTAAGACATAAGGTCAACCATTTTTTGTTTAGACACCCCTTAATCCTTACACTTGACACTACACAGTTAATTACATTGGGTGGACGGTCTGCAGTAGTCACATATGAAAACATGTGCAGCACCTCAATAGCAATTTCCCATACTGTCTCTTCTCTGCCCAGTACTCACAGGACTGTGTTTTCTGCAATCACCTCCCAGCTAGGTACATCTCTTCCAGGGACCCTCCAGACAGTGAATCCGCCTCACACAGGGACCTCCAGCCTGGCCTAAAAGGCCTTTTGCAACCCATCCTAGCCCCCACCTCCAGAGGGGACAGTCTACCGCCGGCATCTTCTGCATACAGGTCCACTCCTCCTGGCCTACTGCCCTGTCCAGTGCTTACATTTCACATGGAACATCCTCATAGGTGTGGGGTATTCAGCTCTCATGCCCCCAGACTCACTGTGCCCCTCCCTACCTGACTTATATATGGGTGCTGTCTTTCCCCTGACATCACTGTAGGTGGGCTCTACCTAAAAGGGTCTACTATATACTCCAAAAAACACTTCAGTGCTAAAAACAGGGGTATTCTTCCATCGATTCTATCCACATTGCCACTCAAGGGTGCAGCCAGCCCTCCACAGACCAGGGAGTCTTCTAAACACACTGTTTGTGCCCTCCTGTTTGTTATTTGCAGTCTACCTCAAAGGGGCATGCCACCTGATGATACTGTCTACTGCAACTAGACACTGTTCTGATACACCTAGTGGTAAAGCCGCTAACTGCACCTGCCTAGAGGCGCTCTCTGCTCCTCCTCCTCCTCTTCTTTGAGTACCCCCATAGCAAGCCATGTGTAATTGGTCACCTCCTTACAAGGATTTGATTGACAGCAGCAGGAGCCAATGGCTCCCACTGCTGCATGTGTCCTGTGAGAAGAGGAAGAGAGACCAGCACTGCTGTAGATGAGCACAGTGCTGGATCGAGAGAGGACTCTGGTAGGTGTTTGGGGGGTCAGAGGGGCGACACGTGTTGCCACCTTTTCTTAAAGCCAAAACCTTAGCAGGGCACCACAATTTTTTTTAAATTTGTAGTATACACTATACATATATTTTGTGATTACATTTTATATGGAGTTAATCACAATTGTCTCCCCTTACATCAGAGACCACAGAGTTGTCCTTTGCACCTGAATCCGGCGCGCCGCCCTGTGCGCCGGCATCCGCCGCGTCCGCCTGTGCGCCGGCATCCGCCGCGTCGGCCTGTGCGCCGGCATCCGCCGCGTCGGCCTGTGCGCCTGAATCCGCCGCGTTGCCCTGTGCGCCTGAATCCGCCGCGTTGCCCTGTGCGCCTGAATCCGCCGCGTTGCCCTGTGCGCCTGAATCCGCTGCGTCGCCCTGTGCTGCCGCGTCGCCCTGTGCACCCGAATCTGCCACGTCGCCCTGTGCACCCGAATCTGGCACGTCTCCCTGTGCACCCGAATGCGCCGCGTTTCCCTGTGCACCCGAATGCGCCGCGTTTCCCTGTGCACCCGAATGCGCCGCGTCTCCCTGTGCACCCGAATGCGTCGCGTCTCCCTGTGCACCCGAATGCGTCGCGTCTCCCTGTGCACCCGAATGCGTCTCCCTGTGCACCCGAATGCATTGCCCTGTGCACCCAAATGCGCCGCATCACCCTGTGCACCTGAATGTGCCAAGTCGCCCTACGCTGTAACCCCCTACACTGTTATTTTGTGTTTTTAATACCGCTCTACGCCCAGTTGGGTCTGGTTCTCTTTAAACATGACCTATATATTCAAATAACTTGCTTCCATTTTAGTCCAAATATTTTGCTGCATGCAGCGATCTAATTATAGATCTAGAGGCGGCTCGCTCAGCTTTCTGTTTAATTTTTTTTTTTTTTATATTCAATCATTAATTTTGAGGTTCATTATAACGATGGCGCCCTTTAAAAATCAGAAGTGACTTTTACATAAATGCGGATTTCCTCCCCCTGTCTGTTTGTTAATCCAAAGACCAAGTTGGATGTTCTGTCAGTTCAAAGAGTTTCAATCGCTCTTGTTGTAAGACATTACCTCTCATTTACATTTTTTAATGAGCAACTTATTTCACGGGAACTCTCAGACCACTTGGGATTCGGAGGAGAAGATATAGGAAGAAATTAGGAGATCAGTCATTGTGTGGAGTCGGCGGAGAAGTCCCACTAGTTATGGATGCGACGCTCCATGTCTGCAATGACATTAAAGTGGACATGCTTTATATTTTTAATGCTAAGTCCATGTATGATAAGTAATGTGTTGGTGTAACATTTCCAGAGATCGCAGCGCTCCCCCTGACGGTGCCTTCATTTGTTTTTCTCTCAAGCTGGACAGAGCCATCTTTATTCAGGCTTCATCCAGAGTCAACATCTACTTCCTGGACCTAGATGCCGGTGTCTTGTCATATAAGGTCCCCCATCCGATAGTGTCCGCTGTGTACTGCGTATGCGCAGTACACAGCTACACAGATTCCGAAAACTGCGGAGGATGAACGGCGCCTGCGCCGTGAGTCCAGGTTCCATCCCCACTATCCAAGTTGACATAGAGTAGGAATATAAAAGAGCCGAGCGCAGCGAGGCCGAGCCCGAAGCGTGGCAAGCGAAGCTCGCCCGCGAGGGGCCCTCGAATATTCACAACCCTATGTCCGCTTGGATTGTGGGGCCACCACCTCCACTCACGGCGCAGGCGCCGTTCAACTTCGGAGATTTTCCGAAGCTTCGTCCGCCCCGTACTGCGCATGTGCATTACGGGGCAGACGCTATATGATGGCTGGACACTATATGGCACAACACTGGCTCAGAGATGAGACATTCACACAGCTAACAACTGCCCCGGATCTTGAGGGACTGTCCCTGATTTGTAGAAATGTCCCTCTTTCCCCCTCATTTGTCCTTCATTTTGGTCTGATCCATATAGTTGTATATAAAATGCACTTTTTATCAAAAAGTGTTTCCCAGCGCTAAACCTTTCATCCGATTTCTAAATTGTTGCATTTGTAAATTCCAAAAGTCAATATAAAGGAATAGCAGTGGTAAAAAAAAAAAAAAAAACACATGTGGGTTTAACCACCTGACGAGCAGGCGCTACGGTTTTTGAAAAGTTAATTTGCCTGAAACCACAGTTGGGTTTCGGGACTATTTCTCCAAATTTCTGGTCTCAGTACCAGTCCAGCTGGGTTGCACTGGGTTCTCCTTGACCGCAGGTGTAGCTGTCACCGCCGGCAAGAGTAGAAACGCATTCTAGCTGGGTGCATTGAATGCCACTATTCTCTCAGAACCAGCCCAGTGGGAGTGTTTTCCTGCTGTGCATTCTGGGGGGTGGTATTTAAGGTACCGACGTCAGGTTGGCGGAGTTGTCGTTCTTTTTATTTTCTGTCTGTTCTGGTGGCCCTCCTGACCTAGCCCCATGACCCTCCTGGCCTGGGGTGTGGAACCATGCATCCAGAGTCTCGGGGCCGGCTGGCCCGAGGCGACGCAACTGCAGGGACAGGCCCGAGCGAATTTAGGAGGCCTACTGATCCAAGGGTGGTCCGGTGCCATCTCATCTGAAGGGAGAGGCCCAGCAACTGAAAAACCCCGGGGGAGGACTCTTTCAGGAGAAGACCGTGCACAAGGCTGGCTTCTCTGAAGGAGCCTGGAGGCTTAGTTGAAGAACGCAACCTGGATCAACACTCATACGTCATCGCCGGATCGGCTGAGAGATACTGGTACCGTATGTCAGTTCTTTTAAATTTATCCACGTCCCTCAGAAATGCTCAAGTGTATCTCACAAGTCTGTGGCAGAGACTTTGTTGAGCATCCCACCGGCTGCTAGGCCTAGTGAGAGGAGGTCTATCCGGGGGTTGTTAAATTCTTTGGATTTTCTCTAAAGACTTCCATTTTGCAATCTAAGTGCCTGAACTCACTCCTAACCCTCTACCCTTTATTGAGAGACTCTGTTCTGTTCTAAATAAATAACCCAAAAGAGGATTCAGTGTCAGTTTACACATTGTTTGGGCCATCCATTTTTATTTATTTTTTTATTGCCCCAGGCAATTTCCCGCAACTGAAAATGGGCTGCGGTTTCAGATATAGGGGGGGGGGCGGTGCCATTAAGAATGGATGGCAGCCCCATGCACCTGCAAAGGAGCAACGTGGTTTGCCTGTGGGTGGTGGTTGTGTGTGCGATTTTTTTTTTTTTACATGCTGTCCCACACCCATAACCATGGGGAGGGAATGCTTCCTCCTGTCTGCAGTAGACTGATGACATCTTCTCAGCCTAGGCAAAGTCACTGACTGAAGCTTAAAGTGGTTGTATACTCCATACGGTTTAGGGGATATAGGAGATATAGGTTTAGGAGATATTCCCCTCGGTATGCGCCGCTGCAGCGGCGCATGCGCACAAGGGGATTCTCGGCCTGAAAATCCGGCAGTGGCCGACCGGCCGGAATGAAATCTCCCGCGCCGCCGCGATACCCGGAAGAAACGCCGAGGGAGCATGTCAGCTCCCTCGGCGTGGATCGGGCCAGATGTCGGGGCCTCGTTCTAAGGTAAGTATTTCATAATGAGCTAGTATGCAGTGCATACTAGCTCATTATGCCTTTTGCTTTGCAGGTGTTAAAAAAAAATAAAAAAAATTGCGGGTTTACTACCGCTTTAAAGCAGACCTTCCCCTAGCTCCTCCCTTCCCTCTCATACAATTGGATAGCATTTCCTTATATTTTGAAAGGTTTATTACCTTTTTGTAGTGCTTCTGGTTTTCTGTCTAGGTGATAAATAATAATGTACCCCCCAGCCTCCTGGGATGTCATGCAACATATCCAGGAGGCATTTTTACTGATGGCCACATGTACGTGACAGAAATCTACACATGTGAAGATATGTTGCAGGTCTTTAGGATTCAGCACAGACTCGCAGCACATCTGAGCACATGCAGGGGATTCCTGCATGTAGCCCCGGGTCTGCGGCACTGCTGCATGGTCTGGACTATCATTCTAATGCTGTAGATGCCCACACACAGGTTTCTCTCCCTCTCCCCAGTCACAGACAGCTAGAAGAGGGCAAAGATAGAGAAAGATAGCTGCAGGACATTCTACTGTGGTTAGGTTGCAGCATATAGAGCTAAAATGAAGCCACACCCACCACCTGGGAGGGACAGCAGAGGACACTGATTGGCTGCTGTGCAGCCTGGGAGAAGTAACGGACTACTGGGAATTGCCTGGAACTATGGGGGATATAGTTCCCAGGGGACAGTTCTCTGTCAAGCCAAGGACCAGATGAGACTAGAAGTCCCAGGAGGACAGAGCTGCAGCAGGAAAAAAAAAAAGCAAAAACACAGGCTCGGGGTAGCCCCAGGTGGAATGTGAGAGGCGACCAGAGGCTGGGATATTGGGGAGCTGCCTGCCAGGAGTGTTTGCTGCAGTGTCAGAGACTAGGCTGCCATATATTTGCGTGGAGCAAGTTAGAAGAAAGGGGTACCACTGCATCCATGAGAGATTGTCACTACAGGGCCTTGGTGTGGTGTTGCATGATGGTGCAACCAAGGTCAGCCTTGGTGTGGTGTTACATGAATGTGCAACCAAGGTCAGCCTTGGTGCGGCGTTGCATGATGGTGCAACCAAGGTCAGCCTTGGTGTGGCGTTGCATGATGGTGCAACCAAGGTCAGCCTTGGTGTGGCGTTGCATGATGGTGCAACCAAGGCCAGCCTTGGTGCGGCGTTGCATGAATGTGCAACCAAGGTCAGCCTTGGTGCGGCGTTGCATGAATGTGCAACCAAGGTCAGCCTTGGTGCGGCGTTGCATGATGGTGCAACCAAGGTCAGCCTTGGTGCAGTGTTGTGCGAAGGTCCATCTTGGTGCTGCATTGCATGAAGGTGCAACCAAGGTCAGCCTTGGTGCGGTGTTGTGTGAAGGTCCGTCTTGGTGCGGCATTGCATGAATGTGCAACCAAGGTCAGCCTTGGTGCAGCGTTGCACGAAGGGTCTTTTTTTTTTAAATTTTTTTTTAAATGGGGCCCATACACCAGTTACTCCTTTTGGGGCAAGAGCTACATGCCTGCAGACACGGCCGATATCCAGGTTCCAGCATCGCATGTACCTGCATGGAATCCCTATACATACACAGATGTGCTTACAGGTCTCTGCTGGATCCCAACGACCTGCCCACATGTAGAATATTCAAAGATGGCAGCGCAGGACAGTTGGAACGGGACAACCATAGTGCCAAGCTGAACCTTTACCAACAGTGCAAGGCCCACTGCCCAGCAAATGCCAATGCTTAGTGCTTACTGAGACCGGAAGTGAAGGAAAATACAGAATTTCTAGTTGGCCCCAGAACAGGAATAGAAGTTAAATCTTCCGGGGGGGGGGGGGGGGGGACACTTGTTCCTGTTACAACTGTGTAGAAGGCCATGTCCTTCTCTTTGCTGTGCCATCCGGACAGGAAAATCCTCCCAATGGGACCCAAATGGGGGGGGGAAAAAAACCTTCCCTACTATATCTAAAATGTCAAAATAACTGTTTTGGCTTTAGATGTACCTTAAGCAGTTCACTCTCATGGTGCATATTATAAAAGATAAAAATAATGAACTGTAAATGGTCCTTTGCCCTCGCTCAGTGGAATTTCACTTAGACCGTTTTAATATTTCAGGACTTCATCCAGTTTGGCTCGGCACCGCGGCAATCCTCCAGAGTGCGATCTCAAACACAAGAAGGGAAAGTTTTAAGCGCTGATCATTTTTTGTAATGTTGTTTTGCCACAATGAGAAAGCTCCCCCCCCGAGATATGAGAGTCGGAAAAAAGCAAATTGACCGACTGCTCCATCAAGGCAGAAACATTTACAAAATCATTTAAAAACGCCTAAGTACGATACATCAAGGAATGCAAACATATCTCCTTCACAATTACCACCGCTTCTTTCACAGTGGGAGCTCAGCCTTGGCACGCACCCCAGAACGTGAACAAGTTTTTGTTTTCTTCGTTTTTTTTTTTTTTTAAACCTCCCCTTCCGCCAGCAGCGGTACATAATCCTAAAAAAAATAAAAAAAAATAAATGACCCATTTTTTTTTTCCCAAGCGTATAAGCTGTAGGTTTTGATTTTGCAGCTAATGTCTAATTTTATTTAGCAAGGAGGAAAAAAAAAAATGTATAAACTGATTAGGCGTTGGATGACGGCTGCTAAAATGATCCTGTTAACGCGACAATTAAATTTCCATTTTTATTCTTCAATTAAATTGCAGGGGTGTTAAGTGTAAACCTGCGGAAGATCATTTTTGCGTTTTATGTGGGGAAAAAAAAAAAAAAGCATCACAAACTTCTAATGAGATTTGTGAGATGGGAGTTTTAAGAGAGTTGGCAAGAGCTCAGCGGATTTGCAATGTGTTTACGCGCAACTGCGTGAAGGACGGAATGAAGGTGCAAGTCAGAGTGCTGACGGAGGGGGAACAAAGCAACGCAGAAAGTGACAAACTTTGTGGTTATCGGAGTCTCATTACAAAGGACAAAGTTGTATTATTTTAAAGTATAACTGAAGATATAAGTGTTCCTTTTAGTTTTGGATGGAGTGGAGGGATTAGAACCCATCAGTTTTTTTTATTGCGGTCTGTGTCCCTGTTAGGAAGATTCACCTGGTGGCCTTTGTCACTGAAAGGGAAAGACATCACAAATTTTGGGTTGTCGCCTACAGAGGGGGAAAGTAATTATTTGATCCCCTGCAGATTTGGTAAGTTTTGCTCACTTACAAAGAAATGACGGGTCTATACATTTTATCATAGGTGTGTTTTAAATGATAGAGACAGAATATCAACCAAAAAAAAACATAATGCAAATGTTATAGCAATTTATAACATTTGTATTGCTTTTTTTTTTTTTTCTTAATTTTTTTTTTTTTTAAGTTGCAATAAGTATTTGATCCCCAAGCAAAACATGACTTAGTACTTGGTGGAGAAACCCTTGTTGGCAAGACGTTTCTTGTAGTTGGTGACCAGGTTTGCACACATCTCGGGAGGGATTTTGGTCCACTCTTCTTTACAGATCTTCTCTAAATCGTTAAGGTTTCTTGGCTGTCGCTTGACAACTTAAAGTTTCAGCTCCCTCCTATACATTTTCTATAGCATTAAGTTCTGGAGACTGGCTAGGCCACTCCATGACCTTAATGTGCTTCTTCTTGGCGGTATGTTTTGGGTCATTGTCATGCTGGAAGACCCATCCATGACCCATCTTCAGTGTTCTAGAGAGAAGAAGGTTCTCTAAGATTTTATACAATACATGACCTCGTCCCTTGGCCCCCTCAATGCAGCAAAGTTGGCCTGTGCCTTTAGCAGAGAAACGGCCCCAAAGCATCATGTTTCCACCTCCGTGCTTGACTGTAGGGATGGTGTTCTTAGGGTCATATTCAGCATTTTTTTCCCTCCAAACGTGGTGAGTCAAAGAACTCAATTGGTCTCCTCTAACCACAGCACTTTCTCCCAATCCTTCTCTGAATCATTTAGATGTTCATTGGCAAACTTCAAATGGGCCTGTACAGGAGGGGGACCTTGTGGGCACTGCAGGATTTCAATCCATGGCGGCATATTGTGTTACCAATGGTTTGTTTGGTGACTGTGGTCTCAAATGCCTTGAGATCATTCACAAGATCCTCCCTTGTAGTTCTGGGCTGATCCCTCACTTTTCTCATGGTGATCCTTACCCCATTAGGCCTTGGAAATGCGTTCTGGCCCGCCTATCTGTTGGTCTCAGCCACTTGTCATAGTCTCCTGTTGTTGGCGGAAGTGAGGTGAGAGACACCGCCGATCTGCATCTATCAGCAGGTCCAGGGCCGTCTTTAATATTGATTGGACCCTGGGCAAAACTTTTCTTGGGCGCCCCCCCCCCCCCCCCCATGCAGTTTGCCTCTTCAGCTACTCTGAGACATACAATAAATAGCAGCTAGACTCAAAATCCGTTTACTGAATCAGATCAGGCAGCTATTGCGATTGGTTGCCAAAGGTTAGTGTATCATTACTGCTGACTGACTGGTTGCTAGAGGTTACAGAACACATTACAGCTTACTGGTCAGTTGCTAGAGGTTACAGCACATGATTTCTGCTTGTTGATTGGTTGCTAGATTACTATGGATATGACCTCAGGGGGGCATGATATACATATCAATGCCACCGGCCGCCGCTATTTACATATGAATGACTTCGCTATTTACATATAAATGCCGGTAATTTTATGTGTAAACACAGGGTCAGCAGGTGAGTCATCTGTACACAACAATAGGGCAGAGCTGGGCAGCATTAGTACCAGCACTTCACACCGAGATATTAGGACACAGCACAGGACTAAAACCTCAAAGGGTGAGGAAATTTAAACCAGGATAGTTGGCAAGTATAAGGTATCTGCTTTGGGCCCCACAACAATGACAGGGCCCAGGGCAGCTGCCCCTTTTGCCCTGCCTTAAAAATGGCCCTGAGCGGGTCTTTACTAATGTCCTGCAGCTGCTGTTGGTTCACCCAGACCAGGGAGAGCTGTTTGTGCATGCCACACTGACCTCTGGAGCGGTATACAGTATTCTTATATGTATATATATTATATGTATCGAGAGATCGGCTTCGGGTGCCGACATCGCGGGTGCGCTGGACAGGTAAGTGTCACTATTTTAAAAGTCAGCAGCTGCAGTATTTGTAGCTGCTGGCTCTTAAAAAAAAAAAAAAACGCGGACTCCCGGCGGACCCCCGCTTTAATAAAGTGTTGCTGTTTTTTTCTCACACTTACCTGGCTCCTTG
Source organism: Lithobates pipiens (assembly GCF_037356315.1). NCBI lineage: Eukaryota > Metazoa > Chordata > Amphibia > Anura > Ranidae > Lithobates > Lithobates pipiens. The sequence goes on from NW_027507786.1 coordinate 7,714,284, forward strand.
CTTTGTTCCTTTTGCATGTTTTACAAGGGATTCCCCATATCCATTGGTAAGGAACTGCTGGACTCTGTGTGTTCCAGTTCCATTTCCCAGTTGATCATCCATCCAGCGCTGTGTTATCTACTTATTTAATTTATTGTTACGCCACTGTTGTTTGGGTGCTGATTTACTTGTTTTTCCTACAAGATTGGTTTACACTGTGTGTACAGACCTAATTGAAAGATCCTGGTGACTGCTGCTGCTGATATCCCTAGCATATCAATACTAGTGTTTCCCTGGCCTGTACTGAAGTCACCTCGGTGGTGGTCATTCTTTTGGCCTTTGTATTGAGAAGAAGTATTATGGTGAAGAGTGTCCTCAATTATTTGCTCCGCATTAGTGGAGTATCCCACAGTTCTTTAAACCCTATCCAAGTTATTTAGCAATAAATTACAAAAAGGCAACCCCAAGACCAGTGGTCGCCAACCTTTCGGACCTCACGGACCACTAAATTCACAATTTTGACTAACACGAATCTTACATGCCTTATTGCACACAATTCTCCAGCTCTCTGCCCCCCCCCCCCCCCCCCCCGGCACTCTGCATCACACTGCTGCCTTACACAGACTCCTCATTGGATCTCACCTCCTTATCCAGGCCTGTGCTTGAGCTCCATGCTCCCCCCCCCACACTCTATGACCAGCACTGCCATTGGAAGTCCCCTCCTTCACCTCCAGCTCGCTGCACTACTCCTGGCGCTTCTCTCGGAGTTCACAGGAGCCAGAATCGTGTATCAATTAGACATGTGCACTACCGAAAAATTAGTTTATTTTCGTTATATTCGTTTTTGTTTTTCATTTATTGGATCTGTGATAAATGAAAAACAAAAATGAATATAACGAAAATTATCGGCATTCGTTACTTTGGATAATTCGGAACTTCAGGTGCATTCGTATTTGTTATGTTCCATTCGTTTAGATGTGGTATTTGTTGGATAGTTTGTAATTTTGGATGCATTTGTATTTTTTATGTTCACTAACAGTTACTTTAGCCAAATTCCAAGAAATTCCAATACCTATAATGTAATAGTTTATAATAAATAATAATAATAAAAACTATAATATTGGTTTAATAATTTAGGTATAATCGAAAATACAAAAAACACAATTATCTGAATGTAATCAATTCATTAAACTCGTAGATTGAATTGCATTTTGTTCTTTTGGGTTTTTGTTCTTTTGGATTTTCGTATGCATTCCTCAAGAGTGTTTTTCGTTCATGCGGATGCTGCTGAATTTCATCAGAAATCAAATTAGTAATGAAATGAATCGCACGTCTCGTATCAATGCGTGTTGACAGTATTGACTGTCAGGGCACATTGAAAACAACATTGGGCGGTATATATTCGCCACAATGATGATTTGCAGCAGAACCCCTGGAGGCCACAACATTTCTTGTGGACCATCAGTGGTCCCCAGACCACTGGTTGCTAACCACTGGTCTAGAGTGTTCATTGAGCAAGAAGTGTGACTGTTGCGGCGTGCCTGGCTCCTACTACCCTAAACTGGGAAAAGAACTTTGGGGCAAACCAGTGGACCTTTTTTGGGGTGTCTTCTACAAGTGATTAGGCCAGTAGATGAACATGTCCTACATTGGTGGAACAGTCCATGACCTTGTAATACCTGATAAGGGAGTCAAAAGGATTCCTTTGTCAGTCCACAAGCGAACACACATTTGTCTATGCTTGGCACTCTAAAACCAATGTTCCTTAGCCACCAAACCCATTTCAGCACATACCCTGCCTGTGTACAAGGTGAGATTAAGAGTGCTTTATGTTGTCACGGTGTTGATCTCCCAGCTTAGCTGGAAATAAGGAATCGATGAGCAGATTAAATTAGTTGTGAAGCGTCTCACACATGCAGATGGGTCTAATCAAAGTGGTACATTCTTTATATCCCAGCCTCGGGAGTCCTGTGGCTGAATGCTAACATATTTGGACAGCACCCCTTAAATGTCATTTGACACAGACATCTACAGATGACTTACTGACTCAGCAAGGAATGTATCGGACATTATTGTAAAGGGCGCAGGCGGCTGATCGATGTTCCATTTTCCTGTTAATGGGATGCTCGGGCTTTTCACTGGAAATAATGAGTATTGATTTAAATTTTCTTGTTAAAAGATGTCAACAACTTCTTTACAACAGTTGGGAAAAAACATACAATGCGTTACTTTTTACCTTGGAGACCATTTCATTACTGCGTTCCTTGAACTGCCTGGAACTTCCTTGGCTGTCAAGTTCTAAATCTGCAAAGGAGCTCCATTTTAACAATCTTTTTCCTTTCTAGAAGACCTCTCACTTCAATCTTTTTAGTGTTCTGTCTTCCAGGAGACAAAGTACATGCAGTAAGCACTTACACAAGACAAGTGACAGCAAGAGGAATGCACAGGGATGGGGTGGGGGTCAGACTCTTGTCCCTCTGCATTCTTCTTGCTGCACTTGCTTAAAGGCTAACTCCATTTATTGGGATTGATTTACTAAAACTGGGGAGTGCAAAATCTGGTGCAGCTGTGTATAGTAGCCAATCGGCTTCTAACTGCAGCTTATTCAATTAAGCTTTGACAAAAACATTTGGAATCTGATTTGGTTTGTTTGTGCAGAAAAAACAGTAAGTGTACTTACGCACTGCTATGTTATAACCAGTGTGTGTGTGTTTCAATTCAAACCTGCTGCATAACTACTATTAATGGATTGCTCACACCTATACACACTCTCATAAATGGTATACAAAGGTAAACAAAATGGTGCAACGCTTCTGTGTACTCAAAATCCATGTTCCTGTCTCTTTAAGCCCTTGTACACACGTTTGGAGATTCCGACGGAATGTGTCCTATCGGACCCTTTTGTCGGATATTCCGACTGTGTGTGGTCTCCATCGGACTGTTTCTGTCAGAATATCCGACGGACCAACTTTTCCAATTAGCCGTTAAAATTTTCTGACAAAAAGCTCCGATCGGACATACTCCGATCATGTGTAGCCTACTCCAACGGACAAAGTGCCACGCATGCTCAGATCAAATTCCTAGACCAAAGCTATTGGCTACTAGCCTGAACGTAGTCCCGTCTTAACGAAAAAACGTCATCACGTTATGTACAATCGGATTTTCCGACAACTTTGTCCGACCGTGTGTATGCAACATCACTTCCGGACCTCCGACGGATTTGGTTGTCGGAATCTCCGACCGTGTGTACAAGGGCTAAGACAACCAAAGTATACAAACAATGATTAGATCTTGAAATGTCCTTTGGTATATATATCGTACATAGCAGTATAATAAGTTATTGGTATTTCCAAACGTGGATATACATAAGTGTCCACCTCCTTCATGCAGTGGTGACTATCCCCTCACCTGATGTGCCCTCACCTGGGAGATGAGACCATAAAATGGCCTATATGAGCTTTTTCCCACTCTGGGGATCTGAAATGATGTTCCTCTCCTTATATAGGTACCTCTTACCTGTGGGACTATGTTCTCCTCTCTTTGGGGTTACTTCCACCCACCCACATCACCAAAAGAATAAGCTAAACCTAGTGCTCATCCTTTTAAAACAACCATTTTTTTTTTTTTTTTTACTAATAAATGTAATTAAAAAAAAAAAGTGACCCTGTGATGCATCGCGTGGGGGAGGGGCCAATGTGATGTCACGCCACGGTGCACACCACAAATGAAGTTTGCTGTAAACAAATTATGGTGGATAGACACTCTGGGCTTTAGGCTATTAAATTTTATGCTGTTTATAGTCTGGTGCACTCACAGCACCATACAAATGTGAGTGTTTGGTTTTTTACTTTACAGTGCCTTAAAGTATTCATACCCCTTGCAATTTTCCACATTTTTGTCATGTTCCAACCAAAAATGTAAATGTATTTTATTGGGATTTTATGTGATGGTCCAACACAAAGTGGCACATAATTGTGATGTGGAAGGAAAATGAAAAATGGTTTTCAATTTTTTTTTTACAAATATCTAAAAAGTGTGGCATGCATTTGTATTCAGCTCCCCCCCCCGGGTCGATACTTTGTAGAACCTGAAGACATTTTATAAAAGATAGGGACTATAAGGAACACATGGCCTGGTAAGGCCCAATAATTCCATCCCTAGGGACTTTTAAATGATAACACGGCCTGGTAAGGTCGTGAATATCCATCCCAATTACCTAACCAAAAAAGAGGGGGAGAAATAATTTACAAGGGAGGTGGGACTTTAAATGCAGTACATGGAAGCAAAACAGTAAAAGGGTGAATGTAAAGGAGTTTTATTGATACATCAATAAATATACAAAATTACATAATAATAGTACAAATAAATAAATACAAAGTAGTAATGCAAAATAACATACATATGATAATAAATTCACTACATACACTCCAATTAGGTGCATTAATAATATAAAATGGGCAAAACAATATAAATATAGATAAAAATAATAAATTCATATGATGTAAACAATAAAACATTTCCTCATTCGTCTCAAAAAGACATGGTATATGACAGTACTTAAGAGGTAAAATCTACAGGACCTATGACCTCACTAAACCTGAAGGGGGAGTAAGAATTTTATAATGACATAGAGGTCTTAATACGATTTTGTAAATGCATGAAAACCAGTAGCTCTACGCATTTCGTGGCTTAACCGCCACTCATCAGGAGCAAGCACGTATGAAATCTAAAAAAAATAGGAAAATTGATTAAATGTATAAAAAAATAAATGGCTAAAGAAACAAGGTTGTCATTATAGAATTCTTACTCTCCCTTCAGGTTTAGTGAGGTCCTGCAGATTTTACCTCTTAAGTACTGTCATATACCATGTCTTTTTGAGATGAATGAGGAAATGTTTTATTGTTTACATCATATGAATTTATTATTTATATCTATATTTATATTGTTTTGCCAATTTTATATTATTAATGCACCTAATTGGAGTATATTTAGTGAATTTATTATCATATGTATCATTATATGTATGTTATTTTGCATTACTACTTTGTATTTATTTATTTGTACTATTATTATGTAATTTTGTATATTTATTGATGTATCAATAAAACTCCTTTACATTCGCCCTTTTACTGTTTTGCTTCCATGTGCTGCATTTAAAGTCCCACCTACTTTGTAGAACCTCCTTTCCCCGCAATTAGTCTTTTTGGGAATGTCTTTACCAGCTTTACACATCTAGAGAGTGAAGTTTTTGCCCATTCTTCTTTGCAAAATATCTCAAGCTGTATCAGATTGGATGGAGAGCGTCTGTGAACAGCAATTTCCATGTCTTGCCAGAGATTCTCAATTGTATTTAGGTCTGGACTGTGACTGGATCATTGTAACACATGATTATGCTTTCATCTAAACCATTCCATTGTAGCTCTGGCTGTACTGTATGTTTGGGGTCGATGTACTGCTGGAAGGTGAACCTCCACCCCAGTCTCAAGTCTTCCCATCAACTCTGACCAGCTTTTCCCTAATGAAGAAAAGCATCCCCAAACATGATGCTGCCACCACCATGTTTCACGGTAGATGGTAGCGTTTTGCCTTTAGGCTAAAAGGTTTGAATTTTGGCCTTATCTGACCAGAGCACCTTCTTCCACATGTTTCCTGTGTCCCCACATGGCCTCTCACAAACTGCAAATGGGACTTCTTATGGCTTTCTTTCAACAATGTCTTTCTTCTTGTCACTCTTCCATAAAGGCCAGATCTGTGGAGAGACGACTAATAGTTGTCCTGTGGACAGATTCTCCCCACTGAGCTGTGGATCTCTGCAGCTCCTCCAGAGTTACCATGGACCTCTTGGCTCTTCTCTGATGAATGCTCTCCTTGCCTGGCCTGTCAGTTTAGGTGGACGGCCATGTCTTTTTTAGGTTTGCAGTTGTCATAGTCTTTCCATTTTTGGACACTCGATTGAACAGTGCTCTGTGAGATATTCAAAACTTGGGATATTTTTTTTTTTATATAACCTAACCCTGCTGCTTTAAACTTCACCACACCACATCTGCCGGTGTGGCACATTGCAGTCATTTTATCAGCTTAAGTCTCAGTTTGCATTGCCCAATTCCTACTTTTTCCGGTTCCTCCAGCTCCACCATGCCTATCATGTGCATCTCTGCTCTGACCATTTACCAATCTGACCTAGAAACACTCTTTCGGGATGAATTTGTCAAAAACCCTTCTCCCATTTGGCTTCTTCCAGAGGATTGGTTGATCCAGTTTAAAATACTGCATAGGCAGGGCCGTTTTTAAGGCAGGGCAAAAGGGGCAGCTGCCCTGGGCCCTGTCATTGTTGTGGGGCCCAAAGCAGCTGCCTTATACTTGCCAACTATCCTGGTTTAAATTCCCTTGTCCCTTGAGGTTTTAGTCCCGTGCTGTGTCCCGATATCTCAGTGTGAAGTGCTGCTACTAATGCTGCCCAGCTCTGTTGTGTACAGATGACTCACCTGCAGACCCTGTGTTTACATGTAATTTACCGACATTCATATGTAAATAGCGGTGGCCGGCGGCATTGATATGTATATCATGCCCCCCTGAGGTCGTATCCACAGTAATCTCTAGCAACCAAACAAGCAGAAATCATGTACTCTAACCTCTAGCAACTAATCAGTGAGCTGTAATGTGTGCTGTAACCTCTAGTAACCAGTCAGTGAGCGGTAATGATACAATGTAACCTCTGGCAACCAATCGCAGTAGCTGCCTGATCTGATTCAGTAAACTGATTTTGAGCCTAGGTGCTATTTATTGTATGTCTCAGAGCAGATGGAGAGCGAAACTACATGGGGGGGGGCAAGAAAAGTTTTGCCCAGGGTCCAATCAATCTTAAAGACGGCCCTGTGCATAGGGTCCACCTTACGCCAATTGGGTTACACAAGATATACCCAGATTGCTCATCAGCTGCTGGCCGTGTCGAGCAGATTCGGCCACTTACACATGGTTTGGTCCTGCCCCCATCTGCAAGCTTATTGGCTGAGTGAGTGCTTTAAATGTCATTACTAGTTTAACTACAGTCCCTGTACCACAAAAGATGGATGTTACATAGTAGGTGAGGTTGAGAAAAGACACATCAATTCCAACCTATGTGTGTGATTATATGTCACTATTACATTGTATATCCTTGTATTTTGCAGTCGTTCAGGTTCTTACCTAATCGTTTTTTAAAACTATTGATGCTCCCCGCTGAGACCACCGCCTGTGGAAGGGAATTCCATATCCTTGCCGCTCTTACAGTAAAGAACCCTCTACATAGTTTAGGGTTAAACCTCTTTTCTTCTAATTTTAATGAGTGACCACGTGTCTTGTTAAAATCCCTTACACGAAAAAGTTTTATCCCTATTGTGGGGTCACCAGTGTGGTATTTATGAATTGAAATAATATCCCCTCTCAAGCGTCTCTTCTCCAGAGAACATGTCTGTGTCTTGGGTTTGGTGGATGCCTTGGCTCCTTCCTAGAGCAGTTTGTACTCTGCTTGGTTTACTCCTTTTTTTTATGCCTGAAAATTGATCATACTCAAATGGAAAGCCACCTCTGCTCCCACATTGAACATGTGGAAGTAGTTGGTTGATTCAGTGATTCATTTATACAAGTAAAAATATCTGAACAGGGGATGTCAGGGGATGATTCAAAAGTTAAAAAAACATGGGATATTTGGCTAGAGAGAGAGTACTATAGCTTAACAGGATGGTCCGGAGAGTGGTTTGTCTTATGCCCTGTACACACGGTCGGACATTCAGACAACAAAATCCCTTGTGTTTTTTTCAGATGGATTTTGGCCCAAACTTGTCTTGCATACACACGGTCGCACAAAGTTGTCAGAAAATCCAATCGTTCAGAATGCGGTGACGCAGACCACGTATGACGAGACTATAAACGGGCCAGTAGCCAATATCTTTTGTCTCGTAATTTATTCTGAGCATGCGTGGCACTTTGTCAGTCGGAATTGTCTACACACGATCAGAATTTAAACGATCGGATTTTGTTGGAAAATTTTAGATCCTGCTCTCAAACTTTGTGCGTCGGAAATTCCAACGGAAAAAGTCAGATGGAGCCCACACGCGATCGGATATTCCAACAACACGATCCGATCGCACATTTTCCGTCAGAAAGTCCGACCGTGTGTACAGTGCATTAGGGTGATGCTGCTTCTTTGTTGTCTATAATCCTGGTC